>NC_033797.1:123444598-123460940 GCF_001876935.1 Asparagus officinalis | reverse complement strand
ATTCGCCAGTAACTAGAACCCGCCAACAGCTAGAACCTGCCAACAGCTAGAACCTGCCCGCAACGAGGATCCACTTTGTGGCGAAACTCTAGCTAGTGCGGGTCCGTGTTGAACAATGACAAAAAAGAGAGAGAGAGAGAGAAGTGAGGCGCACACAAAAGAAGTAATGACTAGGAACAAAAGGATAATTCCATTCATTAAAAGAAATTCTAATACAACAATGGAATAAAAAACAAATTACAAAGCTCTCAAACGCGACTCCACCTCACGAATCTCCCCAGCGTGGCAAAGCTCGAGCCTCCTCAGGATCTCTCAGCAAAGATCTTCCTCTGTGCGCAAAACCAAGTCTTGGACGGTGTGTTTGGCCTCCTTGAGGGCTCGGTCTTTCTCCTCAACAGAACCAGCGACCAGTTGCTGTCGAGACTCGATTTCCTCCAACTCCCTTATCAGCTGTTCAAGAGCCTCCTCCTGAGTAGCTAGTGAGGCCTGCGCATTAGCAATGACTTGCTTGAGCTTCACTATCTCCGAAGACAAGCGAGAGAGGCGGGAGTCAGCCTTTTGTTGCTCGTGGTTCACTCGTTCATTCTCGGCCTTGACACGCTCTAACTCTTCCGACAACCTTGCCTCCAACGACATGGTCTCGTTCAGTCTGCGGTCACGCTCCTCCAATGCTGGTTGAACCTCACCAGACGTGAGATGAACGATCTTAGAACTCTTGCACGAAGGATTAGCAACTATCGGATAGCCCGCTCTACCTCTTCCAGACGCTAAAAGTACGGTTTAGCCACGGTAGCACCAAGCTTCTTGATCAGGAAAACCATATCATAATCGAGGTCATCCTTGAACTCCTCGAAGGGGCAGCTCTCTTCCAATGTGAGCTTGATACAGTCCGCGAGAGTGTCTTGGAAGTTAGCAAGGGTCCGAGCCACCTTTCTTTTGCGCGAACGTTCCAAAGGAGAGAGGGTAGCCTCATCTGCCGCAGACGTCATAGCCAAAGCCTCGACCAAGGGGCCGGTAGTCATGACAGTGGAAGTGGTGGCAGAGGCCGTCAAAATCGAAGCGCCAGCCGATGTCACTGGAATATCGGCCGCAACGCCGACAGTCACCAAGGATGAGGAAGCGGTCACCCGTCGAGCGGGTGTCTCCCCTCGGATCGGAGACTCCTGCGCCGGCGCTCCACCCCCGGCTAACGCTTCTTCAGGAATAGGGATTTCCCCTTATTGGTCTGGCGCCTCTTCGTGAGCCAATGCCTCCTCCTCGCTCGATATCGCCTCATGAATCGAGACGTCATCGTCCACCTCTGATTCACCCATCTCTCCGGCCGAATAGCCCACCCAAGAGGGGGGATCCTCTTTACCAGCAGCTTCATGGGATGGGTCAACTGCGAATACAAGAAGAGAGTTAGTAAATGCCCCTCGAGAGGAGCCCTATTGACAGTTCACTATGTTTGGGTCAGTAACGCCAAATCCTACTCTTACCTGAGCCCCCAAGCTCCTCTTCATCCCTAGTTCCCTCCTCCTCATCGGAAGGAATGGAAATCACCCTCTCAACCGTACCTACATAAAGTCAACACAAACATCAGGGGGTGCAGATTCGACCCTACACCTGGGGGTACGACATTAAGGATTACCTCTTGGTACGGTCGTAGGGGTCGTTGAAGCTCCCACCTGTGGCCTCACACCAGATTGTGGAGGAGCGCCCTCCGAGGTTACCGGGACTATCCCCAGTGCGGCAGAGGGAGCAGGCAAAATAGCTTCAGTCCCAGAAGCGGTCACTCTAGGAATGATCACCTGAGTAGTATCATCTTGGCCTTCCGTCGCTCTGGCATCCTCAACCGTCTCTTTATGACGGACCTTCTTGGCCGTCTCCACTCGCGAGCTTTCGGCCGCTGTCTCCCGCTGCCGTTTAGAGAGAAGCGAGCTACTCGGAGATAGGAGGGGCATCCCCATCCGCCCAGCTATCGTGCTTCGAGCCTGTTCCAGATGATCGTCCACCCGGACTAACTCGTCAGATTCTCTCTGCCCACTAGTGGGATCCAACGAAAGACCAGGGGACGGAGCTCGAGCCTCAAGCATCCCGGATTCATCTAAACCTGCATCAATACCCTCGGTGCCTTCGGTGGGGTCCTTCGAAAAACATTCTCTAATAGTCTGACGGCCCTTCCTCCTTGAGGAACGAAGAGCCCCCCTTGGACGACGCTTGTGTTCCGTTAGACAGGAACTCTGAAACCGGAAGCCCTCAGGATTAGCGCTAGCCTCCCGATACCACCGACAACATAGGAGCGTATGGTGCAAATCGCGATCCTTTGTAGGTAGCTCGAAACGAGCATGGGTGCCACCGGCGTGAGTCCTAAACCATCCCCGAGCACCATCCACTAACCCTCCTTCAAAATATAAGTGAGGGTTGATGTTCCCCATATACAGCTGGTCGTACCCAAACTGGCGGGCGAATCTATAAAGAATGTACGTCTCGAGGTAGCACACAGAACCTGTTCGCAGGATATGATACCCCGGCCGAATATTCACCAACCATCTAAAGGCGCCACGGGAAAGAACGGTGTGATGGTCCACCGTCGATACGTCACTAAGAGACACGCCGTATCCTCCTCCACTGAAGTAGGGGAAGAAACGATGAAAGTTATAATAGCCGAAATGGGAAAGCGTCTTCCGTGCGTTGGGGATGTATTTACACTTCCAATAGCATCTCCCCAGGCCCTGGACGAACGGAACAAACCTCTCCCCATGGAGAGTAGCTGGAGCGCACATCAAGAACTCGTAATGGCAGATGGCAGACGAACCATGCCATCAAGTAAGTGTAGGGCAGCCCCACTCTAGGGTTGGGAGTCCTGATGACCTCACCCTCCCCTTCGTCGACACTCGACACACGACAAAATTGGGTCGTCAATGTGAGGAGTCCCCGATGGATATATGCCACCATCGCCGACAGCAATGCATAGGACTTCCCGTGGGCTAAACAAACTGCAGGATACATGACCTCCACCGGAAGCGCCTCAAAGAAATGAGTGGAAACCACGCACCTCTTCAGCCATAATATGAGGTACCCCGCGAGCAAGGCCTTTCCAGATATAGGAGACTTGGCCTGGTGGTGGAACGAGTGGAAAACTATTCCGAATTTGAATCCACCCTCGTCATGCTCGAGATTCATGATGGCTCCCCCTTCGGCCGTCCTCCTTTCCACTTCAGCCTGGTCGCACTCTCCCAGGGGCAGAGTAGGCCTTCCTTTAATGTCATTCTTCGGGAACAACTAGTCAGCCTAGTTCTTATGGCTGATCCCCGGGGCCCTCTTCTTCTTGCCTTTATGGTCTACTGTCCCCAGGGTGTTGAGGCATATATGGTAATGACAGAGCAACTCCCATAAGGTCTCAACCACCAGGGGGAATTGGGTCAAAAGTTGGTCAATCTCATCTTGACCTGGGACGTACTCCTCGTAAGGAAAGCCTCCCAAGGGCAACCCAGACACATCATACATCTCATAAAGGGTTATGCCGAGTTCTCCATTGGGGGTAAAGAACGTGCCGCTGTCCGCACAATACAGTTCCAAGATGCTGTGGAATTGGGGAGCATTGATCTTCAGACCGTGTTGAGTGGCCCGAATGGCTATGTACAGCTCTGAATCCATGAGATCACAATTCTCGGCCAAGACGTAGTCAGTAATCTTAGACCACCAAGTACTGCTACCCGGCGCAGAGTAGATCCACCCTGGAGCTTTGAAGTCCTTTGGAGGAAATCTCCCACCAGCTTGAAAGAAACGATGACGGAAAATTTTCACGACCACAGACGTTTCCCCGGCAGGCAACTCATTGAACNAGAGCGGTCACATGTTTGCAGGAGCTGTCTACCCCATACCCAGCCGTGGAGCCTGTGAAGACGCCGCAAGTCACCCCATCTTGAGTTGGGGTCAAATCCCAATTCATCACCCTTGGGACTGCCCGGGACCGCAACTCAACAATTGAGAACCTCCTCGGCATGTTGGGAAGGTAGTAATGGACCCCGTCAACCACGCGAAGCCACCTGCTCTCCCTGAGCAATAAGACTGAAGGATTAGTCGTGGCATCACCAAACAAAAACTGAGGCTTTTCAAGCTCTATCCTGGCCTCGTCTGTCAGCACCGCGTCAGTGGTCAACTCAAGTAACGTCAAATGGTGTTCGTCGGTGACTCTCTTGATCAGTCTATCCGGCTTGTCGGCAGCAAACGCGGGCACCGAATCCAGGAGAGGGAATTAGGAAGGCCACGCCCTTCGGAAGGGCTTCGTTAGAAAAGGTCACTGCAAGGCAGAACCGGAGAATTAGAACGGAATCCACCCTTGGGGGAGGGCAAATCCGCCTATTAAGCCAAAATACGCAAAGTCGCCAGACAAATTTAAATCCGCATGTCAAAAAGGCGAAGTCCGCTTGACAAAAATGAGATCTGTCTGCATAGGCTGAATTTGTCTTTATCAGACAAAAGTCGAACTCGCCTGTCACAGACGAATTCGCCCTCGCCCTATAAAGGCCAACTTCGCCTGTAAAGACAGAAGTCATCCTCTCCAAATGAATGTAAAATCCGCCTGAAAAAGGCCGATTTTACCCAAACCAGGAAAACTACCAAAAAAATGGCAGAATCCACTGGGGAAGATGAGCGATACTCATCCTCCCGACCCAACGTTGGCAATCAACATAAGGTCGTCAAACAAATCTTTCGACTTATCCAAATACGTCTCAGGCATGCTGGCGATCGTACCGGCGGTGAGGCGATCAGAATAGCGTCCAGGACCTCCTCCCTTTGCAATGCATTTCTTAGATTTCGGTGCCATGTCTAAGAGTCGGGGACGAAGCGGCTTAAGAAAGAGAAATCTTTTGAAAGTGCTTTGCTTTAAGTTGAGCACAGTAGCTCTCAAAAGGAGGGGAACAAAGCCTATTTAAAGGCGGAGATGCTTACGTGGCCACGATCCCCCTCAAGAGGCGAAACACTGGCGGCTAAGAGACGTGGCCACGATCGAAATCGACGGCCCAGATCACTCTTCGTAGTTCGTTCTCTTTTTATGGTTACGTAGGAACCGTCAAAATAGGAAACAGGCCGGTCAAAACCAAGGACCCGAACCGAATCTGACAGCTGAATTAGAAAACCACGGCTACGATTCGTCATCGAGTGAGGTGCACAAAGCTGACGTCATACTTGACGCGACCTGACAAGCCCACGCTGCCTTAGCTGGAAAGCACGAAGCTTCATCGACGAACACGTGGTTCACCTCCTGCCAAATCGAATTTCGCCCGAGGGTAGGGTTTCGCTTGCAAAAATCCGGCTCGACCCCGTAAATTCAAATTTTGCCTGCAAAAGTGAATTTCCCCTGAACTACTCCGGATAATACGACTCGTCCAGAGTTTTGAATCACCAGTGGAACAGCCTCACTCAAACCTACGCCTCAAACGGTTAAGGGTTAGAGCAGAAATCTTAGCATTTAGTCTAAGAGAAACTACTCGACAACTCATCATACTGAGGGAAATAGTATGGTTAGCCCAATTCAAACGGTAATCGGTAAAGGCAAATCAAACCCACTGATAGCTGAGGATTTGCTAAAAATCCTGAAGGGAACCAAATACACTTGCTTCGCTAAAGGCTTCCTTATTCAAAGTATTCCAGACACACGCAAGCCGTGTTTAGGTCTGAAACTTGATAGGGGGTCTTTGTATGATGGTAAATTACCTTTGTAGACCATACGAGAAATTCTCCTGTGAGTCGGAGTCGTCTCGATCTGAGGGTGGGTGGGCTCACCCATGGGTGGACTCACAAGCGCAAACCCAAGCCACAACGGTTGACCAAATTCGCCCGCGTCTGTGTGATCACAGACTCCGCCTGTATGATCGACTCGCCCGCGATGAGTCAAGATCACCCAGATTCCGCAGCTGCTTACTCGACTCGTCCGCCACGGGTCGAGAGTCGGAATTCGACCCGGACAAACCGCTAGCGCCACATACAGGATGGGCCTTCGCCACTTCCATGACGTAGAGGGATGGAGCACAGTACTCAAAGCACATCAAGTATCCGCTCGTAGTATGAACAACCAGTCAATATCCATGCAGTCACCTAATCCCTCCTGACGCACACTCACGATTGAACTCACCTCGCCTACATGAGTCAGAGTGAATCCGCCTACAAAAGGCAAGCTGGCTAAACTCACCCGAGTACTGACATGCGCTACGCTGCGTACAGGGATGCCTTCCCACTTCCCCGCACGATGTGAAGGGATGGAGAACAGTACTCCAAGCCCATCAAGTAGATCTCGCTCGAGTACTTGGCAGCCGCAACCCCACTTTCTCCGACGTGAAGGGAAGGAGTTACAGTACTCTGAAGCCATGAAGCAGCAGCTCACAAGTAACAAGGCCCAAGCACATGGTCATAATCCCATGTATCATCAAGGCGCGGCCACGTCGCCTTCTCCTCTATTTAAGAATCTCTCCTGGCTACTGGAAAGTGGGTTCGTTGGTTCGTTCATGTTTGTCACTCATAGTTAATTGATTAATTCAATCAGTTAACCGAACCACTAGCTCTCGACTCTCAACAGAGTTGACGACAAACTCTTTGCATAATCTTTGCACTGCAGCCTCCTCTCTCAGTTTCGGTCCCTGATCACCGTCAAACTCGGAGACTCGGACTTCATCGATCTATGCTTCTACTGCGTACTGAAGCTCGCCAGCAACCTCGGTTGAATCGTCCAAGGGAAGCAGACTCGGTGCGAGAACCGAGCAAAGCGTCATATAGCTACCGAAAGTCCCCATGTTAAACAAAGAGGGCATTCCCTCCGCTTCTGTTATAATTTTCGATTCATTAGTTTGTAATAAGCTATTATTATAAATACAAATGAAATCCCTATTTCGGGAGATCAGAAATTCACACCTACACCCTTATGTTTTGATGATGTTTTACAACCATCATTATCGGTACTAATTGCTTGTTGAGTGATATTGTAGTTAATATATATATCAAGCTTGTTAGTACCATGCATGGAGGATTGGATGGAATATGGAATATGAGCTACAACGATGATATCCAAAGGAGGAGGAGGCATAGTGATGAAGCATTGTTTATTCAAGAACAATAAATGCAATGAGAAGCTTCATCAACTAAAGCTATATCAAGACTCAAAGAATTGTAATTCTATGTGAGGATATTAGCTAGTTTTTCTTTTCTCTCTAATGCTAGAATGTAGGCAAGTAGCTTAGATTTCATTTGAAGCTATTGGGATATCACACACACGTCTTCATACTTATATTTTTGAGCGTTTTGACAAAATATCACTTTTCACAAGTATGAGGACCTTTTCGCATAATTCCTTTTCCAAACAGTTTGTTTTTATTATCAAAAATAATTTATAAAGTTACACAATTTTTGAAAATCTTTTAAATATTTTTATAGATTTTTAAAGAGTCAAAAACAGGTTTTATAAACAGTATCAGCTTGTGTAAGTTCGCGATCGACCGCCACGGTCGATTGCGCCTGTGTCTTTTTCCTAGTGGGTAGCAGACACATTCACGGTCGACTACCACGGTTGACTGTCAGCTTAAAATTTCCCACGGTCGACCGCCACGGTCGACCACAAAAGTTTTTGGAAAATTCTAAGCTTCGAAAGTGGCTCGCGGTCAACCGCGAGATTTTCACGTTCGACTGCCGCTTAATCCAAAGGACGTTTTACTGTACAGATTTGCAAATGAATTTTTATGGGTTTTAAGGGATCTGGGTGTGGGTTTTAGCAGCTGATGTTTTTCTTATTTAAACTCTCATACCCCTCCTCTTTCAAGTGCTCTTGTCCATTTTGAAATATCCTGCAAACCTGTCTACTGTTTTCAAAAGAGCCCTAAACTTTCAAACATGTTCTCTGTTTTCAAGTTCACATCCCAGCTTCAGTGTAATCTTTCTCCTTGCTATAGGAACATTATAAAAAGAGAGTTTTACACCATTACTACTGTTGTGAGCTTGATCTTTTCTCCTTGCTATAGGAACATTATAAAAAGAGAGTTTTACACCATTACTACTGTTGTGAGCTTGATCTTATGGAGATCAACTGTGTGGGAGTTAGATCTTATGGTGATCAACTGTGTAGTTGTGAGATCTTATGGAGATCGTTGTGTAGAAGAAGTTTCGGCTTCCAAACCGGGTTGTGTAGTGGATTTTCCTCAAGAGTGGGGAGCGGGGACGTAGGTGTAGGCGTATAAAACTGCCTATAGGTCCCTTAACACAGCTCGACAACGCCAATTCGACGAACCGACCATCGGGCGACGTATGCAGACACGATTGTTAGTCCACAACGCCGAAGCCAAGTGATACGCGATGAAGCGCATTAACGAGGCTACGAAGCTAATGAACCGCACGCAAACAACGGAATAAATCCACTCGCGTGCGGAATCAAGCCAAGGGTTCGAAGAGTCAACGAGTCATCCAACCAAGGGCAGACTCGGACGAATCACGACCGAATTAAGATCGGTTTTAGACTAGAACTCAGAAGTGGATTTACTGCTAAAACAGGAATCGGATCTACTGCCAAATCAGATCAACAAATCAGAGTCTAAGTCAACCGAAAAACGGATACAACGGACAAAACGACGAAACCCAAACACCCTGAGGGGCTCGGCCAAAACCGAGCCACCTCAGGGTGGCTCGGCCCAAGCCGAGCCACCCTCAGGTGGCCCGACTCCCCCCCCTTCTCTCTCTTGTGCACAAAGGCACAGTTCAGAGAGGCTATAAATAGGGGGGGTAGTTGTTCATTTGAGGGACTTCTTCTGAAACTTTTGAGAGAGCCGAAACTCTGCCGGATTGTCACTCATCCAGATCTGGTGCTCGGCGATCGTCAACGCCAAATAAGGCAGGTGTTCGAGAGGACCGGATCTCAGATCTACGCAGGCGTACTCCGGATCAAAGCTTGGCCTTTGATCCCGAGATTTGGACGATTATTTCCTTGGTGAACTAATCCTCCCAGGCTATTATTTTCTTGGTGAAATAATACCCGTCGTACTGCGTAGATCCGACCGGATCTAGATCTCGCGGTGGTCCACGGATAAACCCCGGCGCAGGCGAAGAACCCACAAAGCGAGTGATCGCAAAACAGGAGCTCGCGATTCGTTCGACACAAAAGGAGAAAAGTTGTAATCTTTGTTTATTTTTATTTGATTTTCGTTGTAACCGGATCTAAAAAAGACCGGATCTTTTGTAACCACAAAAAGTTGTTATTTTGAGATCACAATGAATTCAATGAATAAAGACACGATTTTCCCCGCGAACAATCTGGCGACCACAGTGGGAGCCACCGATCTTGCTGCCGAGATCGTTGCGTCGCAGCCGCGGATCTCGATCCCGGTCGAGGAGGAGGTCGAGTATGAGTTCAATCAACAAAAGTTCGAGGAGCATCTATCATCCTCGTCCGGATCTACCTCCCCTCACAAGTCCAAGAAGTCCAAGAAGTTCTCCTCTAGGAGAAAAGCTCGTTGGTGTGAAGATGTAGAAAACACCAACGAAGATCTCGCCCCGTTTGATGCCAAAGTCGCATCGGGTGAGATTCCTCCAAATCCCAACCAGGTCGGATCTGCTCTGGCCAACCCTTCTGCCGCAGGGGGCGTGGTGACTCTCTCGAAGAGAGCCCGCCAAAGGCAACGTCAACGCCTTGCGAAACAGTTCGCAAAGGCCCCGACGGAATCCGCTACAACGCAGATCTGAAGAACAGGAGAGGCAAACAGCCTCAACCACCGATGAATGGCAGTTCCTCCAAGCCGCCAACGAGCGAATGGGTCCGGGTCAAACGGAATCGTTCGACGCTTGAGGAGCGCATTCGCAAGCGCCGCACAATGTCAGCGCAGGCACGAGCTCAAGTCCAAGAGGTGGCCAAGAAGCCACCATCAACCCGCAAAGCTTGGAGACCGAAGTCTGAAGCGGCGATTCAGACTAAGGAGCAACAACTACAGCCTCCGAAAGTTCAACCTCCGGTGAATCAATCCAGACCGCCGATGATTTCCACAACTGCTCCGGGAGATCCCGCAGGACAATCCCAGAAAAGGAAGTCAGTCTTGGAGTGCCTCGGTCCACTTCCCGAGGAACGAAGCAAAATTCCAATCCAAGGATGTTTGGGCCCACTAAGAAAGCCCCGAACGAATCAACATGATGGGGGTCGTCACAACCCTCAATATGACGAGGAAATCAGGGCAACCAAGCGCACTACTTTGCGCATTGAAGTTCAGGAGCCCGTCGAGAATTCGCGCCCACAAAGGTGCGTTTCGAGACGCGTGACTCTCGAAAGTCCGAAGAAGGTAATTCGCTCTCAGAAGGAAACGTTATCGTCTGGTGATGACTATGACGTTATACCTGAGAAATCGTGCCGACACGCGATAGATTCCCAGACCTTCAAACCGATGAGTTGTACTATCGAGATGGGAGCACGAGGAAAACTAGAAAGAGGAGTCCTCGAGGATTAGAAACTCAATGCCCCTATTCCAATCTCATTCGGGCGGTATTGTCTGAGTACAGCTGCATTAGGGCGGTCCCCGAAAGAGTTTTAGTTTTCGAACGGCTCAGTACCGAAACGCCGAAACCAAGGCTTAGGCGTTTCTGACGAAGGAGAGCGGTAGTTGAAGATGGAGAATTCCCGAAGGTCACCACTAATATGACCAGCAAGGAGACATCGACACAGGTTAATCTCAAGTCGTTTCTAGAAGCGTCCCGGCATGTAACCCGTCTACAGTCCAGAGACATCAAGCGAGGAACTTATGGTAGGGTTCGGACAAGATTACCTTCCGAAGATGAAGAATAGGATGCCTGCTCTGCGGTTGCATCGGATAATACAGTCTCCAGTGAAGGGCAACCCCGCGAATCACTGATGATAAGCGCGGAACAAGTGGCCAAAATGCTCGAGGAAGCCATGGCTAAACAGCAAGAGAGCTTCAAGCACGAAATGCAGATGGCCATGCAGAGTATGAGAGAAATGCATGACCAGCAAATCCAAGCGCTGACAAACCAGCGAGGCGAGCAAAGTCATCGCAACCAGATTAATCTGGAAGATGAGGACACAGGTGCAAATGAAACTCATAACGCCAATGCTCCTCCCGTCAATGCAGGGGGTGGTAACGAGAATGCTGACAAAGATACAAGTGAAAACTTGAAGATCAAAAACCTCGAGAGCAAAATCAATACATTGATTTCCGCTCAAGAGATTAAGAAGACGGGCATTCCTTGTCCATACCCACGAGAATGAGAATCGATCCCCTATCCGGCGAAGTTCAATCTGATCAACTTCACGCCGTTTGATGGGAAGGGTTCACCCACTCAGCATTTGATTTACTTCAAATCGCACCTGGGTGTTATCTCTGGTAATGAGCCTCTGATGGTACGGTCCTTCGTTGGCACTCTTCGCGGAGCCGCTTTCGATTGGTATCGCCGCCTCAAGCCAAGAAGCATGAATAGCTGGGATGACATGGAGACCAAATTCCTCGCTAAATTCTTCAACGACGACACCGAGATATCCATCGGAACGTTGCTCGATGAGAAACAAAAGGATGGGGAGCTAGTCGATACCTTTGTCAAGAGGTTCCGAAACAAGGCGATGAACTGTCGGGACCCGATCACTGAGGAGTTCATTCTCCAGACTTGCCACAACAACCTCTCTTTAGATGTGTTGGAAGCAATGGGAACAACACCGTCTGACACTTGGAAAGACTTGAAGGTGCACGGTGAACAAGCTGAACGCTTCCTCCGAAGGAAGAAAGCCGAGAGGAGCCAACCGATGCCGAATCTTCTAAACTCAAACTTCACCTCCCGTGGGAAGGGCAAAACACCTGCAGCTACTGGTGGTGCTAATCAAATGTCACAACAGCAATCCCGAAGGCAGCAAAAGGCTTCGGGTCCGAGACACCAAAAAGAGTACTCTTTTAAGGACGAAGACGTTCCAGCCATCTTCGAATCCCTCCTTGGAAGCAATAGGATCAAGCTACCACCTATCACAAATCCGGAGGAAGCTGACAATACTACGGACCTAAAGTACTGTGCATACCACAGGAGGGTCGTTCATCCCACCAAGGATTGCTTTGCTCTCAAGAATAGCATTCAGACCTTGGTTGAAGCCGGCGTCATATCACTCACATAAGCCAAATAAGAACGGCATGACTCCGAAGAGTATATGAGTATAAACTGCTTCTCAATCGTCCGACCGGTATAAGAGGTTAAACTGCTCCCTGATACTCCAATAGGTATATGAGTCTAAACTATTTCCTTTCTTCCACGGGAAGTTCCTGATTAGTACCATGCGTGGTATTCTTAAGGATAACCCGATCATGCAACCGATACGATGATAAACCCAGTTTCGCAAGAAAGCTGGAGGTGGATAATTCATGTAACGGGAAGTTCCTGAAAGAATGTTACATGTAATTTTCTTAGGGATAACCCGATTATTACAAATAAAGTGATAAGTACTAAACCCACCGTTTACCTGGTCAAACCTTAGGACCACAACCAAAATCCCCTCTCGATTCCTTCAATGAACGAGAGGCACACAAATCGAGCGATCAAACCTTCTTACAGTTAGGATCGTTTTAAACCTCCCACTTGGTCAAACCTTCCTACAGTTAGGACCACAACCAAAATCCCCTCTCGATTCCTCCAATGAACGAGAGGTCCACCTTTAAATCAAGTGATCAAACCTTCCTATAGTTAGGGTCACCTCAAACTCTCGCTTGGTCAAACCTTCCTACAGTTAGGACCAAAACCACGATTTACTCTCGATAAACGAGAAATTCATCTTTAGTTCGGTAATCAAACCTTCCGACAGTTAGGGTTATCCGAATCTTTTCGATTCTCGGAGTGGAAATCCCACTCTCAGTTTCACCTTTCCGGATTCTGGGGGTGGAGATCCCACCTCGAGTCTCCTTTCCAGCTGAAGATAGAATATAAAATTCTTCTTCAGTGTCGGGAGATAGAATATAAAATTCTTCCTCTCCCATTTCGGGTTCGTCTTTGCCCCAAGAGAAGACACCACCTTTTTCAAATCCCAAAATCTGTGCCTCACAGGTACAGGGAATTTTATCCCGAATCCTAAGTAGGGATAAGTCAACGCCTAACACGCGTTGCCGGTTTAGTCTTGTTCCGTAGAAAAAAGACACCAGAGCTCGATTCTGGGGTATTCTATCCTGAAACCTAAGCAAGGATAAGTCTGCGCCTAACCCGCGCTGCCGGTTAGTTCTTAACCGTTGAAAAGAACATCCGTCCACATATTCAACATTGTGGCAGGTTGTTATTAATAACACCAAAATCCATGCCTTACACGCATGGGGAATTTCATCCTGAATCCTAAGAAAGGATATGCCGACGCCTAACACGCGTCGCCGGTTTAGTCTTTCCCCGTAGAAAAAGACACCAGAGTTCGATTCTGGGGTATCTCATCCCGAAGCCTAAGTAGGGATAAGTCAACGTCTAATACACGTTGCTGGGTAGCCTATTCCCATAACAATGGTAAAGCCTATGTATTCAACATCATAGCACAAAGTCTAAGAGAATTCACTCTCTTAGCACAACGTTACATGCGGAACGGATTTAGACAATCCGCATGCTAGCCCGACTCAAACGGTAGTCGGTAAAGGCTAATCAAATCCGTTGAAAGGCTGGGGGTTAGCCAAAAACCCCAAAGTCAACGCCTAACACGCATCGCCGGGTAGTCTATTCCCGTGAGAAAGACGAAGTCTACGTATTCAATATCGTAGCACTAAAAGGGTTAACTCTTTTAGCTTAACGTCACATGCGGAACGGACTTGAACAATCCGCATGCTAGCCCGACTCAAACGGTAGTCGGTAAAGGCTCATCAAACCCGTTGATGGCTGAGGGTTTGCCAAAAATCCTATAAATGCGAGGGTCACTGACGCATCAGCTTCATTAGTTGGTCTCGTGACTTGAGCATCCTACGACGTTCGAAACCCTAGGGTCGATGCCAGTCAACGCGTAACCCTAGGTCAACGCCAATCAATGCGTTGCGACCAAGCTTAAAACGTACGACGTTCGAAACCCTAGGTCAACGCCGGTCAACGCGTAACCCTAGGTCAACGCCGATCAATGCGTTGCAATGAAAGAATCAATACTCCGAAAAGTATACGAGTATAAACTGCTTCTTAATACTCCAATAAGGTATATGAGTATAAACTGTTTCCTATTTTTGGCTGAGAAGTTCCTGGAGAATATTTTTTTAAATATTCTTAAGGATAACTCAACAACACTACGTCGGACAACGCGCCGCATATATGGACTCAACAATCGATGGTCAATTCTATGTTGAACCAACAAGCACGAGCTAAATCAAGAATCGACTTCAAGTTCAAAATTTCGACAACGGTCAGACAATAAATGCAGCACCGGAATCCTTACAGACATTCGACGAAGCACCGAACAGCCTGGGGGACTGAAGGAATCAAGAACGGAAGCCACTCCAAATATCCCGTCTTAACCAATCGAAGAATGGGACAATCATATCCAAAGTATTCCAGACTCTTCTATAAAAGAACGAGGCTGAAATACTTTGGAGGGGGTATCTGTAGGCGTATAAAACTGCCTATAGGTCCCTTAACACAGCTCGACAACGCCAATTCGACGAACCGACCATCGGGCGACGTATGCAGACACGATTGTTAGTCCACAACGCCGAAGCCAAGTGATACGCGACGAAGCGCATTAACGAGGCTACGAAGCTAATGAACCGCATGCAAACAACAGAATAAATCCACTCGCGTGCGGAATCAAGCTAACGGTTTGAAGAGTCAACGAGTCATCTAACCAAGGGCGGACTCGGATGAATCACGACCGAATTAAGATCGGTTTCGGACTCGAACTCAGAAGTGGATTTACTGCCAAAACAGGAATCGGATCTACTGCCAAATCAGATCAACAAATCAGAGTCTAAGTCAAACCACGAAACCAGACAAAACAACAAAACCCAACGCCTAAGAGGGGCTCGGCCAAAGCCGAGCCACCCATGGGTGGCTCGGCCCATGCCACCCTCAGTGGCCGAGCCCACCCCAGGGCTGGCTCAGCAAGGCCGAGCCACCCAGGGGTGGCCGACCACTTGTGGCCGAGCCACCTCAGCCCAGATCTGTGCCTAGGCACAGATCTGGGTGCCTATAAATAGGCCAAGGGCGGTTCATTTGGAAAGGTTGGACTTTTGAGAGCCGAAACTCTGCCGGATTGAAGACTGAGCTTAGAGTTTTGAAGACTTGAAGACTTGGACATCCAGATCTGATCCTCGGCGAGCATCCACGTCACAAAAGGCAGGAGTTCGAGAGAGAGAGAGAACAGATCTGAGATCTACACGAGATCACACTCCGGATCTAAGCTTGGTCTTAGATCCCGAGATCCGAGCGATTATTTCCTTAGTGAACTAATCCCTCCCGGCTATTATTCCCTTCGTGGAATAATACCCGTCAAATCGTGTAGATCCGACCGGATCTAGATCACGCGGTGGTCCACGGATTAACCCCGGCGTTGGCAAAGAACCCAGAATAATAACTTTTTGTGGTTACAAAAGATCCGGCCTTTTTTAGATCCGGTTACAACGAAATCAAAGAAAAATAAAAGAAGATTACAACTTTCTCCTTGTGAACAAATCGCGAGCTCCTGTTTTGCGGTCGCTCGCTTTTGTGGGTTCTTTGCCAACGCCGGGGTTAATCCGTGGACCACCGCGCGATCTAGATCCGGTCGGATCTACACGATTTGACGGGTATTATTCCACGAAGGGAATAATAGCCGGGAGGGATTAGTCCACCAAGGGAATAATCGCTCGGATCTCGAGATCTAAGACCAAGCTTAGATCTGGAGTGTAGTCTCGTGTAGATCTCAGATCTGTTCTTTCTTCCTCTCGAGATCCTGCCTTTTCTGACGTGGATGGTCGCCGAGGATCAGATCTGTACGTCCAAGTCTTCAAGTCTTCAAATTAATGCGCTTCGTCGCGTATCACTTGGCTTCGGTGTTGTGGACTAACAATCGTGTCTGCATACGTCGCCCGATGGTCGGTTCGTCGAATTGGCGTTGTCGAGCTGTGTTAAGGGACCTATAGGCAGTTTTATACGCCTACAGATACCCCCTCCAAAGTATTTCAGTCTCGTTCTTTTATAGAAGAGTCTGGAATACTTTGGATATGATTGTCCCATCCTTCGGGATGTTTGGAGTGGCTTCTATTCTTGATTCCTTCAATCCTTCAGGCTATTCAGTGCTTTGTCGAATGTCTGTAAGAGTTCCGGTGCTGCATTTATTGTCTGACCGTTGTCAGAATTTTTGAACTTTGAAGTCGATTCCTGATTTCTAATTTTTAGCTGACCATCGATTGTGGCG
>NC_033797.1:123437241-123442977 GCF_001876935.1 Asparagus officinalis | reverse complement strand
CACCCCAGGGTGGCTCGGCATAGGCCGAGCCACCCAGGGGTGGCCGGCCACTTGTGGCCGAGCCACCTCAGCCCAGATCTGTGCCTAGGCACAGATCTGGGTGCCTATAAATAGGCCAAGGGCGGTTCATTTGGAAAGGTTGGACTTTTGAGAGCCGAAACTCTGCCGGATTGAAGACTGAGCTTAGAGTTTTGAAGACTTGAAGACTTGGACATCCAGATCTGATCCTCGGCGAGCATCCACGTCACAAAAGGCAGGAGTTCGAGAGAGGGGAAGAACAGATCTGAGATCTACACGAGATCACACTCCGGATCTAAGCTTGGTCTTAGATCCCGAGATCCGAGCGATTATTTCCTTAGTGAACTAATCCCTCCCGGCTATTATTCCCTTCGTGGAATAATACCCGTCAAATCGTGTAGATCCGACCGGATCTAGATCACGCGGTGGTCCACGGATTAACCCCGGCGTTGGCAAAGAACCCAGAATAATAACTTTTTGTGGTTACAAAAGATCCGGCCTTTTTTAGATCCGGTTACAACGAAATCAAAGAAAAATAAAAGAAGATTACAACTTTCTCCTTGTGAACAAATCGCGAGCTCCTGTTTTGCGGTCGCTCGCTTTTGTGGGTTCTTTGCCAACGCCGGGGTTAATCCGTGGACCACCGCGCGATCTAGATCCGGTCGGATCTACACGATTTGACGGGTATTATTCCACGAAGGGAATAATAGCCGGGAGGGATTAGTTCACTAAGGAAATAATCGCTCGGATCTCGGGATCTAAGACCAAGCTTAGATCCGGAGTGTGATCTCGTGTAGATCTCAGATCTGTTCTTCCCCTCTCTCGAACTCCTACCTTTTGTGACGTGGATGCTCGCCGAGGATCAGATCTGGATGTCCAAGTCTTCAAGTCTTCAAAACTCTAAGCTCGATCTTCAATCCGGCAGAGTTTCGGCTCTCAAAAGTCCAACCTTTGAAAATGAACAAAAGGGGGCCTATTTATAGGCTACCCTCACTGTGCCTTGGGCACAGTGCAGCCGGCCACCTTGAGGTGTTTTGCGTTGTATCCGTTTCTCGGTTCTGTCCGTGATTCGGTTGACTTAGATTCTGATTCGTTGATCTGATTTGGCAGTAAGTCGGATTCCTGATTTGGCAGTAAATCCACTTCTGAGTTCGAGTCCGAAACCGATCTTGATTTGGTCGTGATTCATCCGAGTCCGCTCTTGTTTGAATGACTCGTTGATTCCCCGAACTGTTGGCTTGATTCCACGCTCGAATGGATGTATCCCGTTGCTTGCGTGCAGTCTCGTCGCCTCGTTGGTTCGTCGGTTTGTGCCGAGCTATGCTGAGGGACCTATAAGCAATTTTATATGCTTACAGAGTAGGTCAGCGGACCGAACCTTGTTAACACATCATGCGTCACTTGGATAACGATTTCTAACTCTATCTCATTTGCTGTAGTTGTTCATTTTATAGTTTGTTGCTTGTCTTATTTTTTATTGCACTATTATAGCTTTAAGACCCTAATCACCCCCTCTAGGGTCCAACAAACAATATATGTGCAAATATACACAAGTTAACACAAGGGTGAAACAAGATATAAACAATATAGTGGATGAAATAAACAATGAGAGAATTGCAATAAAGATGAACACAAATATAAGGGCGCCAAACTCAAACACAAGATATGATCACGGAGTTCGGTCCCCACGACCTACATCTCCGCTCCTCACCTCGAGGAGATCTCCAATATCACAATCGGGTTTTCTACGCTCACCCAAATTATGTTTACGTATCACACTAGGTTTTCTAGTTCACCAAAAACTTTATAATCACTCACAATATAACTACACTAACTACCACTTCAAGTATTAATCTCTAGCCCGTGTCTCCCTCAAGTGTTAGGAATTATAACCTCTCTCTTGGGACGACCCCGTCTCTCACCACACACTTCTCTAGGTGTACTAGTGTAATACAAAGTGAACCTCACAATTAAGCACGAATACAACAAAGTTTGTTCTCTACAAAAGATGAGAACTATATGTAAGCTCACTCTCTAAGTCACATAATCCCACAACCCAATTATACAATGTATGCAAATACAAAAAGCTCAACGGTTGTGTGTGTAAACAAAGAGTAAATAAAATTAACTAAACTCAATATAAACACTAGCTTAATAAAATGATAATCAAACAATACAAATGTAAAGCTAGATTGAGTTTAGGAAAACTTATCTATAGATAACAAGAGAGAGGGAGAAGAGTGAATGCACAAACACCAAAGGATGATCTCCTCTTTGCTCTTGTAAAATTTGCTTCACAAAATAAACTTGAAACAAATTTAAACAAAACTTAAAACCCTTGTAAAACTTCTTTTAAACAATTCTCTTGATTGTTTAGAACTGAGGATATGTGGGGATATTTATAGGCACCCCAAAGGTAAGAGAAAACAAGGCAAAAAGACCAAAAAAACTAAATCTATAAAAGGTTGAAAAAACTAGCCGTTACAGCATCACTCGACTGACGGCTTCTAACAGTCGACTGATGAGATGACCGTTAGAGACATTTTCCAGCTCATCAGTCGACTGACGACCTTATCAGTCGACTGATGACCTCATCAGTCGACTAGTTAGTCGATCAAAACTAAACAGAAACTTTTTGTTATTCCAGTCATTTTCTTCAGTCGACTGAACACATTCATTAGTCGACTGATAACACTGTATCATCTTGATTTAAATAGTAAAACTTATTTTTAAAGTGCCTTTAAAAATATCAAGTAAATTCTAAAAAATGCAAAACTTTGGGAAATCATTGTAAACATGTAAATGAACATGTTACAAAAAGAATTTTTGGAATTTCACTACTTAATAGTGAAAACTCATCATTTTTCAAAACAAGTCCAAAACATGAATATATATATATATATATATAATATATTATATATATATATATATATTATAATACTATATATATATTATATTATATAATATACTATATATATATATATATTATTATATATATATATATATATATATATAATATATATATATACCGTGTTGTCTGTATTTTCATGTATATGAGCGCAAAACACATTGTTTTATCAAACCAAACATGATAGATTATGAACACATCGTATGTATGTATATAACATAGTATTTGTTCAAATTTAAACTTGAAACAATAAAACCAAAATGTGTGTTGTCGTGTTGGTGTGTGTGTCGTGTGTGTGGTGTGTGTGTGTGTGATAGTATATATATATATATATATATATATACTATAATTATATTATATATAATATATATATATTTATATATATATATATAATACTATATATATATATATAATATATAATATATATTATATATATATATATATATAGATTATATAAGATTAATGGGTATCCTTGTCATAGGAGGGGATTTCCTGCCTTGACGCCCTTTAAAATCACGATGATTGAGCCGACATTATGGATTGCGATCCACTCCATTGCCAGCCTTTATCTATATATTTTCTAAAAACCCCAACACACCAAGTTTTAGGGTGAACCCGTCGTCGTTTGACCCTTCATCCACTCGTATCAATTTTAACGGTTTTGAATGAATAGAACTTTTCACATGGCTCGATGTAGGGTCAAACGACAACGGATTTACACCAAACTTGGTGTGTTGGGGTTTTAGAATATATAGATCAAGTTCAACGGAGCGGATCATCCATAATATCGCTGTGTGTATGTAATTGAGCTTAAAGTACTAACACACATAATATAAAACCTAAAACTAGATATACTCAAGATTGTGATCTTCAATGAAGCTCTTCTTAGTACACTTTGCGGATGAAGCTTGAACTTGGATCTTCAACTTGAATTATATTGCTTCACTCCACTATTCCTCCAATCTCCATTGGATATGATCGTGAATGCTCAATTCCATCCATCCTTTAACATATTATTTGCCTAGAATAAATACAAAACACAAAGATTAGACAAACAATATTAGTTATAAATTGTTTGTTAATCTTCATCAAAATAAAAGGACCCAACAATCTCCCCCTTTTTGATGATGACAAATAATTTACAAAAAGAGATATATGCATAAAAGGAAATTAATATGTAAATTTGAATTATCATGCATATAACCAAAACAATATATACTCACATCAAAAAGGGGAAAACAAAAGAATGAAGAGAGCGAAAGCTCCCCCTATAAATAAGCATGGGTGAGTATAAAACAAGTATATGGATAAACTCCCCCTATCAAAATGCCTTATAGAATATATGAAATGAAGTACAAGGCAAACTTGTGAGCAAGCATTAACATGCTAAAATTCACTCACATTCAAAAAGGCAATGAGACCACAATTAGATATGTTATTGTGAAATAGTGTCTCATGGCAAAAACCTATAAACCATGTATAAAATAGAGTTATAAAAGCAATTGAAAGAAAAACATGAGAATCATGAAAAAAGTTTTCAAATGAAAACAAATCACTCAAATGAAATCCATAAAAGCAAACCATATAAAATAAGAGAGGCGACAACAACAAGCTCTTGAGCTTGTTCCAACCCATATAAAGATTTTTAGCATC
The DNA here is from genome assembly GCF_001876935.1 of Asparagus officinalis. Taxonomy (NCBI): domain Eukaryota; kingdom Viridiplantae; phylum Streptophyta; class Magnoliopsida; order Asparagales; family Asparagaceae; genus Asparagus; species Asparagus officinalis. The sequence goes on along the minus strand of NC_033797.1, from coordinate 123,438,398 downwards.
CGGTAAACAAGATTTGGGAATAAACACCCAATAAACCCGGGGGTTATATAAAAACAAACCACTCATTAAAATCAAAGTTAATAAAATAAAAACAAAAGAATTGACCAAAAGAAAAATGTTTTCATTTACAAAAATTTCAAAACACGTTTTTCAAAACCAAGAAATGAAAAATAAAAACACTAAAAATCTTGGTTTAAAAAAATCAAAATGGTTTCAACACCTAACCACTTGTAGTGCCCAAAGATTTAGGGACACGGCCCCTATCTTTTAAGCTCAAAGCCATTGGGTTATGAACCAATTTGGGCACATTTAGTGCACGGGTCCGGTCATAACAATATTTATGCAAATTACCCTTCCGATTGTAATATGTGCAATGAAAGAGGCCCATTTGTTTTTGTGGACCACATGGATGTGCACGTGGAATATTTGCAAAAATAGATTGTTCTTTAAAATTATTTTGCAAATGGGAAACTCTCCTCAAATCAAAACAAAATTTGGTCAAATGACCAAATCTACCACAATAACCACATCTATACACATGAGCATGCTTATGATGAGCAATGGGTGCATGTGTGTGTATATGTGTGTGTGATGATGAAGCTTGATGAGATGCACAAGAAGGATTAATATGAGCCTTAGTGGGTTTATGTGCATCATAGCAAAATTTAGACACATGGTCTTTACGACCACAAATAGAGCACTTGTAAATATTTCTATACATGTGTGCATGATGAATAGGATGTTTAGATGTTTTAGCATGAGACTTAGCACACATGTTCATATGTTTATCATGATTGTTAATGCATGTATTAAGAGTTGAATCTAAGGATGAAATATGATTTTTAACAACATTCAACTCATCATTAGACACGTTAGCATTAACATTAGAAGTAGAGCAAACATGATTATATTTAAAAGAATCAAATTCATTTCTAATAGCTACTACTTCTAGCATGTCATCATCTTTTTCATGAGTTAACCTAGCAAAGTTTGAAATTAAAGAATCATGATCCAATTTTAATTTATCATTTTTTTCTTTGAGGATCACATTCTCATTTGAAGTAGTATCAAACTTGGAAGCTAACAACTCATGATCGGATTTCAAACTAACATGCTTGCTTTTAAGGTCAATAAAATTATGTTGTAGCTTTTTATGT
>NC_033797.1:123402241-123432241 GCF_001876935.1 Asparagus officinalis | reverse complement strand
GCATATCAGAAAATTCGAGCCAGCATGGGCAAGCAGTTCAAAAATCTAGGGAGTCAATAGTCAAGTTTCATTTGCATACGCTCTCTCGCTTTAGGGGGTGGTATATCGTATCGGAACCAGTCGCATGGTTCTGATTACGCAGAGCAATCAAATCTCAACGTGTGTAAAGCAGACTCCAAGAGTTCACAGTTCACACCATAACAGAATCCTCTCCTTCTGTTTTGCATCTTTTACAACAAAAAATATTAAAATTTATGGAAAGACTAAACCGAGTATATAGTTAGGGATGGTAAACGATCGAATCGAATTGAATACTAAGGTATTTATATTTTTATTTGTTTAAAATTATTGAATTCGAATATGGGCTCTAGATATTCATATATCTAGTTTTTCGAATTCGGACTCAAATACTTGGTATTTGATAATTATTCATTAATATTCACGAATCTTTATCGAATATCAAAGTATATTTATTCCATTAAAGAATTTGATTTTCAAATAGTATTAAATTTCATAAACAAAAATTATTCCTTTATAATATATAATGTATATATATTTAAATTAAAATTTTAATTAGAAAGCAGATTTAAGATTATTTAAGTCTTGAAATTGATATATAAAACTTAAATGGAAATACTAAGTTGGCTAAAAATATGACATCATATGTGTAATAATAAAAATAATAAGCTGCGATCAAATTTTAAATGAATATTTAATAGACAAACAAATCGAATATACATTTGCTTAAATTCTATTCGCTAATAAACTTGAATACTAAAAAATATTTATTTAGTGGTAAATGAACTACCGAATCGAATATGACCGAATAGTTTTTCAAATAATTATCGAACCATTTATTAATTACTTGGTTCACTTCCACCCCTATATACAGCTAGAGATTTGTCATATCCCACTAAATCATGCCCAACTGAAATTGCTGTTTTTCTTCATTCAATTTATTTTTCTTTTGAACATCACACGAAATAATTTATTTCCATTTGAATCGAACTTTATATAGTGAAATGTTGAAGAATTTGTAAGCTACAATATGGATTTTGAAGGACTTGCAAAATATTCTTGTATCTTCGTCATTTTGTTATCTTTTATTTTCTTTTTTGGACTTGTATATTTGTCACTAGACAATACTAATACCACTAGTACAAAGGAGACCTGCCTCAACAATTGTAACCATTTGGGCAGGTCGTGTCCCCAACGATTACGACCATTCGGGTAGAAAAATGACCCGTTGCTGCAAATAGCGTTGGGGCAAAAACGTCCCCAATGGGTGGAAACTCTGCACCAACAGTTCTGCCCATTGGTACAAGTAAATATTTAATTAAATATTCAAAAAACATTTAATTATAAAAACATTGCACCAATGGTTCAAACCGGTTGTGCAAGTCTCATCACCAACGGTTTTAACCGTTGGTGCACATAGTAGCACCAACGGTGGTAACCGGTTGTGTTGATTCTTGCACCAATGGTTCCATCCATTGGTGCACAACAAAATCACCAACGATTCAAACTATTGGTGCAAGTTTCGTGTACCAACGGTTCCAAAACTTGCACCAATGGTCCCAACCGTTGGTGCTTGTGTTTTTCATTTTTATCACTTTTACTGATTCCTCTTGCCATGTTTATGTATAATTCATTTCCCACAAAAAATTATAATATACTTGTTCACAACATATATATTCCCATGCATAAAACCAAAACAAAAGATTGATAAGAATCAGAATGCAACGACTTCTAAATTACTCAAGTCCCAAACATAAAGAGGATATCTAAAATATACAAATGTCTTAAGTATGTTAATTAAAAGTACAAGTCATGGCTGACTTAATCAAAAATAATCAACAAAAGCTTTGCGAATGTCCTCCTCGCTATAGCCCTCCTGCGTAAAGCCCCCTAAGACGCCCCCAGCACGCCTCCCTATCGAGTAGCAAGAGGGTTTGTTGTTGAAATATCCTGAGGAGAACATTGAGCAGCAGATATAGAACATTGAGCATCTGGAGAAGGATGATCAAAAGTCGGTGGAGTAGTAGCATGAGGATGAGAAAAAATCTGTGGAGTAGTAGCAGGAACAACAGGTGGTGGATGAGTAGTCTGAGAATCAATCTTTAAAATAATACATGTAATAAATCGAATTCACACTATTCACACTATTAGATTAAAAAAAATAAGAGCTACCTCCGTCACGATGAGAGAAGACAACAAACACAACTTATTATTATTGGAAAAGTGAGAAATATATATGACTTATGAATACATATACATGTATGCAAAAACACAGATTTATCCTGGTGGTACACGTACGATAGAAGCTCTGTTGTGGCCTACATGATTCTACATTGGTTTCCAAATTCATCTCTATGCAGGCTAGCAACATTTCTTACTTCTGAAGTTTCTTTGTTAGGTTTGGAAAACATAATTCAGAGGCTCAGAGCGTAAACAAGCCTATGAAAGTAAATATGCTTTTAATGATAACAGTCAGGTGTTTTGTTTTGTGTCCATCTCTGGTTAGAATGTAGCTTAAAGCGGCAAACTGAGGTTATATACAATTCCAGTCATGTTTATACACATTAAAACAAATCCAGTTTTACAAGAATATTGTGTAAGAAACCAGAGATAAAAAGTTAAGAGGAGGTAGGAAGAGAAGTGTCGGTGTGATGAACCAGTTCATGGCATGGGTAACTTGTCGGTGTGATCGAGGAATTTTTTTTTTCACGTACCTTGAACTCGGTGGAGTTTTCTTCTGACATTTGGGATACAATAACAGAGGTGAGGAGGAGTCTAGATTCATGTCTAACCCTCTCCGATATCAAAATAGTAGTAGATGATGACTGGAAGATAAACTAAAGGAAATAAGTAGTAGAAGGTACCCTATTGAAGAAGAACCAATTTACTACGTACCTTTAAGATTTTGCAAAGGGATGGGGAAAAACCTAAGTTTTGTAAGTGGAGATGAGTGATAACTAATAAATCTGAGGCGTATACATATGGATTATTATGGATGTGCGTGTATGAAAGAATATGACAAACTCTAGAATAGAATAAATGTGGAGAAATCAGAAAAACCAGATTTTCTGGCATAAGTCGACTCATGCACAAGGGTAAGTCGACTTATGGTAAGTCGACTTGACAATGTGCACAAGTCGACTTACGATCTGCGCTGGAATTGTGAATTTTTCCTCTGCCAAGTCGACTTATCAGGTTTGATAAGTCGACTTACGAAGTGTGTTCCAGTTGCTGTTTTTCTCTCTGCCAAGTCGACTTATGCTGTCTGTTAAGTCGACTTACGACGGGTATTTTGCATAATCAGGTTTCCTGTTTGCAGTCTGATTGGGTTTTTGTGTTGATATAAATAGGAAAACGATTTGTTAGGGTTTTTTTATCAGAGATTGTGGAATCTTTTGAGCATTATGAGAGGGAGATATTGTGAGCAATGTGAGATCTTTGGTTGACGGTTAGTTTGAGAGTTTTGTGTGATTGTAACCCTTTGTACTCTCCTTGAATTAGTGAAATCTTCCCATCCTCTCCCCGTGGACTAGGCAAACTGCCGAACCACGTATATCTCTGTGTTTAGTTTGATTTGTCGAAATTGGCTTGATTTATGCAAGAGTGTAGCTTTCTTCTTCTGTGATCACAAGTTCGTTGTGTGTGCGTGCAACGCTTCCGCATAGGCGCGCGACAAGTGGTATCAGAGCTCAGATTTCAGATCTGGGGTTTTGGATTAGGTGGACGAAGATTCAGTTGGAAGCTTGGTTCTTGGAGTTCTAGGCTTTGGTGGAGTTAGGGTTTGAAGTTGCCGTTGAAGATCTCTCTTTCCTCGTGTGGTTAGGAGTTCTATTTAGAATCCAATCTAGGGTTCAGTTGGGTAATGTCTTGTTCTTTTCAAAGTTTGGATCTTTCTCTACAATTTGGAATTTGTGCTTATGGGTGAAGAAGTTGGTGAAAGCAGCAAGATGACATGCACAGTTCAAGTGGGTTTTCAGAACACTAAGATTAGTGTAGTGAAATATGACGGAAAGATCAATTTTGGTTTATAGATGAGCGACGTACAAGATGCGCTCATTGCTCAAAATCTGGAGGAGACCATCATGGTTGATGTGAGACCACCTAAATATGAAGAGGCGATATGGAAAAAGATGAATCGAAATACTTGCGGGGTGATCAGGTCCTGTTTGGAACAAGAACTGAAATATGATGTGATTGGGGTGACGTCTGCAATGAAGATGTGAGAGATTCTCAACAACAAGTATCTCACGAAGAGTGTTGAGAACAGGTTGCACTTGCTGCGAAGATTATTCAGATTCCAGATGTCCAGAGGCACCTCGCTTGTGGCTCATGTGAATAACTACACTAAGTTGTTGTCGGACTTGGCGAACGTGGATGAGAAGATCACAGATGAGTACAAGGCTATTATTCTATTGGGCTCCTTACCGGATGAGGAGTATGATACCTTCGTGCTTACGTTGTTGAACGAGAGATCTTCTATCACTTATAGTGAAGTGACTAACGCATTGACGAACTATGATTTGAGGAGGAAGGATAAGGAGACTTCCCGCGCTAGTACTTCAGGAGAGGCCTTGTCGACGAGAGGTAGAAGCTCATATCAGAAAGGTGGAAATAGAGGGAGGTCAAAGTCAAGAGGTCGTTACCAGCTTGGAAAGAACCAATGTGCATTCTGCAAAGAGCAGGAACATTGGAAGAGAGACTGTCCGAAAGTCAAAGAAAAGGAGAATAGCAAGAATAAGGGCCCGAAGGCCAATGAGGTGAATGTTGTGAAAGGCGATGATTCCGATGATTCGAGCTTTTCTCTTTTGATTACTCCGGAGATGAACCATTTAGATGCATCGGAGTGGATGCTTGATTCTAGCGCTACTTATCATGTGACTCCTAGGCGAGATTGGTTTTCATTATTTGAGAGACTCGACGGGGGTGTTGTTATCATGGGAAATGATCAATCCTGTGGCGTTCGTGGGATAGGTACTGTGAGGATTCGGATGCACGATGGAGTAGTCCGTGAGTTGAAGGATGTGAGATTCGTTCCTCAACTTAAGAAGAATCTTATCTCAGTTGGAGCTTTGGAGGCGAAGGGATTCAGGGTGACCTTTGAGGATGCTGTAGCAAAGGTTACTAAGGGATCTTTGGTGGTGATGAAGGGAGTCCGAAATCATAATTTATATTATCTGAAGGGGAGCACCGAGATTGGCCAGGTTGCTTCGGCGATTTCAGAGGCGGACATGAGCAGACTTTGGCACTACAGGCTAGGGCATACAGGTGAAAAGTCACTGCAGGCATTGTGCAAGCAGGGGCTTTTGAAGGGAGCCAAGAGTGGTAAAGTAGAATTCTGTGAGCACTGTGTACTTGGCAAGAAGACGAAGGTGAAGTTCGGGACGGCCATTCATAGGACGAGGGGTATCTTGGACTACGTGCACACAGATGTTTGGGGTCCCACCAAGACGGCATCACTTGGTGGTCGACATTGGTTCGTCACATTTGTTGATGACTATTCTAGACGTTGTTGGGTGTACATCATGAAGCATAAGAGTGAAGTCCTAAATTTGTTTGTGGAGTGGAAGAAGAGATTAGAACTGCAGACTAGGAGAAAGATCAAGACGTTATGATCCGACAACGGCGACGAGTATACTTCAGACCCCTTTCAGCAGCTATGTCGAGACGAGGGCATAGTGAGGCACTTCACAGTTAGTCATACACCGCAGCAGAATGGGGTGGCGGAGAGATTGAATCGGTCTTTGCTGGAGAAGATTCGATGTTTATTGGCGCATAGTGGTTTGGAGAAGATCTTTTGGGCTGAGGCACTTTCTTATGCGAGCCACCTCATTAATAGGCAACCTTCATCTGCGATTGAGGGGAAGACCCCTATGGAGATGTGGTCGGGAGAGACAGCACATGACTATGACCAGCTTAAGGTATTTGGTTGCCCTGCATATTATCATGTTAAAACTGATAAGTTGGAACCTCGAGCTAGGAAGGCCATATTTGTAGGATTCAAGCATGGTGTCAAGGGATACAAGCTTTGGGATCCAGTTGATAAGAAGATTGTGCTGAGTAGGGACGTCACATTCGATGAGGCTTCTATCTTGAAGCTTCCCAGCTCTCATCCGATGGATAGCGACCCGACAGAGGAGATTTCGCAGGTGGTGGAGATTGATGCAGCTCCACAGAGTCCAGATAGTGCAGTATCCATTAGAGTGCCGACTGAGGTGACGCGAGGCGAGCACGACGATGATGCAGAGGATACATGTACTCATGAGCAGGATCAGGGACCGACGGCTCAGGTTCAAGATTCTCTTGCGGCACGGAGATAGAGGAGAGACATACAGGTGCCAGCACGGTATGTCGACACAGTTGCATATGCACTTCCGGTGGAGAGTATCGATGAGATGGTGCCTACTACATTCAGAGAGGCCGAGCAGAGTTCGGAGGCTAATTCATGGCAGGTGGCTATGCAGGAGGAGATGGAGTCCCTTCATAAGAACGATACATGGGAGCTTGTTGAGCTTCCAAAGGGGCGGAAGGCGATTGGGTGCAAGTGGGTGTACACGAAGAAGGAGGGCATTGAGGGCACTCCAGTGAGGTTCAAGGCTAGGTTGGTTGCGAAGGGCTATGCACAGAAGGAAGGTATTGATTACAATGAGGTTTTCTCTCTGGTGGTGAAGCACTCTTCGATTCGGATTTTGCTAGCTTTGGTGGCACAGTATGGTTTGGAGTTAGATCAGTTGGATGTGAAGACGACATTTCTTCATGATCATCTTGATGAAGAAATATATATGACTCAGCCATTGGGATTCCGAGCTGCAGGGAAAGATAAGTTGGTATGCAGGTTAAAGAAATCGTTATATGGTTTGAAGCAGTCTCCTCGACAGTGGTATAGGCGATTCGATGGTTTTATGCTTGGTCATTCGTACACTCAGAGCCAGTTTGATCCTTGCGTGTACTTTCGCAAGTTGAGAGGAGGTGCGTACATTTATTTGTTGCTTTATGTCGATGACATGTTGGTTGCCTCTACTTCCAGGTCAGCTATAGATGAGTTGAAAGTTCAGCTTTCGAATGAGTTTGAGATGAAGGACTTGGGCGAGGCAAAGCGCATTTTAGGGATGGAGATCGGCAGAGACAAGAAGAAGGGCAGAATTTGTTTGACACAGGTGGCTTATTTGAAGAAGGTTCTACAGCGATTCTATGTTAGCATGGATACGAAGCCAGTTGGTGTACCTTTGGGAGCCCATTTGAAGCTTTCAGCTGGTCTTTCACCAAAGTCAGTTGAAGATCGTGAGTTGATGTCGAAGACTCCATATGCGAGCGCGGTTGGGTGTACGCGATGGTATATACGAGGCCGGATTTGTCACAGGCAGTGAGCATGGTGTCGAGATACATGCACGATCCAGGAGTGGGTCATTGGGATGCCGTGAGATGGATTTTGAGGTACATTCTAGGTACGCTCAATGTTGGTTTAATTTATGAGAAGGACACTACAGGTGGGCAGCTATGCATTGGCTATGTTAATTTGGATTATGCCGGGGATTTGGATAAGCGTCGGTCTAAGACGGGGTATGTGTTCACTTTGACCCGTGCACCGGTGTGTTGGAGATGCACCTTACAGTCGACAGTGGCTTTGTCTACGATGGAGGCAGAGTATATGGCAGTTACGGAGGCTGTGAAAGAGGCTATTTGTCTTCGAGGACTTTTGGAGGAACTTGGTATATCGCAAAGGTCCGTCACTATTCATTGTGATAGCATGAGTGCTATCTATTTGGCGAAGAATCAGGTTTTCATGCGCAGACGAAGCACATTGATGTCCGTTATCACTTCGTTCGAGATGTTCTTGAAGATGGCGATGTGGAGATTGTGAAGGTCCACACGAAGGATAATCCGGCGGATATGCTCACAAAGGTGGTTTCGAGCAACAAGTTTGATCATTGCAGAAACTTGTTGAATATTTGTGATTGTTGAGGCCGTTGGCGGTCATTTGGATGAACTACGGGCGGCTTGATCTCTTGGGAGAGGGGGTACGTAGGCAACCATGGTGGTGCAGCCGTATTTGGAGAGACGACACATTGATGCTCTTGGTTTGGTGTCGGCTCAGTTTTGACAAAATTCGCCGAGGTAGAGAATTGTGGAGAAATCAGAAAAACCAGATTTTCTGGTATAAGTCGACTCATGCACAAGGGTAAGTCGACTTATGGTAAGTCGACTTGACAATGTGCACAAGTCGACTTACGATCTGCGCTGGAATTATGAATTTTTCCTCTGCCAAGTCGACTTATCAGGTTTGATAAGTCGACTTACAAAGTGTGCTCCAGTTGCTGTTTTTCTCTCTGCCAAGTCGACTTATGCTGTCTGTTAAGTCGACTTACGACGGGTATTTTGCATAATCAGGTTTCCTGTTTGCAGTCTGATTGGGTTTTTGTGTTGATATAAATAGGGAAACGATTTGTTAGGGTTTTTTATCAGAGATTGTGGAATCTTTTGAGCATTGTGAGAGGGAGATATTGTGAGCAAGGTGAGATCTTTGGTTGAGGGTTAGTTTGAGAGTTTTGTGTGATTGTAACCCTTTGTACTCTCCTTGAATTAGTGAAATCTCCTCATCCTTTCCCCGTGGACGTAGGCAAATTTCCGAACCACGTATATCTCTGTGTTTGGTTTGATTTGTCGAAATTGGCTTGATTTGTGCAAGAGTGTAGCTTTCTTCTTCTGTGATCACAAGTTCGTTGTGTGTGCGTGCAACGCTTCCGCATAGGCGCGCGACAATAAATAGCACGAAAGAGAAGCGTAGCGTCACCCAATAAAAATAAGAAGGGTCACCCAATTCAAGTTCTTTTCATGATGCTGATAAATGATAACGCAACATAAACAAATACTTGACAGTTATGAAGAAGGGAAGAAATAAAATGTGTACATGCACGCGTATGTGTGATACATATGTACCCATTCCTCACATGATACTTAGTTCATCTTTATAAGGGTGCTGCATATCTAGGATCCATGTTACAACAAGCTTTGCCATCTTTTCATGTGCTTCGCATTCAATTACACCAAGGTCTCTATTGGTGTTGCCATTTCAGACTCTCCAACAGAACCCTTTCACTATCTCTATAGCAAACAACCCCATAGCTTCGACACATTACGGCTGCACGCATTATGAAGGTTTCCCCTTTATCTGCATCATATGTCTCCACACCATCAATGAATAAAGATCGTAACTCTTCGATGAGAGGTCGGAGATAAACGTCGATATTATTTACCGGTGAACTGAGTCCATCAATTAAAAGAGGCATCATAAAATATTATTGATCCATTGCCAACCACGGTGAGAGATTATAAATCATCATTACAACTGGCCATATGCTGTGTGGATTACCATTAAAACTAACGGGGCAAAAGCCATCACTAGCTAGTCTGAGCCTGATATTACGAGGATCATGACTAAATATTGCATGTAACTTGTTGAAATTCTTCCATGCAGGTGAATCTCTCGGATGACTCATTTTGCCATCTTCTCTTGGAAGAGCATGATCATGCCAGGTCATGGCCACCGCTGTCTTCTTACACTTATAAAGTCTCTGCAGCCTCTGTGTAATAGGAAAGTATCGTACTACTTTGAGAGGTATGTCATTCTTGGTAGTATGTGCTTTCTTCTTATATATGGACACCCCACAAGTATGATACTCTTTCTTATATGAGTTTTCTTTCCAGTACAGTACATAATTATTGGGACATGCATGAATCTTCTCACAATTTAAACCTAGATTAGACATTATATTTTGAGCTTCATACCAGCTATCAGAGACATTGTTCCCAAGAGGCATAGAATCTTTCAGGAATTTTAGAAGTATCGTGAATGACTTGTTGCTCCATTTGTTTAGACACTTAATTTGGAAAAGTTGAATGAACCATGATAGCGTAGAATTCTCATAAATCGGTCTCCTAGCATCATTCATGTACTTCTCATATTCATCTACATGTTGTTCTTGTCTGGGAGGACCATCTTCAACATGATTAGGGTCACCGAAAGCAACCTCTACCATTTCCTCCATCTCCTCTTCCGGAAACAAGTTAATATTGTCAACATCTTCTTCTTCTTCTTCTTCTTCTACTACGTCATTAATGGGAGTTAGAATTTCTCCTTGATATACTCAAGTTGTATAACCTCTAATAAAACCATACTTAACAATGTGAAGTTCTACATCTTCCTCCTTACGATGCAAATTATTCCCGCAGTGGCTGCACGGACAAAGAATCATGCCATGTTGGATCCTATCGTTTTTACTTACAAAGTTCATAAAAGAAGCAACTCCTTCAATGAACTCAGGCTTTGTGTATTTTTCATGATTCACATACATCCAGTCCTTAACCCTGCTATAGTCACGGGTCATGATAACCTAACCAAGACAGACTTAGTGATAACAACTCCTAAATTAAGCACGCTTGCATTAATTTTCAAAAAATTACAAAAAATATATAGTTTAGTATAAATAAATTTTATTTACTTGTTTAAATTTAAACACAATTTCCATAAATGTGAAACATGCCTGTGCATCAAATATTCATTGTGTATGAAATTTTCACTAGGCTTCTAGGGTGAATTTGGTGTCTATGAAGTTTAGTCTCATGCATTCAAGAAAATAAGTCATCAATGGGTCATAAGAAAGTGGATAAATCAAATTTGAAAAGACCAAGGAATGAAAAATTCATGTGAGCATCAAATGGTTTGGTGTTATTATGAATGCAAACAAGCTTCTAGAGAATTCTGATCAATTAAAATCCCATTGTTTGCTTGAATGGGGCTGGTGACTTGCTAGGTCCCAACCACTAAATCAACTCTATAATACTAATTAGGCATTTGATAAGACAAAGTTGGCGATAACACCTAAAAGCATGTTTGCATATATAATTTAGAAATAAAATTGTTCAACAAATAAAAACACTAGTCTGGAATGAAATGATTATGTACGTATTTCTCTTGCAGGAATTTCATTAAGTATTATGCTTAATCTCTCATAATACTAATTGGGCATTTGATTTAGCATCAAAGATATCCAAAAATAATATTATCGTACAATCCTAATTTAATTAAAGTTATATATTCTTTAATTGGAACACTACAACTCATTTTGATTAGGCTTTACAATAATTAGGCACAAATAGTAGTAGTAGTTAGAATCATACCACACAAATTTCAAATGTTAGTCTTAGTACAAAAATTAAAGCCCTAGCTATCACATTCTCTAAGAAACTGCTAACTATAGAGGGAAAAAAATGCACATATGAAACTACATTAGAATAGTGTAAAACACCATAATTTTTTTTAAAATACTACAATTAAATGAGTTATATTATGATAAATATCATTTAATGATGAATAAGCATGATAGTAATTGATTTGAGACCAATTAAGAGTATATATACATTATACACAGATGCAATTTGAATCTAGAAAAATGACCAGTTAAGGGTATATATACATTAGACACCGATGTAGTTTGAATATGGAAAAAAGAAAAACATTATAGGTCTCTTCAATATCTTTCCAACACATCTAAAATCACCTCATTCTGAGGTCAGACGAAAAAGATACAATAAAAATACCGAAAACTATTTTCCCAGTCTGACTGGGTTTCCTGTTTCGGGTTAGGTTTATTTGTTTCGGGTTTGCCTCTATATATACTTGTGTTTTTCACAAAAAATTTCCTTTTACATTATATTTCTGAACCCTAACAGCCACCCTCTCCCCTAAAAAACTCTAGAGCATATTTTGGTGAAATTTGAGAGCTTTGTGAAGCAAATACCAAGAAGATGGCGAGATCGTCAGCATTTGGCGAGGGAGAACCTATTTGCACACCCTTGGATTTTTTAGTAGTGTGTTGAGGCAAGATCATCTTCCTCCAAACCTATCCCCTGTAGTAATTCATGTTTTTAATATGTATAATTGGTTAATTTAATGTGTAGTGTTTATGTCTATGATTTAAATCCTCGTTTTGATGTTAAATCTTAAAACAACAAAGAGATCAATAAAATTAATCTTTAATTGATAAAAATAGATGGTCATGATCATTAGTTTTCAAATCAATTGATAATTCTTGTTTTACATGGCCTAAACCCTAATTGTCAATGTATAGAACTTGAGTCTTAAACATGAAACAATTTAGTGATATAAGCTTGTAGATTAAAAATCCTAGTTTGATGTGTAGATCTATGAATATAAATACTAAATGGAGGAAATGTATTAATTTGATGTTTAGAACCATGGTTAATTGCTAAGATGATGAACTAATTAGGTTTTGAACCCTAATTGTACAAACTTAATCTAATTAGTTATGTTTAAAGTATTTTTTTAAACCCCTAAGATCATGTTACACGTGAGTAAATATATTTTTATACCCGATAATGATGTTCTTTAAGTTCTTTTTGTTGAAATTGTCTTAACTTTGAGACTCAAATCTGAGTCCTGAACTCTGGTCGGCCGACAGAACCCTGTGCATCGTTTGACCAATCCCATCCTGAGTTTGTGTAATTTTTTATTTGACTGAAGCTTTTTTTTACGAATGTTTATGTGAATTGGTCATAGGTTGACCAATGCCCTAGGATAGTCGACCGACATCAAGTCTTATTTGTGATGATTTTTCTTGCATGTTGTTCTTGAACATGGGGTTCGAGACATACAACGATTAACACGTACGACATAGACATACACCTATGGAGGCTTGGCACACACGGAATTCCGAGAAGGGGATAGTTGTGTGTATTGCTTTTACCATGACGGGGAGACGATTAGTTAGAACAATATATGTGTGTGTATGGATACCATTGATGAGCACAACTCTGTACTACTTAAGGAAGTGCGTTGGTATACCGTTAAAGTAGGCCATTGAACCGTAATTGGAGGATGCCTGAATAGGTAGTTCGTTCAGCATGGTGATGCGATGAGGCTAGTGAGCCGTAATTATTGTATACCTAAGGAGGCAGTCCATTCCGTAAGGTGATGCGATGAAGATGTCTGAGGAGACATTCCGTTCTGTACGGTGATGCGATGAGGCCAATGAGCTGTACCTGTTGGATACCCGAGGAGGTAGTCCGTTCCGCACTGTGATGCGATGAGGCTTGTGGGTTGTATTTACATGGATGCCTGAACAGGTAATCTGTTCCGCATAATGATACGATGATACCATAGAACTTTGCAAGAGATAGTACTGTGAAACTTAGGACAACTCGAGTTTTAGGCGGGAGGTCATTTAAATTCGTGGTTCACCATTGTGTTCTTTTGTGTTGGGGTATATGGTGTTGTAGATTTCACAGGATTATGTACTGATATTCGTATTGACTACCTAAGGATAGCATGAGATGTCGGGTTGAAATATACGACTTGGTTTGGTTAACATTTTAGTATTACATTTCTTTATTCCTTTATTTTTAGTTTTGGAGTTGATATTTAGCGATTCACAATTTGAGACATATGGTATATACATTAGGGTTTCCTTATTTGGATTATTTCACTCGACGTACTAGTCTCGTGTTAAGGATTTCTAAGTATTAATCCTATCTAGTACAGGGTAAATGATTTAGGTAGACTATGCATATATAGGTAGAACCTCCATCATTTGTAGCAGCCCTTCCCCTGGGGGCGGATGGAGATAATCTTGCTAGCGCTCTGACGCTGTTGTTTCTGTTAGACCCTAGAGGGGGGGTGATTAGGGTCTTATGCTAATCTAATCCGATTATATGCCAATTAAAATTAATTAACAAGTTATCCTAGCAAGTATGAAATACCATAAGATATATGAGCTAGGATAAGCAATGTGAACAACAAGATATATCCTAACAAAGAGATATAGGTAATGTATGTGCAAGGATATATAAACAACACAATATGATATATCCTACCAAGGAGATATACAATATGATATATGCAAGGATATGTAAACTAACACAAGGATAAACAATATGAACTAGACAGTGGATCATATAAATAATGAGACAATGGCAAAATGAGCAATGAGCACAAATAAGAATAAACGCCAAAGCACACTCAAACACACAATATGATCACGAAGTTCGGACCTTCTGTCCTACGTCTCCGCTCCCCACTCCCGGGGAGAAATCCACTATCACAACCAGGTTTTCTACGCTCATCCGAATAACGTTTACACCTCACAGTATCAGTTTTTAACGCTCACCGATCAACGTCACTCCTCACAATCGGTTTTCTAGTTCATCGAAAACTTCACAACACACTCGGTTTTCTAGCTCACCAAAAACCTTATAACACTCACAATGTAACAAATATAAATTTATTCTCTACAATAGATGAGAACTCAATTAAGCATAACTCAATGTTACAATCTCTCACAACCCTAATATACTATGTATGCAAATACAATAAGCTCAAGTGGGTGTGTGCAACAATGAGTAAAATCAAATCTAAACTCAATATAAAAATAGCTTTAATGGAAATGATAATTAACTAATAATTGATAAATAAAAGCTAGAGTAGAGTTTAGAAAACTTCTCAATAGATGACAAGATACAGAGATGGAGATTGAAGCCCAAACAAGAAGATAATCTCCTCCACTTGTGAAAACCAAAACAGCTTTAAACAAACCCTTAAACAAGCTTAAAACTCTTTTTAAAACTCTTTAAAACATTCTTTTGTTTTTTTTTTTTTTTGATAGAAGGGGGTTTGAGGGTTTATATAGGAAGAGGAAACAACAGCAAAACTAGAAAAATAGGAAACAGATTCTGTACCCAATATGACCGTTGGGAGTTCGGCGGTCGACCGAAAAAATTTGCGGTCGACCGCGATCCAGATCCCAAACTGAGAAAACAAGTAGAGACTTCTTTGGTCGACCGGTGTGGTCGACCATGAGAAGTCTCGAGCTCTCGGTCGACCGCGGCGGTCAACCGACAAACTATCTGCTGCCCACTAACGCGGTCGACCGGTGCGGTCGACCGCATACTGATATATGAAAATGAAGTGTTGAAAACTGTTTTTCTGATTTTAAATTACTGTTTAAAAATATCAAACAAATTCTAAAAAATATAAAACTTTGAGGAATGATTGTAGACATGATAATAAATATGCTACAATGACTGGTTTCCAAAAAGGACTTCCCAAATAAAAAATATCATCATTTTGCAAAATAGTCCGAAACATGTGAATTTTGACATTTAGGCTAAACTATGTTTTGAAACTTTGCACAATGGTTATATAGACTTAATAAAATATGTATATGATTATTGTTAAGTCTAAAAACTAAGAATACAATTTTTTCACAAATATGCATATTCTATGCAATATTTTCAAAACACTAAATATGATTTCATTAAATATAAGCTTGTTAAAGATGAAATCATATATAGGCATATTAACATGAAACAAAGTAGTATTTTCCAATTCTATTCATTTGTTTCATATATAAACTCGAAAACTATTAAACCAAAAACATATATGTATATATATAATTATATATATACAAAACCAAAACCAAAGCGTGTATGTGTGTATATGATTGACCTTAAAGTACTAACACACATAATATAAAATCTAAATGAAATTACCCAAGCTGATCTTGATCTTCAATTAAGCTTGATTTGGTACACTTGCGGATGAAGCTTAAACTTGATCTTTAACTTTGAATTGCAAGGCTTCACCGACATTCCGCCAACCTCCTTTGGATTTGATCGTTGAAGCTCTATTTCAACCATCCTCCAACTCGTTGTTTGTCTACAATAAATAACAAAATACAAACACTAGACAAACAATATTAGATGTAAATTGTTCGTTAAATCACCATCAAAATAAGAAGGCCAACAGTTTTTGCTTTTTTCAGGCAACAAATCAGAGTTTCGAAGAGCAACAGGTTGACGGAGTTTCTGCATAGTCGCTGTCATTTCTTGATAGACAGCTTATGCTCCACATTATTTTAGTATATGTTTAGTTATTTATAAACTTGTATTTCATTTTGAAGGCTGAGAGCCTTATTACTACTTCAGTTGACTCAGTGTATTGAGATATTTCACCTTTATTTCAATTTATCAATTGTACTCTTTTTATTTAGTTAGGACATGCTCATATTCTTTGGATATTTCTTTCTCTTAGCAATTTCATTGCATTTTTACTTTTCTCGTATCTACTTGTACATGCACTGTTCTTAATTGATTCCACTAGAGAGATATTACTGTGATGGTGAAACGTGTTTTTGTACTGTGTTGGTGCATGATAGGTTTGACATCTCTGGATTCATCTTGGACTACAGCCTTGTGTGAAATCAGGGGCATTACAGTTGGCAACAGAGTTTTAGTTCCAGTATCCTTAAGATCATCCTGTGTCGAGTCGTGGAGCTAGGTTGAAGTTTTCTAGGAATCATGTATAGAGTCTGCTAGGAATTCCTAGATTGAGTGAGGACGTTATACACACACACACACACACACACACATACACACACACACACACACATACATATATATATATATATATATATATATATATATATATATATATATATATATATATTATATATAATATATATATACTTTATATACATACATACATACATATATATAATATTATGAATATATATATATTATATATATATATTATATATATATAAATATGTATATTATGTATTATATGTATGTATGTATATATATATTATTATATATATATATATATATATATATATATATATATTATATATATATATATATATATATATATATAAGCGAAAATGACAATTTTTTTTATGATAACTATCTTACTTTGATTGAAAAGTATTTGCGTGAATGATATGTGATACGATTTTCCTATTCTAACGTTATATGTATAGCCACATTTATACTTAATACTAGAATATGGATATTAATACTTAGCTCCTAATCATTCGGAACATATGGTATATACATGGAGGGTTCCTTGTTTGGATTTTTTGCCAAACGTACTAGTTTTATTTAATTAGGGGTTAAGTGGAAGTATTTGCATTCTATGTTGTTAAGTGTAAATATTGCTTGTGTTTCATATCTGGAGATTAATGGTGTGAGATGTGTATGTGAAGGTTTTCTTTTTTGGATTATTCCCTCAATGTGCTTTTCTTGTATTATTAATCTCTAAGATACGATTGCGGAATTTCGAGGACGAAATTCTTTTAAGGAGGGGGGGGGGTGAATTTAAAACCCCATAAATTTTTTTAAAATACTATGGTAAATAGTATTAAATGAATTATATTATGATATATATCATTTAATGATGAATTAGTATGATAGTAATTGATTTTAAACCAATTAAGAGTATATATACATTATCCACCGATGTAATTCGAATTTGAAAAAATGATCAGTTAAGGGCATATATATATTAGAAACAGATTCATTTTAAATCTGGAAACACTCAAAAGTCAAAAGTTGTAGGTCCCTTCAATATCTTTCCAACGCATCTTAAATCGCCTCATTCTGAAGTCGGACGAAAACATTACAGCCAAAACGTTACACTCAAAAGACAAAAGTTGACTAGGTTTCCTGTTTCAGGTCAGATTTGTTTGTTTCGGGTTTGCCTCTATATAAACCTGTGTTTTTATGAAAAATTCCCTTTTATATCATATTTCTGAACCCTAGCAACTACCCTCTCCCCTCAAAAAACCCTAGAGCATATTTTGGTGAATTTTGAGAGCTTTGTGAAGCAAATATCGAGAAGTGGGCGAGATCATCGGCGTTTGGCGAGGGAGAACTTATTTGCTTGCACCCTTGGATTTTTCAATAGCGTGTTAAGGCAATATCATCTTCCTCCAAACCTATCTCCTGTAGTAATTCATATTTTTAATATGTATAATTGGTTAATCTAATGTGTAGTGTTCATGTTGCTGATTTAAATCCTAGTTTTGGTGTTAAATCTTAAAACAACAAAGAGATCAGTAAAATTAATCTTTATTTGATAAAAATAGATGATCATGATCATTAGTTTTCAGATCAATTGATAATTCTTGTTTTACATGGCCTAAACCCTAATTGTCGATGAATAGAACTTGAGTCTTGACAATGAAACAATATAGTGATATAAGTTTGTAGATTAAAAACCCTAGTTTGACGTGTAGGTCTGTGAATATTAATACTAAATGAAGGAAAAGTATTAATTTGATGTTTAGAACCGTGGTTAATTGCTAAGTTGATGAACTAATTAGGTTTTGAACCCTAATTGTACAAACTTAATCTGATTAGTTATGTTTAAAGTATATTTTAAACCCCTAACATCATGTTACACATGAGTAATATGTTTTTATACCCCATAATGATGTTCTATAAGTTCTTTTTGTTGAAATTGTCTTAACTTCACAAGACTCAAACCTGAGTCCTAGACTCTAGTCGGCCGACCGAACCCTGTGCATCAGTCGACCCATCCCACCCTGAGTTTGTGTAATTCTTTATTCGACCGAAGCTTATTTTTACGCATGTTTACACGAATTGGTCATTTGTCCACCAATGCCCTAGGGTAGTCGACTGACATCATGTCTTGTTTGTGATGATTTTTCTTGCACATTGTTGAAACACCGGGTTCATGAACAAGAAGAAGTTCTGTTGTTCATGAACATCGGGTTCGAGACGTATAACGATTTACACGTACGACATAGACGTACACCTATAGAGACTTGGCACACGCGAACTTCCAGGAAGGGGATAGTTGCGTGTATTGTTTTTACTATGAAGGGGAGACGATTAGTTAGAACAATATATGTGTGTGTATGGATACCGTTGATGGGCACAACTCAGTACTGCTTAAGGCAGTGCGTCGGTATACCATTGAAGTAGGCCATTGAACCGTAATTCCAGGATGCCTGAATAGATAGTTCATTACACATGATGATGTGATGAGGCTAGTGAGCCGTATTCGTTAGGTGCCTGAGGAGGCAGTCCATTCTGCATGGTGATGTGATGAGGATGTCTGAGGAGACAGTCCGTTCTGCACGGTGATGCGATGAGGCTAATGAGCCGTACTTGTAGGGTACCCGAAGAGATAGTCAGTTCTGCATGGTGATGCGATGAGGCTAGTGGGTCGTATTTATTTAGGATGCCTGAACAGGTAGTCCGTTCTGTATAATGATGCAATGATACTATAGAACTTTGCAAGCGATAGTACTGTGAAACCTAGGACAACTTGAGTTTTAGGCGGGAGGTCATTTATTTATGTGGTTCACTGTTGAGTTCTTTTGTGACTGGGTATATGTTTGGGAATAAAGTTGATGTATTCATTGGTATGTTCATTACAACTACAAACGTTACAATGAAAATAAAAATTACTCTTTTTATAAGACTTTTACACAATGAAAATACAGTTCTCGTTAAACAGCGCAGAGATTGATATCCGTGGACCACCAAACATTCAGATCAAATCCAGAGCTTCGTCGATTCACGAAGGAATCAAAAAGCCGAGACGCTAATTTCGGCAATAGCGAGATAATTGTTCTTCTTAAGATCACCGTAACGGGGTAATCTTAAAGGACGAACCGGGCTGCAGATCTGACGAACTGCTCTTCTTCATGCCAAAGAATCCACTGAAGTCTCCTCCTCCTCTTTGAAATTTGTTCCTCTTCAGTCCTCAATCCGACAGGGCTTCGTCAACACTCGAGAATTCTTGATCTAAAAAAATAAAGGCCCTAGGGCTATGTTTATAGGCTTAGGGACCCCTGTTTTCAGATAAGAATGGCTGATTCCCTCTTATCCTCAGTTGTAACAACTTAACCACGTTCTTGGATAGATTCAGATCAGTTGGAACAAATCCAGGTGGTTAACGTCGAAAAGTAACTCAAAATAGCTAAAAACAGCATTCTGGTGGTTGCAGACACCCGTGGGTGTCTCGGCTTGGCCGAGACACCAGTGGGTTTCTCGGTTTGGCCGAGACACCTCTAAGTGTCTCGGCCTGGCCGATACACCAGTGAGTATCTCGGTATTTTGACCCTAACTTCCTCATATGATCTGAAAATAACCTGATTCTAGATGTATTAGAAAGAGGACAAAGAGATCTACAACTTTCATGTTTTGAGTTTCTTCAGATTCGAATCATATCATGGCCAAAATTGTCATTCTTCTCCGAGACACCAACATTGTCTTGGAATTCTGAGGCAGTTTGTACTATCTTTGGTATTTTAGCTTTAGCTTTCACATATGATCTCCAAATGACCTGATCTAAGATGCATTGGAAATCTAATAAGGTGATCTACAACTTTCATGTTTTGAGTTTCTTTAGATGCAAATCGGATCATGGCCAAAATCACTCTATAAGGTCTAAGACACATTTGGGTGTCTCAGCTTGGCCGAGACACCAATGGGTGTCTCGGCCAATCCGAGACACCCAAGTGTCTCGGCCAATCCGAGACACCAATGGGTGTCTCAGCTAATCTGAGACACCACTGGGTGTCTCAGCTTGGCTGAGACACCTTAGAGTGTCTGGGCCAAGCCGAGACACCTTTGGGTGTCTCGGGTTGGCCGAGACACCTCTGGGTGTCTCGCCGAGGCCCGGGATGTAGTCCTGCGCATTTTCACCTTATCTTCATCGTTCAAACTCGGAATCATGTGACTCAAGATGCATAGGAAAGCCGTCGAGAAGATCTACAAGTTTCCATGATTAAATCATCTAAGGAGTGGATGGCATATGGAAGGTATTTCATCTTTTTTAAGTGACGTGGAGCTCCCGATCAGTTCTTGTTTCCGTTATTCCGAACTTCCGTTGTTACGTATGGTCCGTCAACTCACTCCGTGTGTTTGTCATCGTCAAATGAGTTTTTGTGACTCGAATAGCAATGTTTATCAGCTTCTCTTTGTCTTGAGCTGCGTGTGGGGACCTATAGGTAATTTTTGACGGCTACAGATACCCCCTCCAAAGTGCTTCAGTCTCGTTTCTTTTATAGATGAGTCTGAAATATTTTGGATATGATCGGTCCAACATTCAGTTAGTATAAAAGGACCTATAGCTTTGATTCTTAACTCCTTTGATTTTTAGTCTGTTCGGTATTTTAATGAATAACCAAAACTATTCTGGCACTACGTTTATCGTCTGACTGTCGTCGAAATTTTGAATCAAAACTAGTGAGTTGATTTTGGCTCGTATCGTCGAGTTGACTTTGAACTGACCATCTTCATCACGATATATTGACTTGCATTAACTTTTATCATAACGCGTTGACTGACGTTGACCTTTTATTACAACACGTTGACTGGCGTTGACCTAGGGTTTCGGATCGCTCGGCATTGACTTTTTTATCGCAACGCATTTACTGGCATTGACCTAGGGTTACGTGTTGACCGACATTGGCCTAAGGTTTTGGATCACCTGGCGTTGACTTTCTATTGTAACGTGTGGACTGGCGTTGACCTAAGGTTTCGGATCGCCTGATGTTGACTTTTAATCACAACATGTTGACTGGCGTTGACCTAGGGTCACGCGTTGACCAGCATTGACCCAGGGTTATGTGTTGATCGGCTTTGATCTAGGGTTTAGGATCACTCGACGTTGACTTTTTTATCACAACGCGTCGGCTGGCATTGACCTAGGGTTATGCGTTGACCGGCGTTAACCTAGGGTTACGCGTTAACTGGCGTTGACCTAGGGTTTCGGATCGCTCACCGTTAACACTATTTATACTCGTACGTTTGCTGGAGTATACACAGTTTAAGCTCTTAAGGAATTAGAGTGTGGCGGTCCCAAATGTCGGAGCTGCAGGACCAACTATGAAAGCTGATTCATCTACATGTATGGATCTTATCCCGAAGTTGTTGGATGCTCCATTCATGAGACCAACTAATGGGGCTGGGGCATCAATGACTCTTTCATATATAGGATTTTTGGTAAACCAACTGCCATCAACGGGTTTGATGAGCCTTTACCGACTAACGTTTGAGTCGGGCTAGCATGTGAATTGTTTAAGTCTGTTCCACATGTGACGTTGTGCTAAAAGAGTTAACTCTATTAGTGCTATGATATTAAATACGTAGACTTCGTCTTTCTCACGGGAATAGACTAGCCGACCGCATGTATCAGATGCAGATTCAGGATTTTTGGCAAATCCTCAGCCATTAACGGATTTGACGTGTCTTTACCGATTACCATTTGAATCGGACTTGCATGTGGATTGTTTAAGTCCGTTCCACATATAACGTTGTGCTAATAGAGTTAACTCTTTTAGTGCTACGATATTGAATATGTAGACTTCGTCTTTCTTACGGGAATAGACTACTCGGCAATGTGTGTTAGGTGTTGACTTATCCCTTCTTAGGATTTGGGATAAAAGTCCCCAGACTCGAATTCTGGTATCTTTTTTAATTGGTGAAAGAAACTGGTAACGCGTGTTAGGCATTGACTTATCCCTGCTCAGGATTCAGGATAAAATTCCCCATGCATAAAAAAAATGGATTTTGTTGCTACGATGCTGAATACGTAGCCTTAGTCGTTTTCACAGGAACGAACCACCCAGCAACACGTGTTAAGCGCTGACTCATCCCTACTTAGGCTTCAGGATAAAATTCCCCAGATTGGTATTCTGGTGTCTTCTTCAATCAGTAAAAGACTAAACCAGCAACGCGTCTTAGGCGTTGACTTATCCCTATTTAGGATTCGGGATAAAATTCCCCGCGTGTGTAAAGCACGGATTATGGAGTTGAAGGATGGTGTCGAAAAATGGGAGAGGAAGATTTTATATTCTATCTCCCGAAACTGAAGAGAAAAAATTTTATATTCTATCTACAGTTGCCAAGGAATCTCGATGTGGGATCTCCACCCTAAGAATCCGAAAAAGTGAAACTAGGAGTGGGATCTCCACTCTGAGAATCAGAAAGATTCAAGTAACCCTAACATTTATAGGATTGATTGCTTAATCTAAGAAAATAATTCCTCATTTGTTGAGGTAAAATTCCAATCTCGGCCCTAACTTTTATAGGTTTGGCCGAATAGGAAAAGGTGGAAGTCTTTCGTTTATCGAAAGGGGCATCTTTTATAGGTTTGGCCGAATAGGAAAAGGTGGAAGTCTTT
The DNA here is from genome assembly GCF_001876935.1 of Asparagus officinalis. Lineage (NCBI taxonomy): Eukaryota > Viridiplantae > Streptophyta > Magnoliopsida > Asparagales > Asparagaceae > Asparagus > Asparagus officinalis. The sequence continues at coordinate 123,409,212 of NC_033797.1, read as the reverse complement.
CGTTTATCGAAAGGGGCATTCCGGTCTTGGTCCTAACTATTGGCCGAATAGGAAAAGGTGGAAGTCTTTCGTTTATCGAAAGGGGCATTCCGGTCTTGGTCCTAACTATTTGCAGGTTTGACCAAGTGAGGCTGGAAGCAATCCTAACTTTTATAGGTTTGATTGCTCAAATCGAAAGTGGACCTCTCGTTCATGGAAGGAATCGAAAAGGTATTTTGGTTGTGGTCCTAACTGTTTAAAGGTTTGACCAAGATGGGAATTTAAGATGACCCTAAATGTTTAAAGGTTTGATCGTTCAATTTGTGGACCTCTCGTTCATGGAAGTAATCGAGAGGTGATTTTGGTTGTGGTCCTAACTGTTTAAAGGTTTGAACAAGATAGGAATTTGAGACGACCTTAACTGTTTAAAGGTTTGATTGTTCAATTTGTGGACCTCTCGTTCATAGAAATAATCGAAAAGGGATTTTGGTTGTGGTCCTAACTGTTTAAAGGTTTGACCTAGTAGACAGTGGGAGTGGGAGTACAAATCACAGTGGGAGTGTTGACTTGTACAAGTCACTCAGAGGGGTTTCCTGGTGTTAAGTGACCAACACTTAACATGGAGAGGTTCGATAATCGTCAATGATCAGGATATTAAAATTCTAAGTATTATGTCTGGAATTTAACAATGGGAATGTTAAGTGCACAGACACATTGGAAGTTTGAGTGGATTCAACTGAAAGGAATTTTGGTGGACTCACTGTCAATTGGCTTGATCAATGAGGGACTTTGTGGTGAAAGATTATGAATTGTCAAACACCATTGGGGGTTTAGTGTTTATCACTTTGTTTGTAATGATCGGGTTATCCCTAAGAAAATTACATGTAACATTCTTCCGGGAACTTCCCGTTACATGAATCATTCACCCCTAGCTTTTCTTGTGAAACCGAGTTTATCATTGTATTCAGCTGCATGATCGGGTTATCCTTAAGAATACCATGCATAGGACTCTCCAGGAACTTCCCATGAAAGAAAGGAAATAGTTTAGACTCATATACATGTTGGAGTACCGGGGAGCAGTTTAACCTCATATACTGGTTGTTGGATCGATGGGCAGTTTACACTCGTACACTCTTCGGCGTGGTGCACCATCATTCGGCTTATTCTAGTTTTATGGCGCCAGAGTCGATTAGATCTTGAATCTTATTCTTTAGACCAAAACAAATATCAGTAGGATGGAGAACCCTCCTGTGATACGCACAGTAGTTTGGGTCCGTAATCCTCTTAGCTCCCTCCTGATCTTTAATAGGTGGTAGCTCAATCTCACCATTATTCAGGAGGTACTCGAAAATATACGGAACTTCCTCATCCTTAAAAGAATACTCTTTTTGGAGTCCCGGATCTGGAGCCCTTTGCTGCTTTTGAGGTTGTTGTTGTGAATCTGATTATTATCATTAGCAACCGCACGCATTGACTATTGGCTTCTTTTGATCTTCTTCCTTCTGAGGAAGCGTTCGGCTTGTTCACCGCGCATCTTCAAATCTTTCTAAGTCTTAGACGGGTTTAATCCTATAACTCCCAACACGTCCAAAGAGAGGTTGTTGTGGCAAGTTTGTAGGATGAATTCCTCCGTGATCGGATCTCGGCAATTTATCTCCTTGTTCCGGAAGCGTTTAACAAAGTCGGCGACTATTTCTCCATCTTTTTGCTTCTCATCGAAGAGTGTCCTGATGGATACCTCGGCATCATCATCAAAGAAGTTGTCGAGGAATGAGCTCTCTATATTGTCCCAGCTGTTGATGCTTCCAGGCTTGAAACGGCGGTACCAATCGAAGGCAGGCCCGTGAAGGGTACCAACGAATGACCAAACCATTAATGCTTAATTGCTGCATATTATGCCCAAGTGAGACTTGAAGTAGATCAAATGTTGAGTGGGCGAGCCATTCCCGTCAAACGGCATGAAGTTGATCAGGTTGAATTTGGCCGGATACGGGATCGACTCCCACTCTCTCGGGTAAGAACACGGAATACCGGTCTTCTTTATCTCTCGAGCAGATATCAGAGCGTTGATTTTACTCTCTAGATCCTTTATCTTTTCATCCTCATCTGTATCATGCTTCAGACGATTTCTGAGAGAAACAACGAGACCACCCCGAGCATTGTTATCTTCGGTTGGACCACCCCCAGCATTATTATTGTCGGGAGGGATATCAATATTAATAGTCTCATCCAGTTCTGGATCACTATCTAATGTATTGACTTGTTCTACTGTAACGTTACGATGACTGGATTCGCCAATCTGTCTTGATAAAGCTTGATGTTACGGGTCATGAAACTTCCTCATCCGTTGTATGTTCAGTTCTATTTCAACCTTAAACTCTTCTTTCTGCTTAGCGAGAGCATTTTCGATCATCTGAGTTATTTGGTCAGGAGTGATGGTGAGCGCTTCACGGGATTGCCCTGGACTGGATACAGTAGCGTTTGAAGCAATTGCGGAGCAAGCGTCTGACGCTTCGTCATCTGAGCATAATCCTCTATTCATCCTTTGATAATCCCTACGTCTAGTGGTTCCCGATCGCAAACGGGTCAGACGATGCGATATGAGGGGATCAAAATTAGAAGGTCGAATAGACTTTCCCTCATCAGCCATGTTGATGGTGATCACAGATTGTTTAGGTCCTACAGCTTCTAGCCGGAGCCAAGATATTAATTGAGCTATTCCTGAATTGACTCTTCTTCCTGGAGAAAAGTTAGGGCTAGATCGAAACCATCAGAGACTTTTCCTTGTTGACCATGTTAATGGTAACTTCTGGGAATTCGTCATCTCGAACAACCGATCTTCTTTTGTGAAAAGGCCTTGATTTGGGTATCGACGCTTCAGAGGAAAGCCTTTGGAACACCGAGACCCTCTGTGGAACGGTCTTGGGGCAGTTACACGCTGATAATATTGCCCTGATAAGTTTAGTACACGGATAATGAGAGTCTGTTTCCCGGGTACTTCTCTTTCGATATTTATTCGTACCCCTAGCCCGATAGTACAACTCATCAGCATTATGCCCGAAGTAATCTATCGGCTGTTTACATGAATTCTCAGGTATAACGCGTTCATCTGTCTGACGCATTTTCTACTGAGTAAACAATCCCTTGTTGGTGTCTACAGGAGTTACACGTTTTGAATCACACTTTTCTGAGGGTGAAACCTTAATGGGCTCCTGGCCTTCTGTACGCACCCCTAAGCGGGCAGTTACAAGAATCAACTTGTTAGGCGGTCATGTACGACCCCTAGTCTGGATGTTTGCTAGGGGTTCTTTCAACAGTCCTAAGCGTTCCTTAATAGGCGCCTTGCCTCGATCTTCGGGTAGAGAACCAAGGTGATCCTTCAATAAAATTCAACTCTGGAGAGGTCCATACCGCCATAAGGTTCTACCAGAGGCATGGGAGCGGAAGGAGCGGGATCCGAAGTTGACGAACGCTGGGGCGCAACGTCGCCTGCTTTTACCTTAGACGTTGATTTAGCCTTTGGCATCCAAATTTGTTTGGATCTCGGCGATCTCTTAACCGCCTCTTCTTTTTGCATTTATTATGCTTTTCTTATCAGGTTCTGGGCATGCGCAAAAAGTGCGCGACGCTTTTGAATGCACTCCTCAAGAGTGGAACGGTTACGTTTAACATGAGTAGGTGGTTGGGAGGAGGTTCCCGAAGCTTGTTGCTGGAACACTTGGCGCCTTCTGAGTTTCAGATCCGCATCATAGTAGATCCCGTCAACAGGCTTCAAAGCCTTGGCAAATTGGCGCGCGAGATGTTGACAGCGCCTTTGATGAGCCCTCTTCGTCAGCACTGGTACACTTTCAACGGGCAACTCTTTGACTTTCGAGGAGTTGTCACGAATGTTGGATCTGGTTTCTTTGGAGGCCGGAGAGGGGTCTTCCACTGCATTTAGGTTCAGATCATCAGCTCTGGTCTTCGGATATGAAAGCACGTTCTTCACGGTAGTGGTTTTCCTGTGTTTGCAAGAAGAAGATCTGGAGGAGGAGGAGGAAATATATTCCTCGAATTTCACGGTACAAACAACATTAGTGGATGATAGTGTTAGATGATGCATAATGTAAAGTCCATCATGCCTATGTCCCTGACAAATCAAGGCTCCGGTCTGACGATCCTACACATAACAAGAAGTAGAATCAAAAACCACAACACAATTATGATCAGTTATTTAACTAACTAACAGTAAGTTCAATGAAAGATGTGGTATATGTAAAACAAATGGAACAGATAAGTGATCAGTAATTGATCCCTTCTGTGTAGCAGAGAGAGAAGAGCTATTTACTATAAAAACATTGACTTGAGAAGCTAAAGGTGATGAAGAGGATAAAACAGATGCATGTGGAGTCATATGAAATAAAGCACCAGAGTCTAGTATCCAAATATTTTTCGGTATACCTGTGGGACCAGAGGTAGTGGACAAGGTATGACCAGAAGTACCAAATGGAGAGGGTGTAAGTACACTTGGAGCAACAACCAGAGAAGAGATAGAAGTACTCCGCCCTTGAAGAATGTGGATCAATTGGGGCACAGAAAGAGTAACACTCGAAGTGGATTTTTCATGAGCACTAGAGAAAGCAACCTGGTTTGTAGAACACTCATCAACAAAAGATTTATCACCAGAAAATTACTACAGTAGCAGTCGATCATTGACGAGGATGTCAGTTTGTAGCTTGTTGTCGCTTAAAATAGTTTTTGATGATATGTCCAAGACAACGACAATACCAACAATAATTATCCCTTTGCTTGCTAAAAGGGACTGATGATGCTGAGACAGTAGCCGAAGATGACTGTGGTACAGATAGTTGTTGAGCAACAAGAGCACCTTCAATAGAAGTAGTCTTTGTGTTCAAGACACGTTGGCGAGTCTCTTCAGCGATGAGTTCGGCCAAAGCATCATCAAGAGTTGGTAGTGATGACCGATGAAGAATTCGACTGCACAATAACTCATACTCAAGTCACAAATGCATCAAAAATTGAAATAGTCAATGTTGATCGCGAACACGATGCTGCTTGGTGGCACATGCACAAGCCGTCCAAGTTTGACACAAGGATTCCTCCATTATTGCAAGTTGGTGCAATTGAGCATGCATAAATTATAAAATTCTTGGATGGATCGCTCATCTTATTGAGCAAAAGAGATCTCTTGGTAAACGGAATATGAGTGGGTATGACTAGATTGTTAATAAAATCCTTGCAATTAGCGCCACATGGCAAGTGTAGTCTGGAGACTAACAAGCTACATGCGGATGTCAATCTCTATGGAGGAAGAAATAATGCTATGTGCTCGGTGGTCTGCAAGAGCTAATGCCGCTGTTTGTCTAGCATTAGCTCCAGATCCAGGAGGCGGCGTGTTTGCCATCAATGTAACTCGTGAGCTCGAGAGCATCAAAAAGAAGTTCCACAGAAATCGACCACTCACGATAATTGGTCCCAGTAAATTTCACATCAAGCTGAGGAAACTTCTCAATAAAATTCGCAGTCATGGTTCTCACGTAAAAAGTAAAAAGAGGGGCTGCTAGTTGAGAAGGGTTCTTAAAGAACTCTGGTTAGCGACGGAGATCTCGATGGCACCGAACGAGGCGGCGGAGTTGGAGTCAGACCAGATCGGTGGGTCAGAGTCGAGGAAATCCGTGATCTGGTGGAAGATGGAGACGACGACATTTCGAGGGAAGCGTCAAAAGCTCAATAACTTCGAGTTCGTCCCTCGAATGCCGGCGCCTTTGCCGGTCGTTGCTGATTCGAAGATGGAGAGAAAAAGGATGAGATTCGAAAAGGGACAAGATCGCAGTGATCCGGGTCGATGCCGTTGCAAGAGTCGAATCGGACTTGAACGGTGAGGACTGTATTGGATCGATGGTCGATCCCTCAAGAAACGGTGATGCCGTTCGTTTGACAAATTAATGAATAGATATATCATGTGCTGTCAGTACGTCGTTGACAAATTAATCATCGCAAAAGTGTAATAGAGAACTGGTTTATGGCTACATTAAAGCCAGAGATATTAATGACTATATTAAAGCATTAATTCAACTGCCAACAAAGCTCTAACATAAGATATGGAGTGAAGTTAGCGATAGACTAGCCTAAAAGTGCCCTGTAGCTTCAAAACAAGAACCACATGCTACAGCTTCTTCTGAATACTTGAAAAACTTTGTTAGACTTTGTGTTGAGTTGCTAAGCTGGTAAGTTGACCTATTACGTCGAAACGCATTAGAAATAGATTTTTAGCCACAGCAAAAATAAGTGGAAAGAGACAGTACACGTTACATACCACTATCTCGTTTTCCATTCAGTAAGTATGAACATATACTTGCATTTGTTGTTGTGTTCTTCTGAAATCTTTTCTTTCTTCTCCTTTCAAGTGCACGTACATTTTAGCCTTCGTTGGGCTACAAGCCTTTTTCGGCTTTAAAGCAATACCTCTAACAGTAATCCGACTTTTAGAACCATTGTCTGCACATTCGGATTGATATTGACATCTTCATTTAATGTTGTATCACGGATCATTTTCTCTACCATGCATGAGAATTGCTTTATAAAGCACATCATCAATAAACTCCATGGCACTTTTAGAAGCTGAACTTTTCATAACGACTGTAGTGCTTTATGACACAAGCTGCTATATCTTAATGACAAACGTTTTTTACCCTCGAAATTAATCACTTTTCTAGGATTATCTTCTATAACTCCATCCTTAGTAAGTTTGGTCCATCTCTTTAACAAATATTGTTGTGGGATAAGAAAGCACTTTTAGAAGCTGAACTTTTCATAACGACTGTAGTGCTTTATGACACAAGCTGCTATATCTTAATGACAAACGTTTTTTACCCTCGAAATTAATCACTTTTCTAGGATTATCTTCTATAACTCCATCCTTAGTAAGTTTGGTCCATCTCTTTAACAAATATTGTTGTGGGATAAGAAATATATCGTTAACGTTGAGAATC
>NC_033797.1:123332918-123401133 GCF_001876935.1 Asparagus officinalis | reverse complement strand
TTGAAGGTGCACTTTAGCAAGCAATTTTTCTCTTGCTAACATGCTCATCCGCTGAGATCTAATGTCGAAAAAGAAGAAGAATAGTGGGAAGCAAATTTTTAATATTGGTCTTAGAGCTGCTAATTCGAGTTTGGCTGCCTCTGAGGATCATTTCGATGATAGTTTTGCTGAAGAAGATGAAGGTTCTTCATCAATAATGGGTTGAAGGTGCACTTTAGCAAGCAATTTTTCTCTTGCTAACATGCTCATCCGCTGAGATCTAATGTCGAAAAAGAAGAAGAATAGTGGGAAGCAAATTTTTAATATTGGTCTTAGAGCTGCTAATTCGAGTTTGGCTGCCTCTGAGGATCATTTCGATGATAGTTTTGCTGAAGAAGATGAAGGTTCTTCATCAATAATGGGTTCTACTGGTCCTAAAGAGGAGAAGAAGAAGAGATCCATGGCTGATATCCTTGATTCTACTCTGGTATCTCCTCAGATGATCGGAGTCCAAATCAGGCAACTCAGTAAGTCTCCTCAATCTTTAAATAGTTCTAAGAGAGTTTCTTGGGCTGATGATTTTGAGTCTGAGATGGAGTTTCCTGGTTCCTCACATTCCATTCCTCAAACTCCTTTTCCATCTAGAGATCTTGATACTGTTCCATTGATTTGGAATTCGAAGCCTGATTCAGCTACTGTTATATTGAGCCCTAGTTCAAACGTAGTGAATCTGGGGAATGAGAATCCTGTTTATCCTCCTGAAGAGGCTGTAAATTCTTCGGATCAAAATCTGAATACAAAAAAGAGTTGGGTAAGTCTTTTTTCAGACAATAGAATGCCAGGTTGTGGCTTAGATTTGAGTTTTGTTCCCTATGAAACAAATGATGCAGTAACTTTTGATGAAGAGGAATGGAATGAGGGTGCCTCCATGTGGAAATTTTCTCTTGTTGGTCAAGTGATGGGTATGAATGTTCGATTTAAAGCCATGGAAGGTTTTGTTCAAAAACTATGGGCTCATCTTGCAAATCCTAAAATATGTCTTCTTAGAGTAGGAGTTTTTCTTTTTAAATTCAAGAATAGAGAAGACATGAATGAAATTCTTTCAAGAGGTCCTTAGTTTTTTGGCTCTAGGCCTCTCTTATTGAAAGTCTGGTCATTGAATGAGGATGTTGAAAAATTGGATAAATGAATTTATCCTATGTGGATACAACTACCTACTCTTAAACTAAACCTGTGGAATGAGAAAGGTATTAGTTAAATAGAAAGCCTCATTGGTAGACCTATAGCCACTAATAAACTTACTGCAAATAGGCAAAGATTAGCCTATGCAAGGGTATTAGTTGAAGTTAAACTGCCCACCTCTCTTCCTGATCAGATTGTTGTAAATGGTGCTGATGGGAAAAAAACTAACCAGAAGATAATCTATGAATTAAAGCAAAGATGGTGTGACTATTGTAAACTGGTTGGCCATGATATTCTGAACTGTAAAAGAAAGCCTATGGTTTAAAGGTGGGTGCCAAAGCCAAATGTAGTGGCAGCTCAAACTACAAATGACAGAAATTAAGGGAATTTTGCGAAGCAGGCTAGTATAAATTCGCAAGAGAAAATTGTGCATGTAGGAGTAAATTCTGATATCCAAGGACCAGAAGAAGTGCTGGAAATGGATACTGGGGTTACTATCAGTTCTGATTCTGTGATGAACACACAAAAGAAATCTGCTGAGCTCAGTGCACAATCTGGGTTAAGTCACTGTTCTGTGCATGTTGTGCACGACCACTCAAACGCCAGAGTAAAATTGTCACAAATAGCAGCTCCTCTGATTCAGGTGAAGAAAAGTAATTTGATGATGAATCAACCTACTATTAATCCTTTCTCTCATTTGATTAATGAGGTTAATGGAATTGATCCCTCTACAATTGATTGGGGGGGGATCATTATGAACTTATCCTTTTCGAATGTTAGGGGATTAAATAAATCCCCTAAACACCATATGGTCCGACATCATATTATGCAGTATAACCTTTCTTTCTTGTCTCTTCTTGAAATAAAAATCAAGGATTCAAAAGTGCCAGTTATTGCTAAAAAGATAGAAAAAAACTAGGACTGGTGTTCAAATGCAAGCAGCTCTGAAAAAGCTAGAATTATATCATTATGGGATCCTAATATTCTGGATGTTCAAGTTATAAATTCATCACCTCAACAAAATACATGTGGTGTCAAATCTTTTGATGGAAGCCTCAACTGTATAATATCATCAATCTATGGATGCAATTCCTCTGATTCCAGGAAAGACATGTAGACTGAATTAAGCCTCATTCAACAAAATATTGGAAATATTCCTTGGCTTCTATGTGGAGACTTCAATGCTATGATAGGCAATGAGGAGAAATTGGGGGGGTGTAGTGCTAACTGATACTGATACAATGGATTTCAAGCAAATCATTGATGATTGTCAGCTTTCCCACCTCAAAACTATTGGTTGATTTTATACATGGAACAACAAGCAAGATACAACTACTAGAGTATGGAGCAGATTAGATAGGGCCTTAGTCAATGATCAATGGATTAATACGTTTAACTCAAGTCATGTTGAGTTTATGTTCCCTAGTTTTTCTGATCATTCTCCTGCCCTTGTTTTAGTTTATGCAGAAAATTTGCAGGGGAAAAACCCGTTTAAATTCTTTAAAATGTGGACAAAACATGATGATTTCTTGCCTACAGTTTCAGCAATATGGGAGACATCTGTTGAAGGATGCAAAATGTTCTCAGTCTACTCTAAACTGAAGCAACTGAAAGAGCCTTTGAAGGAACTAAACAAAAGGCATTTCCATAACATAAGTGAACATGTTCAAAGGGCTAAACTGGCATTGGAGGAAACTCAAGAAAAGCTTCAATCTTATCCTCTAAATCCTACACTCATTAATCAGGAAAAGAACTTTATCTCTTCTTATAATAAACTATTGAGTTGTGAACTTTCCTTCTTTCAGTAAAAATCCAGAATAGCCTGCAACATTCAAGGAGATAGAAATACTAGTTTCTTTCACTCAATCATCAAATCAAACAAGCATCAAAATAGAGTGTTGGTCCTCTACAATGATTTGGGTGAAAAAATTACAGATGGAAATGGTATTACAAATGAATTCATCTCATATTATAAGAAGCTCATGGGTTCTACTACTCCAATTTCAACTCCAGGGTATTACAAATGAATTCATCTCATATTATAAGAAGCTCATGGGTTCTACTACTCCAATTTCAACTCCAGACATCAAAGTTATCTGTAGTGGTCTATTATAAGAAGCTCATGGGTTCTACTACTCCAATTTCAACTCCAGACATCAAAGTTATCTGTAGTGGTCTATGTCTGATGGAAAACCAAGCAAAATTATTGTCTAAACCAATCACCAAGGATGAAATTAGAGCTGTTATTTTCTCTATGTCTGATAACAAAGCACCAGGCCCTGATGCTTATAGTGCTTCCTTCTTTAAATCTTCATGGTCAATTATTGGGAATGAAGTCACCTCTCCAGTTGAAGAGTTTTTCTGATCTGGGAAGTTATTAGGTGCGATAAATTCTACTTATATAACATTGATTCCAAAAATACAATGCCCTATGACTCCTGCTGATTACAGACCCATTTCATGCTGTAACTATCTCTGCAAAATCATTTCAAAAATCCTAGCTAATAGGATTCAAACTGTCATAGGTTCTATCATAAACGAAGCTCAAAGCGCTTTCGTGAAGGGTAGACAAATTACAAACAACATATTGCTAGCACATGAACTTGTGAAAAATTATGGAAGAAAGCATGTATCCCCCAGGGTCATGATCAACATTGATATCAGAAAAGCCTTTGACACTATAAACTGGAAATTCCTGCAAGACATGCTCAATGGTACAAGTTTCCCAAAGGTCTTTACAAACTGGATTATGACTTGAATCTCCTCCCCCAAGTATTCCATCTCCTTAAATGGCTCTTTACATGGTTATTTCAAGGGGAGAAGAGGACTAAGGTAGGGTGACCCCCTCTCTCCATACATCTTCATTCTTGGGATGGAATATCTATCTAGGAGCTTAAATATGTTAAAGGGTGACAGGAAGTTTAAATTCCACCCCTAATGCAAGAATTTCAACATCACCCACCTAGTTTTTACTGACGATCTCCTTCTGTTCAGCAAAGGAGAGCCTTACTCTGTGCAAAAGATCTATGACTATGTAAGAGACTTTGGTGAAAAATCCGTCTTGGAAGCTAACCCATCTAAATGCACTGTTTATTATGGAGGGGTTGAGGAACCAGTAAAGGAGTATATCCGAAACTGTCTAAATTTTCCATAGGGGAGTTTCCCAATAAAATACCTTGGTTTGCCTCTTATAAGTAAAAGAATGTCATATATGGACTGCAATCCACTTATCATGAAGATTTCAAGCCAATTTCAAGCTTGACTCAAACATAAAAAGCTATCCTATGCTCGTAGATTACAGGTAATCAGGAGTGTAATTCTGGGCATATAGATCTTATGGACTTCATGCTATATTCTTCCAGTAAAAGTCCTGCACAAAATTGATGAGCTATGCAGGAATTTCCTATGGAGTAATTCAAATCAAGGTTTTAAACCTCATCTTGTGAACTAGGCTAGAGTTTGTACTGATAAAAAGAATGGTGGTCTGGGTATTTTTTCCGCAACCCTGTGGAACACTGCTTCTGCGCTACGAATCATTTGGTATGTTCACACAAATAAAGAATCACTGTGGATAAAGTGGATTCATGGCAATTATCTTAAAAACAGAGATGTTTAGATTGTAAATGTGAAGCCTAGAGATTCATGGATGTGGAAGCAATTGCTTAGAGTTAGAGACAATGCTTTGAACACTTGGGGTGGAGTGAACAATCTGAAGAAGCTTATTAGTTCCTGTTATAAAAATCATAAAGTTCATCTCTCCGATCTTTATTCAGTTCTATCCCCTGCAGCAGCTGAAGTTGGTTGGCATATGACAGTGTGGGAGGAGTATTGCTACCCAAAGCACTCTTTCATTACATGGTTAGCAGTTCAAGACAAGCTTTTAACACAAGATAGATTAATAAGAAGGGGGGTCATTCATTCAAACAAATGCTATTTGTGTGATGGTGTTGATATGGAGAGCCGCTGCCATTTATTCTTTAATTGTTGTTTTTCAAGCAGAATCTGGAATGCTGTCATGGACTGGTTGAAATACAAATGGAGAGCATCGGAGTGGAACAGGTTGTTTGATTGGTATATTTCCAGATTAAAAGGGAAATGCATTACACAAAGAATCAAGAGATTGGCTCTCTCCACCACAATTTACACTATCTGGAGAGAACGAAATGAAAGATTCTTCAATGGAAAAGCTCGAAGCACAGATCAGTTGATAAAAAGCATCAAAGTAGAAATCCTAACTATCTTGCTCAATTCCCCCTACCAGCTGAAGAAAAGTTTTGGCTCTATTCACTATAAATATTAGAGGGGATGAATGATTGTGTTACTGACTTTTCTTTTTCTTTAGTTTTTCCTATTTAGTTGATATCTCATATTATGAGTAGCATGATGTACATAAAAAGTTACAAATTTGGTGAGTGAATAAAATTTTTCATTGACCAAAAAAAAAGAAATATATTTTTTACGTTAAGAACCTTTAATGCATGCAAACAAGGATAGCCCATGGATTCAAACTTTTGACAACTGCATTTTATTCTCATGCCCAGCAGATTAAATTCAACTAGTCCATGACGTGATGAATTTAGGCACAAAACTTTATAATTACTGAGCGCTCCAATTTAAGTAATATGTTCACATATGCAGGTAAGGTGACCTTAAAATTCATCTTCAAAGTCTTTGTGCATGATCCTTGTATATGATTCTGTAGCTTGTCGTAACATAGGAACATCAACAACAAATAACTGGCATTGAATGTTTTGATAAATTTTGCAAGTGAAAAATTTCTGCAAGTGACAAATTTCTGCAAGGAATGTCTTGAAGTGCTTGTTCATAACCTCGCTCTTGTGTGTTGTTGTCATTGTAGCACAAAATGAGTTTTGCCGATACACTAAAGCCCACTTCTCGCTAAGCTCAAATAAATTTTCTAACCATTTATTATCAATAAGACCATATTTTTCAATCATAATCTTCCATTAGGATAGGAATTTCAGTTCGACTCTATTACTACATAAAATTGACTAAGTATTAATCCTCTCCTAGGAGTCGTCGCGTGCTAATACTAGTTAAGCATCAGATTAACCTCATCCAAGTAGAACGGCTCGAGCAACATCAACACTTGACCCTTTCTAAAGAGGGGCATGTCAAAAGACATCCTCACTTGGAGCCGCTACTTGAGTTGACCCTACTTCTCCACCCTCTACAAGGCCAAGTCAAGAACTTTTGAATCTATGATGACCGAATAAAAAGGCGGTACTTATCGGCCCACTCATAAGACCGAGATAAAATGCATCATTTGTCGACCCCACAATAAAGCTGAGTCCAGGGGCGGTTTGAACTCGAATCCCCTACCAACAGTCGATCACCATCAAATTTAATGTGCGATCAGAGTCATCATTGCTCCAGACCTGAAAGACTTTATGATTCATCGGACCTCATTAACATCATGTGACTCGTCCCTTTTGTAGCTGACACTTGTAAAGTGTCTATAGACTAAGCTGCCTGCTTGGATTCAGCCAAAATTACACAACTGCTCCTTCGGACCCACTATAAATAGAGGTACTGTCTGCTACACAAGGATAAGCAACTTTATTGTTACTAAACACATTGTAATCCTACTTCTTCTCTACTCGGTCACTTGGCTGATTGATCATTAGAGTAATCACTGGAGATCCCAACTCCAATCCTCTCATGTGTTGTTTGCATGTAGGGATGGATTCTCAGTCCGGTAACCAACTGTCAAAGCAAGACTAAGGAGCCCTAATATACTGATAACTCCACAATTAACCCCCTATTTGATAACTATCATCAACAGTTTGTGCCTATTGTGGAGCCTCTTTTTCTTCTTTGCACAAGATGGCTAGTTCCGGTCATTCATGTCCGATCCTCCATTCCGTTCATTGAAGAAACACAGACTGGTTATGTCACTCAAGCCTAAGTGGAGGAATCTGCCCGAAGAATTTCCTAATATCTTCATCAACAGTTTGATTCTTTCACGAACGAGCTCCTTATTTGGAATCCTCCCTAGCAGCCTTCTCCGTTGTTTGTTACTCCTCCTACTCCTACAAGTCAGGCTTTCATTCCTCCTCCTCCTCCTCTTGTAGGTCAGGCTGAGCAATAAACATAGGAGGATTTTGCTCAATACACCTCTTATCCGCTTAATGTTAGCAGATTCATTTTGCCGCTCCTCCTTGACAACCTCAGTAGTACATGGAGGTGATGGGGAAGCCCCAGCTTCGGCCATGGCGGCCATGAGGACACTACATGGATTGCATCGTACGGCCCCCGACACCCTCATGCTACTCCAAGTCTTTCCACCACTAATCTTTTGTTTGGTTACTACCGAACGTTTAAGACTGTTGTAGACGCCATCGAGGGGGAACACTCCACTCGCCGACTAGATCATAAGCACCCTATGTGCCAGGTTTAAGATGACGCATATTAAGAAATATAAGGGCGAGAAAGATCCGGCAAAGCATGCATAGAGATTTTTTTGGTCTGATGAGCATATAGTAGGTGACTGAGCCCATCATCTATAGAGCATTTCCAACTACCTTGATAGGAAGCTCTAAGATATAGTGGAACTCTCTGGACAAAAAGTCCATCCATCATTCTGAGCAACTCAGCTAAAGTTTGTACATCATTTTTTGGCCAACTCCAAGCAAAAGAAGCCCTCCCATATCCTGTTGCAGATGAGGAGAAACCACGGGAGAGTCTCAGGAGACTACTTTAAGAGATGGTTTCCATGGCTGCAATCTTGACAGGGTTAGAGGACAACAAGCTATTCGACTCTCTCATCATAGACCATATCACCTATTATGCGTATTTAATGGATAAAGCTCAAGGATTTATGGATGTAGAAGATGCTCGAGCCTACAAGAAGCCAGCCAGAGAAGCAACAATAACGGCAGTAGGGGAAGAAGTCAAGCCATCTCCAAAAGAAAATACAAACAAGGATCCCCTAGAGCTAACCCCAAGTCGAGCAGAACCAACAAGAGAGAACAGAAGAAAGAGTTGGCTAAGAGGCCGACCCTCACTTCTCTCTACATCACTATCTCGCAAGCTCTCTACTTGGTATAGAAAGAGGGATATCTCAATTCCATTCTTCCCCACATGAAGTTGGAAATCCCAATTCAGGGATACCAAGCAATATTGCCGACATCACAAGGATCATGGTCATCATACTGATGACTGCAGAGTCCTCTAGAGGGATATCAAAAATGTAATACAGAAGGGGTTTCTAAAGAAACTCATTTCTCAGCAAAGCAGAGGAGAGCTCGCTTTGGAGAAATCAGGAATAAGATCGCCCCATCTCAACAAGACAAGAACCCAAAGAGTTAGGCAGCCGAGGCATCTTTAACATAATTAGTGGTGGTCCACAGTAAGAGGAATGTCCAACAATTCTTAAAAGAAATATGGTCGACGAGCATCGGATATCAACCTATGTGAGAAGAGACCAAGGATAGATCAGCCTATTTCCTTCAACAACGCTGATATGAAAGTCATGGAGACGCCTCATGATGGCTCTCTCATTATTTCAGTTAAGATTAATAGGTTTCAAGTCAAAAGAATCTTGGTTGATACTGGGAGCTCCTCTGACATCCTGTTCATGAGCGTCTTCAATTAGATAGGCATTGAGAACTCAAAATTATAACCTTGTTTAGGTCCCCTCATTGGGTTCACATGATACTCACCCCTACCAGAAGGGATGATTACTCTCCCCTAGTGGTCGGAAAATATCCTCACCAGTCCACTGTTTAAACTCAGTTTGTACTAATGGACATGAAGTTTGCTTACAATGTTATTCTTGAAAGAACTTCCTCGAATAACCTTCAGATAATTCTGTCCATATACCACCAGATGATAAAGTTCCCAACATCAGGGGATGTCGAGTTTGTGAGGAGCAATCAGCAAGAGTCCAAATCATACTATCTGCTATCGATGAAAGAAGAAAGAGCATTGGAGACCCTACCAATTGAGAAGAAACACCTCTAGTTGTAGAAGGAGCTCAAACTGGAGCGGATGACTTCTATAGAAGACTTGCAAGAATTACCTATCAACCTCGATGGATCGAGGAAGGCCAAAATCTAGTCGGACCTTGTTGAGCCCCAACGAGGAGCTGTGATCGTGTTCCTACGTGAAAATGTAGATGTATTTGCTTGGGGACCCAAAGACATGCCAGGAATCCCCCAGAAGTGGTGAACCATGAGCTCTCGGCCGAGCAACACTTCAAGAGGCATCTTCGTCCTAAGAGGCAGAAGGTAGCCGCAATAAAGTCGACCGACTGCTCAACGCCGGCTTCATCAATGATTTTTAATATATAGAGTGGCTATCCAATTTAGTGCTGGTCAAGAAGTCCTTTGGCAAATGGAAAATGTGTGTGTACATCACATACCTAAATAAAGCTTGTCTAAAGGATAGCTACCCCTTCCAAAGATCGATCAGTTGGTTGATAAGTGTGCGGGCCATGAACTACTCATCTTTATGGGTGCCTTCTCTGAATTCAACTAGATCATGATGGTAGAGCATGATCTAGAGAATACGTCATTTATTATGGACCAAGGGATCTATTGAAATAAGGTGATGCCATTTGGTCTTAAGAATGTACAACATATGCTTGAGCCTTGCACACTAAAAGACATCCCAAAGTTGAATGACGAGAAAACTATAGTAGGCTGCTTCCTTTCAAAGCTATTGAAAGAAACTTCCCATTCTTTAAGACTTTTGAGAGGAAGCAGGGAATTGAAAGAAGGTATCCGTTGGATGGCAGAATGTAGCAAGGCCTTCAATCACCTCAAGAGCTATTTGAGCATCAAGCCCTTATTGAGGTGACCTAGGGAAGAAGAAGCATTGTACCTCTATTTGGCAATCTCGCAAGAGACGATATGCTTTATCCTAATTCAAGAGGAAGATAATGCATAGAGGCCGATATATTATGTCAGACATATCCTAAAGGCGGCCGAACTCAACTACACCATGATTAAGAAGGCCTCCTTCACTCTCATACTTATAGCCACGAGGCTTTTCCCCTACTTTCAAACTCAAACCATAATGATGCGGACCAACTTGCCCTTGAAGAAAGCACCCAAGAGCCCTACCACTTAGGGAAGAATGACTAACTAGTCAGTCGAGCTCAATGAATATGTTGTACAATTTGAGCCCAATAAGACCATAAAGGCATTCACTTCTCGTAAACATTCTCTAGAGCATGACTTGCCCGAATTCTCCTCATAGTAGCTAATGAAGGTGGACAGTCTGAAGAAGGAGGCAGTGGAGCTGGAGTGGCTCTATATAGCCCTGATGGGTCCACACATAAATGATCTATTGCCTTTTAGTTTTTAGCCTCGAATAATGAGGCCGAGTATGAGGCCATCTTAACAGGACTCCGAGCTACCCTAGGAACCAAGGTCGAGCTCATCTACATCTTAGCTGACTCCCAGCTTATCATCTACAAGTAAAAGGGAATTATAGAGCCAAAGAATCAAGAATGATCCAGTATTTAGAGGCGGACAAAGAGCTCTTGAGAAATTTCAAAGATTTTAGAATCGCCTAAGTCCCCCGCACTTTCAACGCTTAGGCAGACGCCCTATCCAAGCTTGAGTCGTCTAGCTCAGAGAAAAATCAAGGAGCTGTGTATACGGATACTCTCAAGAGACCTAGCATCATGGAAGCTCCCAATAACTCATTTATGTGGACTGAAGCTCCAATGGAACCTTGTTGGATAGATCCACTCAGCCAGTTTCTGACAAGGGAGACTTCAACAGAGAGTGCTACTGAAGTAAGGAGTTTAAATGCTCGTAGATATCTCATGATCGATAACCAGCTTTATCAAATCTTATACTCTTGTGGTAGTGTGGAGCCCTATCTCCGATGTCTCCATCCAGCAAAGGCCAGTTATGTTCTGAAGAAGATCCATGTGGGAACTTGTAGTAATCATCTAGGAGAGAGAACCCTACCCTAGAAAGGGACTCGACAAGGCTACTGCTGGCCTACCATCCTAACCGAATCCAAGAGACTCATCTCTCAATGACTTGTCAGTTCTTCTTAGGTACAACACGAGCTTTAGCAACTGAACTGACTCCCCTCATGAGCCCAATTCCTTTTACTCATTTGCGACTAATTTCATTAGGACCTCTCCCAATAGCTTTAGGGCAGCAAAAGCTTCTAATAGTTGTTATATACTATTTCACAAAGTGGATAGAAGCTTAATCCTTAGCCAAAATTGGCGAGAGTGAGACCACCAATTTTATATGGAAGTCAATCATCTATAGATTTGGAATTTCCACTTCTTTTGTCACGAAAAATGACACTCAATTTGTCAGCAAAGGCTTCAGTAGTATTTGTGAAGAATGGAAGATACAGCTCATGTTCACTTCAGTTGCACATCCAAGATGCAATTGGCTCGCAGAAACTGCCAATAGGTGTATACTTTAGGCCCTAAAGCAAAAAGTGGACAAAGCAGTTAGAAACTGGGTTGAAGAGATACCTAGAATTCTATGTGTTAGACCCTAGAAGGGGGGTGATTAGGGTCTCAAGGCTAAAATAGTGTAATAAAAATTGAGACAAGCAACAAACCACAAAGTGAACAACAGTAGAAATAGAGATAGAGTTAGGAATCGTTATCCTTGTGACGCGCGATGTGTTAACGAGGTTCGGTCCACTGACCTACGTCCCCGCTCCCCACTCTCGAGAAGAAATCCACTACATAGCTCGGTTTGGAACCCGGAACTTCTTCTACACAACGATCTCCACAAGATCTCACAACTACACAGTTGATCACCACAAGATCACACTACCACACGTTAACCTCCACAAGATCAAGCTCTCAAAACAGTAGTAATGGTGTAAGAACTCTCTCTACAATGTCCCTATGGCAAAGAGAAAGATTACACTAAAGCTAGGATGTGAACACAAAAACTCAGAAAACCAAGTTTGAAAATTTTGCTCTCAGTAAAACAGTTCTCTGATATTTTTGAAAATGGCTGGGACAAAGAGGAAGAAGGAGTGTATGAGTTTAAATAGAAGAGAAAAAGTTGTTTGAAACCCATACCCTAATCCCCCAAAAATTGAAAACAATCGGTGTTGAGATTGTGTACCAGAAGACCGTTTGAGTTAAGCGGTGGTCGACCGTACCATTTTCGCGGTCGACCGTGAGACAGCTCAGAAATAGAGAAAAAGTCAAGAGACTTTTGCAGTCGACCATGGCGGTCGACCGTGGGAAATCTCGAGCTCATGGTCGACCGCGGTGGTTGACCGTATAAGTTTCTGCTGCCCACTGACGAATGAACTCAGGTGCGATGGACCGTGGCGGTTGACCGCGAACTAACACATACAAAAATACTGATTTTGACTATCTTAAAAATTATGTACAATATTTAATTGACTTTCAAAAATTGTGAAACTTTGTAAAATGTTTTTGATACTAAAAACCAATTGTTTGAAAAAAGAATTTTGCTAATAGGTCCTCATACTTGTGAAAAATAGTATTTTGTAAAAACGCTCAAAACTATAAGTATGAAAACGTGTGTGTGATAACCCAATAGCTTCAAATAAAATCTAAACTACTTGCCTACATTTTAGCACTAGAGAGAAAATAAAAACTAGCTAATATCATCACATAGAATATAATTCTTTGAGTCTTGATATAGCTTGAGTTTGATGAAGCTTCTTATTGCATTTAGTGTTCTTGAATGAACGTTGCTTCATCACTATGTCTCCTCCTCCTTTTGGATATCATCGTTGTAGCGATTATTCCATCCAATCCTCCATAAATGGCACTAACATACTTGATATATATATTAACTATATTTTCACTCAACAAGCAATTAGTACCGATAATGGTGGTTGTAAAATATCATCAAAACATAAGGGCTAACAATCATGGTGGTTGTAAAATATCATCAAAACATAAGGGCTAACAATCTCCCCCTTTTTGATGATGACAACCAACCATTATATAAGAGATAAGGGCTAACAATCTCCCCCTTTTTGATGATGACAACCAACCATTATATAAGAGCAAAATAAATATAACTTATAGATAGTAGCTCTCCTTATCTATGAGCTCCCCCTTACTATGTGCACAAATGAGGAGATTTCTCTCCCCCTTTGTCACCCTCAAAATGGGGTAAACAAATAAACAAAATTGCATGTGAAATGCAACTAAACAAGCAAGCAAATAGAACTTTCACATAGTGCATAAGTCCAAACCATTTTTTATGGGACAAAAATCATCTTCACCAAGAGGCTTGGTAAAAATGTCCGCTAATTGAGATTTTGTATCAACAAACACAAGGGATACATCTTGTCTCTCTACATGATCGCGTAAGAAATGATGGCGCACATCAATATGCTTGGTTCTAGAATGCAAAACTGAATTTTTTGAAATATTGATAGCACTAGTGTTATCACCAAAGATTTTTATATTTTGAAAATTCAAATCATAGTCAACTAAGCTTTGTTTCATCCACAAAACTTGGGCACAACATAAGCCAACGGTAATGTATTCCGCTTCTGTAGTGGACAATACAACACAATTTTATTTCTTAGAAGCCCAAGAAACAAGAGAATTTCCTAAGAATTGGCATGTTCCACTCATACTCTTGTGATCTACCTTACATCCGGCAAAGTTGGCATCATAAAAATCATATAAATCAAAAAGAGGTGCTTTTTGAATAAAATAAACCAAGAGCAATAGTTCCATGCACATATTTAATAATTCTCTTAACGGCAATCAAATGAGATGCTTTAGGAGAAACTTAAAAACGTGCACATGCACACACACTAAACATGATATCGGGTCTACTACCAGTGAGATAAAGAAAACTACCTCTCATTTTTCCTTGCAAAGAGATTCATTAATAGCACCGAAAATAATATCATCAACATATATTTGCACTAAAATAAAATCATTTTTCCTTTTTCTCACAAAAAGAGTATTATCAATTTTTCCTTTAGAGAAACCATTTTCAAGAAGAAAGCATTTTCCTTTAGAGAGGCGAGCATACTAAGCTCTAGGAGCTTGTTTCAACCCATATAAAGCTTTTTGAACCAGGTAAATATGATTAGGAAAAGCATGATCTATAAAACTGGGGGGTTGCTCAACATATACTTCCTCTTCTATAAATCCATTTAAAACGGCACTTTTAACATCTATTTGAAACAATTTAAAATCTTTAAAGCTAGCAAAATCCAAAAACATCCTAATAGATTCCAACCTTACAACCGGTGCAAAGGTTTCGTCATAGTCTATGCCCTCCTCTTGATTGTATCATTAGGCAACTAAACGAGCTTTATTTCTAGTAACAATGCCATGTTCATCAAGCTTGATTCTAAAAACCCATTTAGTACCAATAACACTAGCATTGTTAGGTCTAGGAACTAATTTCCAAACATCATTTCTTCGAAAATTGTTTAGTTCATCATGCATAGCCAAAACCCAAAATTCATCATCTAAAGTATCATTAACCTTCTTAGGTTCTAATTGAGATAGAAAAGCAATATTACCACACTCACTCAAAGCCTTTGACAATATTACCACACTCACTCAAAGCCTTTGAGCGAGTAACAACCCCTTGTGAAGGACTCCTAATAATTTACTCCTTTGGATGATTTGATGTGAATTTCCATGCTTTGGGGAGTTCTTCTTGAACATGAGTGTTGGTGCTTTCCACATCTTTTTGTGCTTCTATTGTGGGTGTATTTATAGGTTGCATAAGTTCAAATCCTCCCCTAACATCATCATCATCTTTCCTAGGAAAAATCACTTGTGAACCAATGTTAGTCTCATCAAAAGTAATGTTTATAGATTCTTCAACAATAAGAGTTCGTTTGTTGAAGACTCTATAAGCCTTACTTCGAGGTGCATACCCTAAGAAAATGCCAACATCAATTTTGGAATTAAATTTATCATGGTGATCTTTTGCGTTTAAAATAAAACATTTACAACCAAAGATACGAAAATAACCAATAAAATGAGTTTTTTCATAAAATAGTTCATAAGGAGTTTTCTTAAGCTTTGGTCTAATCAAAACACGATTTAAAACATGGCAAACCGTATTGACGGCTTCCGCCCAAAAATATTTAGGCAAATCAAAGGAGTTTAACATAGTTCGTGCCATCTCTTGTATGGTTCGATTTTTCCGTTCAACAACACCATTTTGTTATGGTGTTCTCGGAGCGGAAAACACATGAGTTATACCACGATACGCACAAAAATCATAAAAAGAGATATTTTGAAATTCACCACCATGATCACTTCTTATTTTAACAACTTTCAAATCTTTTTCATTTTCAATTCTCTTAACGTGATTTGAAAACTCATCAAAACATTCATCTTTACTAGTAAGAAAAATTGTCCATGTAAAATGAGAAAAATCATCAATGATAACAAAAACATAGTGTTTGCCTCCAAGAGAGGTAACACGCATAGGACCAAATAAATCAAGATGAAGTAATTACAAAGGTTTAGAAGTTGATACCTCATTGATAGATTTGAAGGTAGACTTAGTTTGTTTACCTTTAGCACAATCTTTGCATATGATATCTTTGATGAAATGCAAGTTTGGTAACCCTTTAACAGTATTCGTTTTGGACAATTTGGATATCAATTCCATGTTTGCATATCCAAGCCTTTTATGCTAAATCCAAGGGTTTTCATCAATTGCCGTAAGGCACTTCACATCTTGATTCACTAATTCATTCATCTTAAAAATGTACACATTAGATTTTCGATTAGCAACAAAAACAATTTTTGCATTCATACTAATAATGCATTTGTTCAGTTTAAAGGCAATATCAAAACCTTTATCACTCAATTAGCTAATGCTAAGAAGATTGTGATTCAAGCCATTAACCAAATAAACATCTTCTATAATGGGAGAGGGTGTCTTACCAATACACCCAATACCAATGATTTTATTTTTCTCTCCACCACCGAAGGAGACACTACCTCCTTCAATCCTTGATAGGGTTGCAAATAGCTCTTTGTTGCCCGTTATATGATGTGAACAACCACTATCAAGGTACCACATCTCTCTACGTCGTTGCCGTGATGTTCCCTATAAGAGATGAAAATATAGTAACTTTAGGTACCCAAATCTTGGGTCCTTGGTGGTTAGTAAGCTTGGTACCTTTGGGTACCTATGTCATGCCATAAAAATCATGATTATCTTTGATCCTACAATGAGTAGAAATATGACCATGTTTCATACAATATGTGCACACAAAATTTCTCTTGTGTGTTTGAGCTTGATATCTATGAAATCTATTTCTACCATGGTGATGATGACTAACATAAGCATGAGTGGGTCTAGTCCTACCACTCTTAATTTCTAGTCTTTCAATCTTGGATCTTAATTGCTTATTCTCAAAATTGAGATCTCCTAGCAATTCATCTTTTAGTGCAAGAAAGGTTTGTAGTTGTTCTAGTTTGACATCACAAGAAGCATGCAACTTTTTAAAAGAAGAAAATTCTTTTGACATTCTTTTAAATTCAATGTTCAATTTTTCTAAAGCCGTAGCTAGATCACATTGCATGTTGATGCGGCATAATTATGTACCAAAAATTACAAGTGCACAATTTATCAAGTTATAGTATAAAAAGATATCGATCCCACGAAGAAGGTGATTTTAAGAGATTATTAAACTTGGTTCTTATATTTTGTGCATGACAATTAGGAATAAAGAATAAGTATGAATATGATGAGTGATTGTTGTGAATATTTGCAAAAGATAATAAAGTGAATTTTAGAGGAGAGAAGGAAGAAATAAAGAATAAATAAAATCACAAGGCAAGAAAGATGAATGAATAAAATCAAGAAATAAAACCAAGAATGAAAAGAAAATTTAAGAAAGTCAAGATGGAGGATTCAAAAGAGGTAAGAAATCTAGAATATAATCCACTAACCAATTTCAATTACAAAATATAAACTATTCTCTTTTTATCATATTTCAACTTAGATTTATTAAGCATAGATTATCAAACCATTTAAGGAAAGTGTAACCTATCAAATTATCATCTAAGCTAAAATTACTATTCATGATAAGAACAACAACATGATAATAATCCTAGAATTCATAAGCATAACCTATCAAACCATTTAAGATAAGCATAGATTATCAAATTCTTCTTCTACCGATTAGTTCTCTAGTTGATTATCCTAAACATGAACATTTTAAATGCAAGAGAATAATATAAAGGAAATTAGACTAGTTTCATATAATTCTAAACTTCCTACAAGAATTAAATTCACATCTTTAAAAAATAAAAACAAGAAAAAGAACTAATTACAAAATTAAAAAGAAAAGAAAAATCTAAACTATGAACAAGAAATAAATCTAATTATAAAGAAAATAAAAATCTAAACTACAAAGTAAATTGCAGAAATTAAATGCAAAAAAAATAAATCTACTCTACAAATTAAAGTGCAAAAATAAATTAAAAAACAAGAAAATAAATCTACACTACAAGCATGAATTTAAATCTAACTAATAAGCAATAATAAAGAAATTACTAAAAAGGAATAAAAGAGAAAAGAAATACAAACCTTCAAATTACTCTTCATCTCCATCCTTATCATTCAACAAAGAGGAGAAAGAACAAATTTAAAGAGGAAAAAATTATTTTTATTAATTGCAACTAAAGTTACAATTTTTGGAAGGCCTTCTCAATTAAGAGTAGCCCTCCTCTCCAAAAGGAGTTTACAAAATTTTCACACCTCTAACCCCTCACTCTCTACCCCTATTTATAGTAATCTTCAATGAATATGAGCCATTGGATTGAAATCTTATAAAATAAAACAAATTTCAGCGCTAGATTCGTAACAAACTGGGCCCAGCGTATCGATGCAGGCATCGATGCGGGTATCGATGCATGCATCGATGCGCCATCGCTGCATCACAATGCACTGCTCCTCTCTTTATTGTCCACGACTTCTTCTGTTGTTGCTTTGGCCTTGACATTGGCTTTTCTTTGGACTTTTGGGCCTTGGGCTTTGATTTATCTCTTCATTAAATACTTGAAAAGAACTCATTTGGGCTTCATGCTTCATTTCTTCATTAAATTATGGCTTTTGTTGAGAGATGAGGGTTTTTGAGATTTATCTTCATTAACCTTAATTAAAGATAAACAATTATTAGTAGTATATTTATCATATAAAATAGATAAAGAGGTCAAAAAATAATAAAATATGATTATCAAATAACCCCATACCTAAACTCTTGGCTAGTCCTCTAGCAAAGACAAGAAAAAGAAAATCCTAACTCACTTTCGCAGGAATCGCGTTTGTATTTAGCGCATAACTAACAAGCCTTTAAACCCCTAGGTTACCCTAGTGGACGAGTTATAGTCTTCGTAGGGTTTTGCAGTGAATATACCCACAAAATTCGGTCAACTTGCCAGTTAATAAGTCAGTAAATAACAGTTTCCTTATATAGTTAAACATTCTAATTGAAGCTAGTTAAAATTCAAGAAAACGTTTTTATATATAACTCCAATGTAAATCCCCTAGAATTTTTTTTTCATATATGCAATACAAAACCAAGTCAAATATTAGAAATTTAATTAAAAATTTTGAAAAGAACATGCCAACTCTTTGTTTTAAATAACTTTCAGTCTCTGATCAAAATTGTTTTTCAAGACCATATATACAAAACAACAATATATATATAAAAACAATGTTATGTTACATATATATCTCTATATATAATATATATATATATATATATATATATATATATATATATATATATTATATATATATATATTATATAATATATATATATATATATATAATATATATATATATATATATGTTTTTTTCACTTCTCTAATTCTTGGTGATTGTTTTCTATTTTAACGGGCTTTCTAAGTGACCATTTAACGAGTTTTTGGCCAATGAATCCCAACCCAATTGGGCTTAGGTCATTAAGTATAGAGATACTCTTTGGGCTTAATTACTCAGTCAACTTAGGCTTTATAAGATAGAATCACCTTGAATATTAGAGTTTTTTTTTTTTTGGTGGTGCCCATTTTTCGCACTCTTCTTTTATAAGGTTAGTTTTTTTTTTAATATATATATGTGTGTAAGTATATATAGTCTTAAAAATGTGTAAATCAAGGTAACTTGAAAAAAAAAATATTTTCAACTCTAAGTTAAGCATGCAAAAATTTCATTATTTTTAATTAAAAATCTAAGGTAAGACTTAAGTAAAGTATACTAGTTGAAAAATCATTTCTTAAGAATTTTATTTAGAGTTATCATAAAAGGTGAACTTGAATATGTCACTAACTAAGACTTAGAAAATTTAAAATCTATCAATTTGATCAATTATTACTTAACTCTATTAATTTGGCAAGTGACAATATTTTTATAATTTTTTTAATAAAAAGGAAAAAAATAACTAAAAAGGTAAAATAAAGAGGAAAATATGTATTTCTCACCCCACACCTAAATTTTGCATTGTCCTCAATGCAAATTCGCTGAAGCACAAAGTAAAACAGATAAAATTGGAGAACTTACAGTTGTTCGGTTGACAATGATGATAAGGATCTGCAATTGCTGTTAGTATGAGGATGAAGAAATCAAATAAGAGGAAAAATTGTAAGTAATTATTATTTTATTTATTTATTTATTTTTTATTTTTTTTAAACCTATGTTACTTATTCAAATTTTTGTTATGTTTTTTTTAAAGAAACAAAAGAACCTTTTTTTTAAAGAAAAATTAGTTTTTTTTATTTATAGATAATGAGGTTCATGAAGAACCAACACCTTCCTCTCCGAGCGTAGAAAATTCTAAAAATGGTTTCAGACGTTGATCATTTATTTTAAAAATATTACCATTTTTAGGATTTTATATCTCGACAGCTCCATGTGGAAAAACTTGTTTAACAAAAAATGGACCAGTCCATCTTGATCTTAATTTTCCCGGAAAAAGATGCAATTTCGAATTGTACAATAAAACTTTCTGTCCTGGAGAGAAATTTTTTCGCAAAATTGATTTATCATGAAAAATTTTGGTTTTCTCTTTGTAAATTTTTGAGTTTATGTATGCATCATTTCTAATTTCTTCCAACTCGTTTATTTGGAGCAATCTGTTTTTACCTGCTAAGTCTGTAGGCGTATAAAATTGCTTATAGGTCCCTTAGCACAGCTCGGTAAAAACCGACGAACCATCGGGCGACATATCCAAACACGAGCGTCAGTCCACAATGCCGAAGCCAAGTGACACGCAACGAAGCGGATTAACGAGGCAACGAGGCTAACAAACCGCACGCAAACAATGGAATACATCCATTCGCATGCGGAATCAAGCTAACAGTTCGGTGAGTCAACGAGTCATCCAACCATAGAACGGATTCGAACTCGAACGCCAAGGCGGATTTACTGCCAAATCAGGATTCAGATCAACAAATCAGAGTCCAAATCAACAGCGAAACCGGAAAACGGCAACGCGGCACAACACCTGGGGGACTCGGCCAAAACCGAGCCACCTGCCACCTATAGGTGGCCGGCCCAGATCTGTGCCAAGGCACAGATCTGAGAGCCTATAAATAGAGGGCTTAGGTTCATTTTTGAGAGGTTGAAACTTTTGGAGCCGAAACTCTGCCGAATTGAGAACTGAGCTTGGAGTTTTGAAGACTTGAAGACTTGGACATTCAGATCTGGTTCTTGGCGAGCATCCACGTCACAAAAGGCAGGAGTTCGAGAGAGAGAAATCAGATCTGAGATCTACACGAAGCAATACTCCGGATCAAAGCTTGGCCTTTGATCCCGAGAACTAAAGGCTATTATTTCCTTGGTGAAATAGTACCCCCCGGCTGTTATTTCCTTAGTGAGATAACACCCGTCAAATCGTGTAGATCCGACCGGATCTAGATCGCGCGGTGGTCCACGGATTAACCCCGACGTTGGCAAAGAACCCACAAAAGCGAGTGATCGCAAAACAGGAGCTCGTGATTCGTTCGAAAGGAAAGTTGTAATCTTTTTATTTTTTCTTTGATTTTGTTGTAACCGGATCTTATAAAAAGGCCGGATCTTTTGTAATCAAAAAGCAATTACTTGGGAGAACAATGACGTCAATGAAGAACACAATTTTTCCCGTGAACAATCTGGCGACCACAGTGGGAGCCACCGATCTCGCTGCCGAGATCGTCACGTCGCAGCCGCGGATCTCAATCCCGGTCGAGGAGGAGGTCGAATATGAATTCGATCAGGCCAAGTTCGAGGAGTATCTGTCATCCTCGTCCGGATCTATCTCCCCCCGCAAGTCCAAGAAGTTCTCCTCCAGGAGAAAAGTTCGTTGGTACGAAGAAGTACAGAATGCCAACGACGCACTCACCCCAACTGATGCCAAAGTCACATCGGATGAAGTTCCACCGACCTCCAACGAGGTCAAACCTATTATTGCCGATGCCTCTACTGTTGAGGGCATTGTGACTCTCTCAAAGAGAGCCCGCCAGAGGCGACGTCAACGCCTTGCGCGGCAACTCGCTAAGGCGATGGAGTCTACAGACGGAGTCCGCTACAACGCGGATCTGAAGAACAGGAGAGGCAAATAGCCTCCCAAGCCGCCAACGAACGAATGGATCCGGGTCAAACGGAACCGTTCGACACTTGAAGAGCGGATTCACAAACGCCGCGCGTTACTCGCACAAGCAAAAATTCTTGTGCAGGAGGCCAAGAAATTGGAGGAAGAAAGAGTGGCCAAAAAGCCATCACCAACCCGCCAAGTATGGAGACCGAAGCAGCCTCCAACAAAAGTTCAACCACCGGCGAATCAACCCAAGTCGTCGGTAATTCCAATAATTTCTCCGGGAGATCATGCAGAATCATCCTAAAAGAAGAAGCCAGTTTTGGAGCGCCTCGGTCCACTTCCCGATGAGCGAGGCAAGGCTCCGGTTCAAGAACATTTGGGCCCGATGAAGAAGCCCCGAACGACTCAACATGCTGGGGGTCGCTGTCACCCCCAACATGACAAGGAGCTTATGGCAGCTGCGCGCACGACTCTGCGCATTAAAGTCCGGGAGCCCGCTGAGAACTCACGCCCAAAAAGGCAGGTTTCGAGGCGTGTGACTCTTAAAGGCCCAAAGAAGGCAGTTCACCCTCAGAAGGAAACATTATCGTCTGATGACGATAGTGTTATACCTGAGAAGTCATGCCAACACACGATAGGTTACTCCGATCGTCAAGCAGACGAGTTGTACTATCGTGTTGGGGGTACGAATAAAACCAGGAAAAGGAGTCCCCGAGAACAGGAAACTCAATGCCCTTGTTCCAAACTC
Organism: Asparagus officinalis; assembly: GCF_001876935.1. Taxonomy (NCBI): domain Eukaryota; kingdom Viridiplantae; phylum Streptophyta; class Magnoliopsida; order Asparagales; family Asparagaceae; genus Asparagus; species Asparagus officinalis. Next base: position 123,378,698 of record NC_033797.1, on the reverse strand, counting down.
ATTCAGGCAGTATTGTCTGAATGCAACTGCATCAAGGCGGTCCCTGAAAGAGTTTCGGTTTTCGAAAGGCTCAGTGCCGAAACGCCAGAACCAAGACCTAGGCGTTTCCGACGAAGAAGAAGAGTAGTCGAAGACGGAGAATTTCTGAGGGTCACCACCAATATGACCAGCAAGGGGACATCGTCACGGGATAATCTCGAGTCGATTCAGAAAGCATCCCGACCTATAACCCGTCTGCAGTCCAGAACCATCAAACGAGCAACCTATGGTAGGGTTCGGACAAGACTTCCTTCAGAGGATGAAGAATCCGATGCTGGCTCCGTGGTTGCATCGGATAATACGATGTCCAGTGAGGGACAACCCCGCGAGTCATTTATGATAAGCGCGGAACAAGTGGCCAAGATGCTCGAAGAAGCCTTGGCTAAACAGCAGGAGAGCTTTAGGTTCAAAATGCAGATGGCCATGCAGAACATGAGAGAAATGCATGACCAACAAATCCAAGCATTGACGAACCAGCAAGGCGAGCTAAGTAGTCGTAACCAGGTTAATCTGGAAGATGAGGACACAAATGCGAATGAGACGCATAATGCCAATAATCCTCCGGTCAACACAGGGGGTGGCAATGAGAATGCTAGCGAAAACACAGGTGAAAACTTGAAGATCAAGAACCTCGAGAGCAAGATCAACACATTGATTTCCGCTCAAGAGACGAAGAAAACAGGCATTCCTTGTCCATACCCAAGAGAGTGGGAATCGATCCCATATCCGGCGAAGTTCAACCTAATTAACTTCACGTCATTTAATGGGATGGGTTCACCCACTCAACATTTGATTTACTTCAAATCACACTTGGGGGTTATTTCTGGTAATGAGCCTCTGATGGTGCGGTCCTTCGTTGGCACTCTTCGTGGAGCCGCCTTCGATTGGTATCGCCGCCTTAAGCCAGAAAGCGTGAATAGCTGGGATGACATGGAGACTAAGTTCCTCGCCAACTTCTTCGACGATGACACTGAGATATCCATCGGGTCGTTGCTTGACGAGAAACAGAAAGACGGGGAATTGGTTGACACCTTCGTCAAGAGGTTCCGAAACAAGGCGATGAACTGTCGGGACCCGATCACCGAGGAATTCATTCTCCAGACTTGCCACAACAACCTCGCACTGGACGTGTTGGAAGCAATGGGGACAGCACCGTCCAAGACATGGAAGGATCTGAAGGTCCGAGGAGAGCAAGCTGAGCGGTTACTCAGAAGGAAGAAGGCGGAGAGAGGCCAACAAGCGACGAATGCTCCACAGCAGAGTGTTGTCCCACGAGAGAAAGGTAAGGCACATGCTAATGCAGTTGATGCTAATCAAACTTTCCAATTGCAACCTCAGCAACAGCAGCAGCAACCGAGGGAAAGGTAAGGTACATGCTAATGCAGTTGATGCTAATCAAACTTTCCAATTGTAACCTCAGCAACAGCCGCAGCAACAAGCGCCACAACAATCTCGGGGGCAATGGCAACAACGGCCTCAGAAGCAGAAATCTTCGGAGCCGAGGTTTCCTAAAGTGTACTCCTTCAAGGATGACGAAGTTCCCGGCATTTTTAAGTACCTGTTGGAGAATAACAAAATCCAGCTGCCGGCGATTGAGGATCAAGAAGGGGCTAGCAAGGTGACGGATCCGAAGTATTGCGCATACCATAGAGCGGTCCATCACCCTACCAAGTCATGCTACCACCTCAAGGACAAAATCCAGGCGCTAATTGATGTAGGTGTCATAACCCCGAAGCCGTCCAAGAATGTTGGAGCAAATGCGATGTCAATCAGCTTTGGATCGGTGCCCACAACATGGTTCAAACCAGAGCGCATCACCAAAGTAGGGATGAAGACATTGAACGATGACCCACATGGACAGCGCCAAAAAGGACTTGTGCCACACACAGCCCCAAACGGCGAAATCCTCTGGGTTCACCCTGATCTCATTGAAGACGAACAGTGGGCGACTTCCTCGAAAAGAAAGGGCAAAGGCAAGTCCTGCAATGCTACATCCGCAATTTTCGAGGAGGATGGCGATGAAGCTCCTACCTTCCCGCTCTCCGAAGAAGAACAAGAAGTCTTTGCCACTAGAAGCGGAAATGAGTATCACTACAATTATCCGCCGCCTAGTGAGCAGGGGATGAATAAACGGGGACCGGCCAAAACTCTCACGGAGATGGGGGTGATTACGAGTCCTACACCGGGCGCAGAGGCTCGACAATAGCCAATGAATAAACCTAAGGAGAAAAATCCCCAGGAGGTTCAGAATCCGAAGCAGTCTCGTTTCAGTCGCCCGATTGGAAGAGGCAAACCGGAAAGCTCGAAAACTCCGCAAATCTTCGATATAATGGCTCAATTAGGCAACATTCCAGCACGGATAACGCTGTATGAGTTGCTGCGGTTGTCCAAGGAAACCAGGGAGGCCTTGCAAGAAGCTTTGCCCAATTCAGAGGTGTTTCTGACTCAAATCAAACCGGTGCCTGAAGTGTGAGTATTATGCCGCTTCGCTTGATGCACTTCCTTGGTATTCCAGTTAGCAAGTTGGCATCTACAGGCACTGTTATCTACGGCTTCAATACTAGCGGGTCAAGACCCTTGGGTAAAATCCGGGTAAAGTGTCAAATGGGAGATTTGAAGACGGAAGTCACATGTTATGTGATCGATGCCGAAACTTCATATAACTTACTATTGAGTCGGCCATGGATCCATAGTAACGTTATAATCCCCTCCACTCTCCATCAGTGTTTAAAGTATGTCGACACTGATAATAAGGTTAGGACGGTGGTCGCGGATAAGCAACCATTCAAAGGGTATGAGAATTACTTCACTGATTCTCTCCTTTATGGTAACGAATCCGATACTAAATCATTGGCCCATGGCACGGACAGCGGAGAAGAAGCTGATACCGAAGCCGGATTTGATTACAATGGAGGTTATGTTTTAAACGACATTGTACCCTTTGTAATCAACCTTGACGATGAACAAACGTCAGAGGGCAGTTGTAACTGGTAACTTGCCAATAATGAAATAAATAACGATTTGGAGTACTCCCTGTCTCTTGATGATGTGATAAAAGAATTGTACGATAATCCTGATTTGTATATGCCTCTTCGATCGTCCTATATAACAAAGGAACACCTCCAGCATTCTTTCGGAACAACCATAGTCGTCCCGAACAAAATAAGAGGCGCAAAAGAAGTGATTTACGGTAAAGGAAAAAGCTCCCATTACCAGATCATTTCTTAAGCGAAGAGGAGGATGATGACAAACCTGGTCTGCATCTAAGTATAGTCCAGAAGCGCGCAAGCTCATGGAAAAGCAGGGGTATGATTTCACACTCGGAGAAGGTTCATGGAAAAGCAGGGGTATGATTTCACACTCGGAGAAGGTCTATACTTCGATCGAGGTCCTCGTACTCTAGCCAAAGCGGCATATGTACCAAAAGGGAAACCCGATGATTATTATAAATACGGACGAGGGTTAGGGTATGAATCTTCTTCAGAAGAAGAATGTTGCTGGTTAATCAATAACCAATCATCTGAGCAATACAAAAACGGAAATTCACCAGATGCCTCGGAATGGGATTCCGATACAAGTCTGGGGGAAGCTTTCAAAGCCCTGATGGCGAACATGGCTACAGATGATCCGTCCACAATGGAAGACGACGATCAAATGCTAACATGGGAAGACCCGTGGGTTCATCACCTGAACATGCAGTATGGTGATAGGTTCGAACAGAGGGAACCCCCCTGTTTGCGTCAAAAGTTGGTTTTGTTATGGAATTCATTATATCTTCGGTCGATTATAACAAATTCAAAAGAGATAGTCTTTTTATAAGACTTCTTTTACACAACAAAAGGAAAATTACAACTTTTTAGAAACAAACGCAGGATCGTTGTTTGGATCGCTGCTTGCGTGGGATCTTTGCCTGTGCCGGGAGCGCTTTGACTCGTGGACCACCAAATCACAGATTCTGATTGAACCGTGAGGGGTTTAATGATTCTTCCTTCGTTTATCGAAGTAAGAATTTGAAGCGAATATCAGCCCTCTTTTGTAACCGCCGTCTCACTACTTAAATACCATCTTTTTATGAGGTTAGTGGGCATGATTTTCGCTTGTAACTGCTTCCCCCACGTTCATAAGTGACCCCCAGCAGTTAATAAGCCATGTAGGCTGCACAAAACTCGAGAAAACTGTCAAAAATAACGTGTTCAACTTTCCAGTGGCCGCGACAGTACGTGGTGTCGCGCATTGCCGCGGCAGTTACCACTGCCGCGCACCTCTCAAGTATTTTGGCTCTAACTTCCTCGTCCGATGTCGGAATGAGGTGATCCAAGATGCGTTGGAAAGCTGACGAAGAGATATACAACTTTTTTCTTTTGAGATTCTTCAGATTTGGATCATATCATGGCTTAAATGTGCAATATATTACTGCAGCAGTATACACTGCCGCGCACCTCCGATGCAGTTTGCGACCTCTCGGGTATTTTGGCTCTAACTTCCTCGTCCGATGTCGGAATGAGGTGATCCAAGATGCGTTGGAAAGATATCGAAGAGATCTACAACTTACTATTGGTGCTTCACTATGTTTATTTACGCGACACCTTGTACTGTCGCGCTGTTGCCGCGGCAGTGTACACTGCCGCGCACCTCCGATGCAGTTTGCGACCTCTCGGGTATTTTGGCTCTAACTTTCTCGTCCGATGTCGGAATGAGGTGATCCAAGATGCGTTGGAAAGCTATCGAATAGCTCTACAACTTCCCGTTGGTGCTTCACTATGTTTATTTGCGCAAAACCTTGTACTATCACGCTGTTTCCGCGGCAGTGTACACTGCCGCGCACCTTCGATGTAGTTTGCGACCTCTCGGGTATTTTGGCTCTAACTTCCTCGTCCAATGTTGGAATGAGGTGATCCAAGATGCGTTGGAAAGCTATCGAAGAGATCTACAAATTCCCATAGGAATATCACCTCACTCTTTTTGTTTGTGTACAACATCTTCATCCTCTCTGTTGGCTCTAACTTCCTCGTCCAATGTTGGAATGAGGTGATCCAAGATGCGTTGGAAAGCTATCGAAGAGATCTACAAATTCCCATAGGAATATCACTCTGTTTGTGTGCACAACATCTTCCACTATCGCGCAAATGCGCGTCAGTGTTTCTTGTCGTGGGTGTTCATATTGTTCTTCTATGTTGTCTCGCTTCCTTTGAATGATCCCCTTTGATTAAGAGAATGACGTTTATCGCATCTTCTTTGTCTTGAGTAGTATTTGGATGTCTGTAAGTATTTTTTGACGCCTACAGATACCCCCTCCAAAGTATCTCAGACTCATCATTTCTTTAGAGAAGAGTCTGGGACACTTTGGATATGATAAGCTTTCCTTGCAATTTCTCTAGTGCTTTGTTGAGGAAATTACGTAGCATGGTCTATGAATGGCTTCAATCTTTGACTTCTTCATCTTTTAGCTTATTCAGTGCTTTGTAGAATAGCTGAGATTCCTCCGGTGTTGCGTTTATCGCGTGGCCATTGTCGAAGTCTTGAATTTGAACTGCCGTCGAAGAATAAAGAAATAGTTTATACTCATATACTCTAGCTTTGGTCCTAACTGTTTAAAGGTTTGACCAAGATGGGAATTTGAGACGATCCTAACTGTTTAAAGGTTTGATCGTTCAATTTGTGGACCTCTCGTTCATGGAACGAATCGAGAGGGGATTTTGGCTTTGGTCCTAACTGTTTAAAGGTTTGACCAAGATGGGAATTTGAGACGATCCTAACTGTTTAAAGGTTTGATCGTTCAATTTGTGGACCTCTCGTTCATGGAACGAATCGAGAGGGGATTTTGGCTTTGGTCCTAACTGTTTAAAGGTTTGACCAAGATGGGAATTTGAGACGATCCTAACTGTTTAAAGGTTTGATCGTTCAATTTGTGGACCTCTCGTTCATGGAACGAATCGAGAGGGGATTTTGGCTTTGGTCCTAACTGTTTAAAGGTTTGACCAAGATGGGAATTTGAGACGATCCTAACTGTTTAAAGGTTTGATCGTTCAATTTGTGGACCTCTCGTTCATGGAACGAATCGAGAGGGGATTTTGGCTTTGGTCCTAACTGTTTAAAGGTTTGACCAAGATGGGAATTTGAGACGATCCTAACTGTTTAAAGGTTTGATCGTTCAATTTGTGGACCTCTCGTTCATGGAACGAATCGAGAGGGGATTTTGGCTTTGGTCCTAACTGTTTAAAGGTTTGACCAAGATGGGAATTTGAGACGATCCTAACTGTTTAAAGGTTTGATCGTTCAATTTGTGGACCTCTCGTTCATGGAACGAATCGAGAGGGGATTTTGGCTTTGGTCCTAACTGTTTAAAGGTTTGACCAAGATGGGAATTTGAGACGATCCTAACTGTTTAAAGGTTTGATCGTTCAATTTGTGGACCTCTCGTTCATGGAACGAATCGAGAGGGGATTTTGGCTTTGGTCCTAACTGTTTAAAGGTTTGACCAAGATGGGAATTTGAGACGATCCTAACTGTTTAAAGGTTTGATCGTTCAATTTGTGGACCTCTCGTTCATGGAACGAATCGAGAGGGGATTTTGGCTTTGGTCCTAACTGTTTAAAGGTTTGACCAAGATGGGAATTTGAGACGATCCTAACTGTTTAAAGGTTTGATCGTTCAATTTGTGGACCTCTCGTTCATGGAACGAATCGAGAGGGGATTTTGGCTTTGGTCCTAACTGTTTAAAGGTTTGACCAAGATGGGAATTTGAGACGATCCTAACTGTTTAAAGGTTTGATCGTTCAATTTGTGGACCTCTCGTTCATGGAACGAATCGAGAGGGGATTTTGGCTTTGGTCCTAACTGTTTAAAGGTTTGACCAAGATGGGAATTTGAGACGATCCTAACTGTTTAAAGGTTTGATCGTTCAATTTGTGGACCTCTCGTTCATGGAACGAATCGAGAGGGGATTTTGGTTTTGGTCCTAACTGTTTAAAGGTTTGACCAAGATGGGAATTTGAGACGATCCTAACTGTTTAAAGGTTTGATCGTTCAATTTGTGGACCTCTCGTTCATGGAACGAATCGAGAGGGGATTTTGGCTTTGGTCCTAACTGTTTAAAGGTTTGACCAAGATGGGAATTTGAGACGATCCTAACTGTTTAAAGGTTTGATCGTTCAATTTGTGGACCTCTCGTTCATGGAACGAATCGAGAGGGGATTTTGGCTTTGGTCCTAACTGTTTAAAGGTTTGACCAAAATGGGAATTTTGTGAGGGAAGATTGATCTAAAGAGGTGATCGAATCTCATCTCAGCAAAAGAGTATTCGGAAATTACCGTGGGAATGTAGTGTTTATCACTTTGTTTGTAATGATCGGGTTATCCCTAAGAAAATTACATATAGCATTCTTTCGAGAACTTTCCGTTACATGAACCATCCACCCCCAGCTTCCTTTGTGAAACTGGGTCTATCATTATATTCAGCTGCATGATCAGGTTATCCTTAAGAGTACTATGCATGGCGCTCTCCAGGAATTTCCCGTGAAAGAAAGGAAATAGTTTAGACTCATATACCTGTTGGAGTATCGAGGAGCAGTTTATACTCGTATACTCTTTGGAGTGTGGGGAATCAGTTTATACTCGTGTACCCAATGGAGTTGGGGAAACAGTTTATACTCGTGTATCCAATGGAGTTAGGTCGTCTTTAATCGGCTTGTTTCGCCATTATTACGCCGGAGTCAATTAATGCTTGGATTTTATTTTTGAGTCCGAAGCAAATCTCAGTGGGATGAAGAACCCTTCTGTGGTACGCACAGTAGTTTGGATCCGTAATCCTCTTAGCTCCATCCTGATCTTTAATAGGTGGTAGCTCGATTTTGTCATTGGCGAGGAGGTATTCCAAGATGGCTGGAGCTTCATCATCTTCGAAAGAATACTCCTTTTGAAACCTCGGATCGGGAGTCGCGTTCCCAGTGATTGCAGATGTCGTCGGTTGGCTTCTCTCAGCTTTCTTTCTTTTAAGAAAGTGTTCAGCTTGTTCACCGCGCATTTTCAAATCCTTCCAAGTTTTAGATGGTACGACCCCCAGGGCTTCCAGGACATCGATGGAGAGATTATTGTGACATGTTTGCAGGATGAACTCCTCTGTAACAGGATCTCTGCAATTCATTGCCTTGTTACGGAAGCGCTTGACAAAATTGTCGACTGACTCCCCGTCTTTTTGTTTTTCATCCAGAAGGGTTCCGATTGACACTTCGGTGTCATCATCGAAGAAGTTGCTGAGGAACAAATTTTCTATGTCATCCCAGCAATTGATGCTCCCTGGCTTGAGCCGTCGGTACCAATCGAAGGCCGACCCGCGAAGGGTGCCAACGAATGACCGGACCATTAAAGCCTCATTTCCGGAGATCATACTCAAATGAGACTTGAAATAAATCAAGTGCTGAATAGGCGAGTTCTTCCCGTCAAACGGTGTGAAGTTAATCATGTTGAATTTTACCGGGTACGGTATTGAATTCCATTCTCTTGGATAGGGACATGGAATACCCGTCTTTTTCACTTCTTGAGCCGTCATCAAAGCGTTGATTTTGTTTTCAAGCTCTTTCATTTTCTCGTCATCGTCTATGTCTTCATTTGAAGGACGTTGAGGAGAATGAGTTAGACCACCCCCTGTAAGAGGTGCCATTGAACCACCCCCAATATCGTTATTGGGAGGGTGTGTTAAACCACCCCCAGCGTTATTGCTATTGGGAGGTGTATCAGCAAAGATGACTTCATCCACTTCTGGATCACTATCATCTGCCACATTCTGAGTATGGCGGCTGGATTCAGCTCGCTAACTGGACTCAGGAGGTTGAGACCATTGAGTTAGCACTTCTCTCATTTGTTGGATAGCTAGCTCCATCTCTGTCTTCATCTCAGCTCTGATTTCTTCACGTTGCTTCGCTAGAGCTTCTTGAAGCATTTGAGCAAATTGATCAGAGGTGATCGTGAGTACTTCTCTGGTTTGTCCCGTGCTAGACATTGTATCATCAGAAGCGATTGCAGAACAAGTGTCCGAGAATTCATCCTCTGAGGACATTCCTTCTTGCATTCTTTTGTAATCTCTGTGCCTGATGGCTCCTAATTGGAGTCGAGACATCCTTTGAGCAATTCTTGGATTGACTTTTTCTCCCGGGGAAAAGTCGGGATTTGAGTCACTTGAATGCCGCTTAGACTTTCTTTTATTAGCCACGTTGATAGTGACTTCAGGGAATTCATCATCTTGGGCAGCTGATTTTCTTTTGCGGAAATATCTCGGTTTAGACTTAGACAATACAGAGACTCTTCGTGGGATGGCTTCTCGTTTAAAACAGTCACATTCTAATAATGCTGCTTTAACGAGTCGCGCACAGGAACAATGAGAGCGAATAATTCTTTTTCGAAATTTATTCACACCCCCAACTTGATAATACAATTCATTGGTATGATTGCCAAAAAATCGTATCGTTTGTTGGCATGACCTCCCAGGTATGACGATGTCTTTTGGTGAATGCGTCTTCTTCTGAGAGTGTAAAACCTTGTTGGCATTCTCAAGACAATTTATTATTGCCTTTGAACGATCCAAGGTTATGTCGGGAGTCGCACGTTTAGAACCACCCCCTTGTGGGTATGGAGTCTTAACGGGCTCCGAATGCTGATTTTGCATAAGTCCAGAATTTGGAATCCAAACTTGGCAGAGTTTCGGTGGTTCTTTGGCCACCGTTTCCTTCTCCCTTTCTTGTCTTTGTTGTAGGAGAGCTCGGGCATGAGCAGCGTTTGCACGACGTTTTTGTATGCGTTCTTTGAGGGTCGAACGAGCCCTTTTGACAAAAGTCCATTCATCCGTCGTTAGTTTAGTAGAGATATGAGTGGTTGGTCGTTGAGACAACTGAACCACTCGATGTCTCCTCGACTCTAAATCCGCATGATAACGAACTCCATCGGGTTGTTCTAAGGCCTTAGCCATTTGGCGAGCGCGGCGTTGGCGTTGTCTCTGACGAGCTCTTTTCGTCAATGCCGGCGGGCTTTGATTCGATGACTCTTTAACTAGATAAGAGTCATTATGAGCAGAGGTGTTGGAAGTAAAATCCTCAGCAACAATCAGGCGAGAGTCTTCATTCTGTGCCTTCTTTGGCATGGAAGTCTTCTTCAATGTTGAGATCCTCTTGTACTTGCGAGACAATGAAGATCTTGAAGAGGATGATGAGAGATATTCCTCAAACTTGATCTGGTCGAATTCGTATTCGACCATAGATTCAACTGGAATCTTGATCGGCTGCGACACGACGGTCTCGGCAGCGAGACCGTTGGCTCCCACTGTGGTCGCCATCTTGTTTGGGTCAAAAGTTGGTTTTGTCATGGAATTCATTATATCTTCGGTCGATTACAACAAATTCAAAAGAGATAGTCTTTTTATAAGACTTCTTTTACACAACAAAAGGAAAATTACAACTTTTTAGAAACAAACGCAGGATCGTTGTTTGGATCGCTGCTTGCGTGGGATCTTTGCCTGTGCCGGGAGCGCTTTGACTCGTGGACCACCAAATCACAGATTCTGATTGAACCGTGAGGGGTTTAATGATTCTTCCTTCGTTTATCGAAGTAAGAATTTGAAGCGAATATCTTATCGATGTAAGATGTTCACTCTTCTAAAGATCAAGTCAGAGCTTAGATCTCTAGGAATCGCCAAAAGCTTCTTGAAGATGTTTGTGAAGAAGGAAGACTCTCTTTTGCTCTAATTCATCAAAAGCTTAAGCCTTTTCTGCTCTAATCTGCCGTCCCTCTCTTGGATGCCCTCTAATCAGCCCCCCTTGGATGCTCTCTAATCAGCCCCCTTTTGTAACCGTCGTCCCACTACTTAAATACCATCTTTTTATGAGGTTAGTGGGCATGATTTTCGCTTGTAACTGCTTCCCCCACGTTCATAAGTGACCCCCAGCAGTTAATAAGCCATGTGGGCTGCACAAAACTCGAGAAAACTGTCAAAAATGACGTGTTCAACTTTCCAGTGGCCGCGACAGTACGTGGTGTCGCGCATTGCCGCGGCAGTTACCACTGTCGCGCACCTCTCAAGTATTTTGGCTCTAACTTCCTCGTTCGATGTCGGAATGAGGTGATCCAAGATGCGTTGGAAAGCTGACGAAGAGATATACAACTTTTGTCTTTTGAGATTCTTCAGATTTGGATCATATCATGGCTTAAATGTGCAATATATTACCGCGGCAGTATACACTGCCACGCACCTCCGATGCAGTTTGCGACCTCTCGGGTATTTTGGCTCTAACTTCCTCGTCCGATGTCGGAATGAGGTGATCCAAGATGCGTTGGAAAGATATCGAAGAGATATACAACTTCCCATTGGTGCTTCACTATGTTTATTTGCGCGACACCTTGTACTGTCGCGCTGTTGCCGCGGCAGTGTACACTGCCGCGCACCTCCGATGCAGTTTGCGACCTCTCGGGTATTTTGGCTCTAACTTTCTCGTCCGATGTCGGAATGAGGTGATCCAAGATGCGTTGGAAAGCTATCGAAGAGCTCTACAACTTCCCATTGGCACTTCACTATGTTTATTTGCGCGAAACCTTGTACTGTCTCGCTGTTTCCGCGGCAGTGTACACTGCCGCGCACCTTCGATGTAGTTTGCGACCTCTCAGGTATTTTGGCTCTAACTTCCTCGTCCAATGTCGGAATGAGGTGATCCAAGATGCGTTGGAAAGCTATCGAAGAGATCTACAAATTCCCATAGGAATATCACTCTGTTTGTGTGCACAACATCTTCCACTATCGCGCAAATACGCGTCAGTGTTTCTTGTCGTGGGTGTTCATATTGTTCTTCTATGTTGTCTCGCTTCCTTTGAATGATCCCCTTTGATTAAGAGAATGACGTTTATCGCATCTTCTTTGTCTTGAGTAGTATTTGAATGTCTGTAAGTATTTTTTGACGCCTACACCCCCACTGAAGATAAAATAATCCAAGTTAACATGGGTGATGAGGTCAACCCAAAACCCATATTCATCAGCGATAGTCTTCCCCCAAGTGAGAAGGAGGAATTAATTACTCTCATCAGAGAATACATTGACGTGTTCACTTGGAACTATGAAGATACGCCAGGGCTCGACCCCAATGTGGCAATGCACCGCCTCGATATCAAGTCGGATGCCAAACCTGTCAAACAACAGCAAAGATGGTTTCGTCCGCAGATTATGGAAGCCATTGAGGCAGAGGTTAAGAAATTGATGGAATCAGGATTTATCCGAGAGGAACAACATCCTAAAGAATGCAGGCGCCACATACCAGCGAGCGATGACTAAGATTTTCCAAGAACATCTCAGGAAAACAGTTGAGTGCTACGTTGATGATTTGGTTGTAAAAAGCCGCAACAAAGAAGATCACATCAAGGACTTGAAGACGATGTTCGATCTCATGCGGAGTCATCAATTGAAGATGAACCCCACTAAATCTTTCCTTGGAATGTCTAGCGGAAAATTCCTTGGATTCGTCGTCACCACTAAAGGTATACATATTGATCCTGACAAAGTGAAGGCGATACATGAACTACAACCCCCTAGAAATCTGAGAGAGCTCAGAGGACTGCAAGGGCGGCTAGTTTACATCTGGCGGTTCATCTCAAATCTTTCTGGGAAGTGCCAACCATTCTCTAAGCTAAACAAGAAAGGGGTATCATTCATCTGGGACGACGCCTGCCAAAAAGCATTCGAAGATATCAAAATGTATCTGGCAAATCCGCCTGTTCTCGTTGCACCAAAATCGGGTAAACCGTTCTAGATCTACATCAAGGCGATGAACCACTCGATAAGTGCTTTACTAGCACAAGACGACGATAACGGTCACGAACAGGCAGTCTATTACTTAAGTCGGACCTTGATAGGCGCCGAGTCTCGATATCCGATGATTGAGAAAGAATGCCTCGCATTGGTATTCGCAATGCAAAAGATGCGGCATTACTTGGTTGGACAGACGATTTACGTCATTTCCAACGTTAATCTAGTACGGGTATTTATGACGCAACCGGCCTCTATGAATTGGTGATTAGCGAAATGGGCCCTTCTCTTGTCCCAATATGATTTGCACTTCAAGCAACAGAAGTCGATCAAAGGACAAGCGATTTGCGATCTTTTGGAAGCAAACCCGACCACAGATACGGCAGAAGTATATGATGACTTGCCAGACAAAACCCACGAGGTTAACACTACGTCACACCAACAAGTATGGCAATTATATTTCGATGGTGCTTCGAGAGCAGTTAATAGGGCAATAACCCCGGGAGGTTCTACAGTTTCCTCCGGGGTTGGGGTTGTCTTAATCTCCCCGGGGAAGCATGTGATGCCTCGAGCTTATTCATTGACTAGTCCGTGCTCCAATAACGTAGCCGAGTACAACGCGCTTCTCATTGGACTCAGTTTCGCCAAGGAGCTGGGGGTCGAATATCTCGAAGCTTTTGGGGATTCTCAATTGATAGTCAACCAAGTCCGTGGAGAGTATGAAGTCAGAAACCAAGACCTGATCCCGTACCACCAGGAAGCCATCAAAATGACAGAATCTTTTGAAGAATTCTTTATTGAATACATCCCTCGTCTCCAGAACGCTTATGCGGATGCACTGGCAGCACTAGCGGTATCACTTGCGCAGCCTCCCGAGACTGAGCTGCTAGTCACAGTGAGGACACATCAACTCTGCATACCCATATACGATATGGATATTGAAGAGGAAGATGATAGAGACATAAGCGCCGAGGAGGTGAATTCAACTCAAATTGGGTCTGAGTCCCGAGATTGGTGTTTTCACATCATTGACTACGTCCAATATGGTATTTTGCCAGAGGATGTAAAAGAAAGAGAATCAATCCGCCGAAGAGCACCAAGATTCTTCTATAATACTGAGTCCCATACGTTATACCGTAGAGGGTACGATGGTTTATTACTCCGATGCCTTTCGAACAAAGAAGCAGAAGAAGTTCTTAAGGAGGCACACGAAGGAGAATGTGGTGCGCATTAGCCTGGTCCCAAACTGTATGATCGCATCAGGAGAATGGGATATTTTTGGCCAACAATGGTTTGCGGCGCGATCGAATACGCCCGAGAGTGTCATGCATGTCAAATACATGCAAATTATATGCACCAACCACCAGAGCATTTACACACGTCAACCACGTCTTGGCCGTTCGAGACATGGGGCATGGACATCGTCGGTCCTATTTTTCCCCCTTCAGTCAAAGGTGATCGATTCATCCTCGCAATCACGGATTACTTTTCAATCGATTCATCCTCGCAATCACGGATTACTTTTCAAAGTGGGCTGAAGCAATTCCGCTTAGAGAAGTAAAGACGAACAACATCATTAATTTCATCAAACACCATGTCATATACAGACACGGCGTGCCGAGATGGATCGTTCATGACAACGGTCCGCAGTTCATAAGCAACGCCTTCGTCAGGTTTTGTGATAAGTTTAAAATTCAAGATGTTTCGTCAACAGCTTATTATCCCGCTGCAAATGGATTAGCTAAGGTGTTCAACAAGACGATCATTAAGATTTTGTTAAAGCTCGTAAAGACCAATAAACGAGACTGGGACGATAAACTCGGTGAAGCACTCTGGGCTTATCGCACCACCATACGCACACCTACAGGAGCTACCCCATATTCGTTGGTATACGGATGTGAAGCTGTGCTACCATTGGAGATTCAAATCCCATCCCTTCGGATCTCCCTCGCAACTGAGATGACGACAGAAGAACAGCATCAAAAACGTCTCGAAGAACTCGAGAGGTTGGATGAAAAGCGCTTGGAGGCTCAACAACACATTGAGTTTTATCAAGCCAGAATATCTAGGGCTTTTAACAAGAGAGTCCGACAGAGAAGCTTCAAGGAAGGAGATCTGGTCCTCGCTGCTCGCCGACCGATAATCCTCAACTCCAAGAAGAAAGGTAAATTTGAACCCAAATGGGAAGGGTCGTTTGTGATAGACACGGTCTACTCAAACGGCGCATATCGCCTGATTACTCAAGAAGGCACGAGGCAATTAATGCCGATAAATGGGAAGTTCCTGAAAAAGTACTATCCCTAGTACATTCAAGATAACCCATTTACCGGGAAGTTCCTTGAAGAATATTACACTTAATATTCTGGAGGATAACCCAAAATCATTTTCACCACCAAAATCCCTCACTGATCAATTTCAAGTGACAGTGAATCCACCAAAAGTGTCCTTCTGGCCTCTTGACTCTTTCTATGAACAAGAGGTCCACTTTCAGTTCAGAGTCCCCTTTCGATAAACGAAAGAACTCCCTTCTTTTTTCTCTTTGGTTAAGCCTTCTCATGGTTATAACCAGAGTTGAAATTTCACTTCGATAAAAGAAGAACTCTTTTCAGATAATCAATCCTATAAAAGGCAAGTTTATCTAAATTTTCCAGATTCTCGGAGTGGACACCCCACTTTTAGTTTCTTCTTCGCTGGAAATAGAATATAAAATTCTTCCTTTCCAGAATCAGGGAATAGAATATAAAATTCTTCCTTCCTTGTCTGTTGGGTTCGCCTTCACCCTAAAAGAAGACCGGGAAATAGAATATAAAATTCTTCCTTTCCCGCACCGATCTTTTCCAAAATTTGTCAATTTAGGATTCATCCTAGGAAATTTATCCCTAATCCTAAGCAGGGATAAGTCTGCGCCTAACACGCGCTGCCGGTTTAGTCTTTCTCCGTACAGAAAGACACCAGAGTTCGATTCTGGGGTATTATATCCTGAAACCTAAGCAAGGATAAGTCTGCATCTAACCCGCGCTGCCGGTTAGTTCTTAACCGTTAAAAAGAACACCCATCTACATATTCAACATTGTGGCAGGTTGTTATTAATGACACCAAAATCCATGCCTTACACGCATGGGGAATTTCATCCTGAATCCTAAGAAAGGATATGCCGACGCCTAACACGTGTCGCCGGTTTAGTCTCTCTCCGTGAAAAAGGACACCAGAGTTCGATTCTGGGGTATTCTATCTCGAAGCCTAAGTAGGGATAAGTCAGCGTCTAATACACGTTGCTGGGTAGCCTATTCCCGTGACAAGGGCGAAGTCTACGTATTCGAAATCGTAGCGCCGAGTCTAAGAGAATTCACTCTCTTAGCACAACGTTACATGCGGGACGGATCTAGACAATCCGCATGCTAGCCCGACTCAAACGGTAGTCGGTAAAGGCTAATCAAATCCGTTGAAGGCTGGGGGTTAGCCAAAAATCCTAAAGTCAACGCCTAACACGCGTCGCCGGGTAGTCTATTCCCGTGAGAAAGACGAAGTCTACGTATTCAATAGCGTAGCACTAAGAGCGTTAACTCTCTTAGCGTAACGTTACATGCGGGACGGATCTAGACAATCTGCATGCTAGCCCGACTCAAACGGTAGTCGGTAAAGGCTAATCAAATCCGTTGAAGGCTGGGGGTTAGCCAAAAATCCTAAAGTCAACGCCTAACACGCGTCGCCGGGTAGTCTATTCCCGTGAGAAAGACGAAGTCTACGTATTCAATAGCGTAGCACTAAGAGCGTTAACTCTCTTAGCACAACGTCACATGCAGAACGGATTTAATAATCCGCATGCTAGCCCGACTCAAACGGTAGTCGATAAAGGCTCATCAAACCCGTTGATGGCTGGGGGTTTGCCAAAAATCCTATAAATACGAGAGTCACTAACGCATAAACCTCATTAGTTGGTCTCATGACTTGAGCATCCAACGACTTCGGGATAAGATCTGTATCCGCAGACGAATCAGCTTTCATGGATAGTCCTGCAGCTCTGACATTTGGGATCACCGCGCTCCAACAACTTAAGAGCTTTAAATTGGGTAGACCCAGGGTCAACGCCGGTCAACGCGTAACCCTAGGTCAACGCCAGTCAACGCATTACGATCAAACAGTCAACGTACGACGTTCGAAACCCTAGGGTCAACGCCAGTCAACACGTAACCTTAGGTCAACGCCAATTAACGCGTTGCGATCAAACAGTCAACGTACGACGTTTGAAACCCTAGGGTCAACGCCGGTCAACGCGTACCCCTAGGTCAACGCCAGTCAACGCGTTGCGACCAAAAGTCAATGATACGTGATCTGAAACCCTGAGTCAGCACGATGTGACGAAGATAGTCGGTTCTAAGTCAACTCAATGACACCAGACCAGACCAGGCTAAATCAGTTCAAAAGAGGCTGAACCAGACCAAACAAGGCTGAACCAGACCAAACCAGGATGAACTAGCCCGAACCAGGCTGAACCAGGCTAAACCAGTCCTGAACCAGTCTTGAACCAGTCTCGAACCAGGGCGGTTCAGTTCGTTCGGACACGAACACTACTCCAATAAGGTATACGAGTATAAACTATTCCCTATTTTTTGGTTGAGAAATTTCTGGAGAATATTTTTCTAAAAATATTCTTAAGGATAACTCAACAACACTACGCCAGACAACGCTTCGCAAATAAGCACCAACAATCGATGGTCAGTTCCGTGTTGAAACAACAAACACGAGCTAAAAATCAGAAAATCAGGAATCGACTTCAAGTTCGAAACTCCGACAACGGTCAGACAATAAATGCAGCACCGGAAACCTTACAGACATTCGACAAAGCACCGAATAGCCTGAAGGATTGAAGGAATCAAGAACAGAAGTCATTCCAAGGTCCCGTTACACCGACTGAAGGTTGGGACAATCATATCCAAAGTATTCCAGACTCTTCTATAAAAGAACGAGACTGAAATACTTTGGAGGGGGTATCTGTAGGCGTATAAAACTGCCTATAGGTCCCTGAACACAGCTCGGCACGGTGATTCGACAAACCAACGAACCATCGGGCGACATATCCAAACACGAGCGTCAGTCCCCACGCCGAAGCCACAGTTGACACACAACGAGGCGGATATAACGACACGGCAACGGAGGCTTAACACGCCACGCCAAACTAATGGAATACATCATCTCCGCAGCGCCGGAACTCAGCTAACAGTTCGGTGAGTCACGAGTATCAAACTGAACGGGACTCGAACTGAACGCCAGGCGGATTTTACTGCCAAAAATCAGGGGGCAATTTCAGAATCAAAATAGAGTCCAATCCACACGAACGGACAAACGGCAACACGCAACACCTGGGGGACTCGGCAAAACCGAGCCCTCTCGGTGCTCGGTGGCCGAGCCACCTATAGGTGGCCGGCCTAGATCTGTGCCAAGGCACAGATCTGAGAGCCTATAAATAGAGGGCTTAGGTTCATTTTTGAGATGTTGGAACTTTTGGAGCCGAAACTCTGCCGAATTGAGAACTGAGCTTGGAGTTTTGAAGACTTGAAGACTTGGACATTCAGATCTTGTTCTTGGCGAGCATCCATGTCACAAAAGGCAGGAGTTCGAGAGAGAGAAATCAGATCTGAGATCTACACGAAGTAATACTCCGGATCAAAGCTTGGCCTTTGATCCCGAGAACTAAAGGCTATTATTTCCTTGGTGAAATAGTACCCCCCCGGCTGTTATTTCCTTAGTGAGATAACACCCATCAAATCGTGTAGATCCGGCCGGATCTAGATCGCGCGGTGGTCCACGAATTAACCCCGGCGTTGGCAAAGAACCCACAAAAGCGAGTGACCGCAAAACAGGAGCTCGTGATTCGTTCGAAAGGAAAGTTGTAATCTTTTTATTTTTTCTTTGATTTCGTTGTAACCGGATCATATAAAAAGACCGAATCTTTTGTAATCAAAAAGCAATTACTTGAGAGAACAATGACGTCAATGAAGAACATAATTTTTCCCGCGAACAAAGTCTGATTCAAAATTTAACTGTCTTATTGCCCACATTGCTCGATGTTCTAATTCTAATGGTAGGTGGCAAGCTTTCCCAAACACTAATCTGTATGGTGACATCCCCAAATTGGCCTTAAAAGCTGTTCTATACGCCCACTGAGCATCACACAATTTTACAGACCAATCTTTTCTGTTTTGATTAACTGTTTTTTCTAAGATTTGTTTGATCTGCCTATTTGTGACCTCTACTTGTCCACTGGTTTGGGGGTGATAAGGAGTTGACAATTTGTGTGTGATTGAATATTTCCTCATCAAAGCCTCGAAAGAACGGTTACAGAAATGTGTACCGTTATCACTGATGATCGCTCGAGGTACTCCAAACCGGGCAAAAATGTTTTCTTTCAAAAACTTGACAACGACCTTGTTGTCATTAGTTTTGCAAGCTACCTCCTCAACCCATTTTGACATGTATTCAACGGCTACTAGAATGTAGACATTTCCAAAGGAATTTGGAAATGGTCCCATAAAATCGATACCCCACAGATCAAAAAGTTTAACAGATAAGATGGGTTGTAAATGCATCATATTTCTCCTAGTGACCTTCCCTAAAAGCTGACAGCGGTTACAGGTTTTGTAAAACTCGAATGAATCCTTGAAGAGAGTGGGCCAATACCGCCCAAATTGGAGAACTTTTTCAGCTGTTTTTCTTGGCCCAAAGTGGCCCCCACAGGCTTGCTCGTGACAAAATGATAGAACACTCCTAGTTTCTTCCGTGGGAACACACCTCCTAAAGATCTGATCAGGACAGTATTTGAACAGATATGGATCATCCCAGTAAAAGTATTTTACTTGGGAGAGAAAACGAGATCTATCCTGTTTGGACCAATGAGAAGGGATCTGGTTCATGACTATGTTGTTCACAATGTCAGCGAACCATGGAACAGATTGGATTTCTAGGAGTTGTTCATCTGGGAAATGCTCATTGATTGGAACGGTTGATGTTGGTGCATTTGGGAGTCGAGAGAGGTGATCTGCTACGAGGTTCTCTGTTCCCCTTCTGTCAAGAATTTGAATGTCAAACTCTTGAAGAAGGAGAATCCATCTAATGAGCCGTGCTTTAGCATCCTTTTTGGTCAAAAGATACTTTAGTGCGGCATGATCAGTGAAAACTTTGGTTAAGGAACCGATGAGGTAGGACCTGAATTTTTCTAAGGCAAAGACTACAGCTAAAAACCCTTTCACTGTGACAGAATAGTTTTGCTGTGCATCATTCAGAGTCCTACTGGCGTAGTAGATCACATGCGGTTTTCCATCAAACCGTTGTCCTAAAACAGCACCAATCGCAGAATCGGATACATCACACATTAGTTCGAATGGTAAGGTCCAGTCCGGTGCATGAATGATAGGAGCTATGGTTAGCTCCTTTTTCAGATATATGTATCCTTGGCTAAAAGATTGGTCAAGGGTCTAGCAATTTTGCTGAAATCCTTGATGAAACGTCGGTAAAAACCAGCATGACCAAGAAACGATCTGACATCTTTGACAGTTTTGGGAGGAGGGAGATTGGAAATGAGATCTACCTTAGCTTTGTCCACTTCGATTCCCCTATTGGAAACTACATGTCCTAAGACAATGACTTGTTTGACCATGAAATGACATTTCTCCCAATTAAGAGTCAGATTTTTCTCCCTACACCGTTCTAGGACCAGTTCAAGATGATGCAAACATTGGGAAAATGTGTCACCAAAAATGGAAAAGTCATACATGAAAATTTCGAGAAATCGCTCTACCATGTCGGAAAAAATACTGATCATGCAACGTTGGAATGTGGCCAGTGCATTGCACAGGCCAAAAGGCATGCGTCAGTATAAGAATGTTCCATACGGGCAAGTGAAGGTGGTTTTCTCCTGATCTTCTGGAGCGATAGGGATTTGATTGTAACCTGAATATCCATCCAGGAAACAATAGAACTCATGCCCTGCTAAACGCTCTAACATTTGGTCAATGAAAGGAAGAGGGAAGTGATCTTTCCGAGTGGCTAAGTTGAGTTTTCGGTAGTCAATACAGACTCGCCATCCGGTTTGGATCCGAGTGGGAATCAGCTCATTAGCCTCATTTTGGATCACGGTGATCCCAGATTTCTTTACAACAACTTAGACTGGACTCACCCATGAACTATCAGAAATGGGATAAATGATCCCATGATCGAGACATTTCAGAATGTCTTTCCTAACGGCTTCTTTCATCACTGGGTTTAACCTACGTTGAGCATCTCTAGTAGGTTTGGCATCATCTATCAAATGGATTCGGTGTTGAACAATGGTTGGACTAATCCCTTTGATATCAGCCATGGTCCATCCAATGGCTTCCCTATTCTCTCTTAAAACAGCTAAGAGAGCTTCCTTTTGATCGGTAGTCATCTCAGAAGAAATTATAACTGGTAAAGACTCGTTCTCTCCTAAGTAGGCATACTCTAGATTTTCGGGTAGAGGTTTGAGCTCTAACTTAGGGGGTTCCTCCACAGATGGGCGAAGCTGGACTCGGGGTTCTATCTCTAAAGGTTCTCGTTGCCAGCCAACAGTAAAAACATGATTGTCCAGCGGTTCTATCTCTAGTTCGTCATCAGAAAGCTCCTCAATCATTAAATCAGATGCATTTGAATCAGACTCACACTCTCCCTCTTGTTGTTCACTAGATATTCCTTGAATGAAATTCACTTCCATAACTAGGCTGTCTCCCTAAGTTAAAAATATTGAGGTCAACAGTCATATTCCCAAAAGATAATTTCATCTGACCGGTTCTACAATTTATCAAAGCATTTGAGGTGGCTAAGAACGGTCTTCCTAGAATGACAGGGATTTGACTTTTGAGATTGGAAACGGGCTGCGTTTCCAAGACAATAAAATCAACAGGGAAAATGAACTCTCCAACTTTGATCAGAACATCCTCTACCTCTCCTTTGGGATTTTTTACAGATCTATCAGCTAATTGTAGAGTGCATCTTGTAGGTTTAAGTTCTCCTACACCTAGTTGTTGATAGACCGAATAAGGAAGGAGGTTGACACTGGCTCCCAAGTCTAGAAGTGCCTTATCAATGTGAGTGTTACCTATGATGCATGGAATTGTGGGACAACCAGGGTCCTTGTATTTCAACGGCATAGGTTTCGAAAAAATTTCACTAAGGTTGGCAGCTAAGAAGACTTTCTTAGGAACATTGGTGGTTCTTTTCTTAGTGCATAAGTCCTTCAAGAACTTTGCATAAGAGGGAATTTGTTCGATTGCATCTAGGAGAGGGATGTTGATCTTGACCTGTTTAAACGTTTCTAGGATTTTCTCAACCTGCGGGGAGTTTTTCCTAGGTTTGAATCTATCTGGAAAGGGGGCAACGGGTCTATACCTGTCTAGATTAGGCTCAATTTCAAGTTCAGCGTTTTGGTCATTGGAAGGAATTGCTTCATCGGAAGGAGTGTTTTAAATGGGAGAAGGGATTTGATCCGGTGGCATTCTAACCTGATTGTCTATTTGTTTTCCTGATCTCAGAGTGTGAATTGCATTCAGTTGAGCTGGATTGTTAGAACTGGATCCAGTGTCTTTAGGGTTTGCAACAGGTTGCCTTGGGAATTTTTCTTTTTCTCTCTCACTCACGGCAGCGGCTAGTTGCCCAAGTTGGGTTTCTAACCGGGCTATGGCTTGTGTGTTCGAGTTGAGCACTTGGCCGGTGGTTTGCATGAATGAATTTAGAGTGGTGGATGATTGGGTCAACATGTTGGTAGTTTGTGTAGAAGCTTTGATCATAGCTTCTAAACCCTTTTCTAAGACACTCAAACGTTTGTCATGATCGGAATTTGATTGATTTGTAGGCTGGTGAGGATGAGGATGTTGGTTTGGAAAAGGTGGGTTAGAAAAATTGTTCGGTGCGTTGAACGGGACAGTGTTTCCCCTCGGGAATTGCGGGTTTGACGCGGGAATGAAGTTTTGATTTCCGGGAGAGTTTCCTTGGTTCCAAGCAAAGTTAGGATGATTTCTCCAACCTGGATTGTAGGTTGGAGAAAATGGATCATTTCTAGGACGCTGGAATGCAGCGTTCATCTATTCAAAGCGTGGTTGTTTCCTAGAAGAGGACATTCCTCTGAAACATGGGTAGGAGACTGACAGTTATGACATCCCGGGGCAGAAATATGATTGATTTGAGCCGGAGCTCATTCCTTAACTTCTAAGGCTTCTAACCTCCGCATAATCGTCGCCATCTTTGATTCAGACGCAATGTTTGACTCCAGGGAAAGACCACTAGACTTAGACTGGGAAACAGATGAAACCTTGTCATCACAGTTTTCCCACTGCATTGTTTTTTCGGATAAACTCTCTAGAAAATCCCAAGCTTCATCGGCGTTTTTTCTCATAAAATCTCCCTGACACATCGATTCTAAAGATGTTTTTAAAGAATAGTCCAATCCTTCATATATGACTTGGCACAATCGCTATTTTTCTAAATCGTGATGAGGACATTGGATTAAAAGATCTTTAAATCGGTCAAAGTAATTCCAGAATGGCTCTCCCGGGACAATTTTGAAATTCTAAATGTTGTTCCTAAGCTTTACCGTTTTGTGAATGGGGAAAAATTTCTTGAGAAAAACGGTGACAAATTCCTCCCAAGTTGAGATGGAATTTGTCGGTAAGCTGTACATCCATTTTTTAGCTTTGTCCTTAAGGGCAAATGGAATAAATCTAAGCTTAATTGCATCTTCAGTTAATTCCCTCATTTTAATCATAATACATACTTCCTCAAATTCCGAGATAAATATATATGCATCTTCTGTTTCATTACCTAGGAATTTGGGAAGCATGTTTATAAAATGCGGTCTAAGCTCGAAATTTGCTCCATTTACTTCGGGGAGTCTTATGCAAGATGGAATTGTATTTCTGGTGGGGTAACACATATCCTGAAGAACTGGTTGATTTGTCATTTCTTGGATTGGTTCAACACGGATTAAGCGATGAAAATTATCCCGAACCCAAAATTGCATACACCAAAACAATATTTTTTTTTAGGAAAGAAAGAAAGAAAATTAGTTTTTTTTTAAGGAAAGAAAGAAAGAAAATTAGTTTTTTTTTATATGAAAAGATAAAGAAAAAGAAAAATCCTAACTAAAACAAATCAAGGCAATCACTTTTCAATCAACTCTAACTCTAGGGTTTAGCCTAACTCCACTAAACCAGCTCCTAACCAAAAATTCCTACAGTGAAAAGATTAAAGTTTTACCCAGGTAGTTAGCCAGGTAAGGATAGTACTAGAGGGTGATCAAAGATCAATTATGTACCTCTTTCCTTGCATAGCTCTTTACGCAACCCCTAAACCTTGTCTTAGACACCAACTATTCTGAGAAAACTTAAACCGTTCACTTAAGGATCTCTTGTTCCTTATTGAGCTCGAATCCTTAGGGGCCAATGTCTAATGAGTTTTAGAAGGCTAGGATTTGTGAAGTGAGGAATTAGTGATTTGTGGGCTAAGGAAAGGGTGATGAAATCCCTTACCTTATCTTGATTGGGGTTTTTGCCCTTAAGAATGTTTTAAGTGTGTGCCAAATCAAGTGCAACAATCACTTTGGTGAATTCCTACACTATATGAAATGCAACCCTAGAAATTAAAAGCGACTAAAAAGGATGATAAAAAAAAATCTTTTTTTTTAATTATGATCAACAACAATCAAATGTGAGAAGATATCTCATGTTTGAATTTATTATATTGTTAGTTAATATCCAAGTGAAAGGTAGATTTTATTATGGTCAACAAAAATAAAATCTTTTTTTTTAAATCCTAATTGTCTCTAATTGTGAAGCTAACTAAAAATGGTGGAATTAAAAACTAGAAAGAAGACTTACCCGAAAGCAAAAAACTAGAAAGAAGACTTACCCGAAAGCAATGCTCCAAATTCTTGATCTTCAATCCAAGATTTTCAAGCTCCAAGCGGTTCCTTCACAAGAAAAATACACAAGTTAAAGAATCAAGTTAATAAAATCCTATTTTAGCACCTTCCCCGGCAACATCGCCAAAAACTTGATGCCGCATAATTATGTACCAAAAATTACAAGTGCACAATTTATCAAGTTATAGTATAAAAAGATATCGATCCCATGAAGAAGGTGATTTTAAGAGATTATTAAACTTGGTTCTTATATTTTGTGCATGACAATTAGGAATAAAGAATAAGTATGAATGTGATGAGTGATTGTTGTGAATATTTTGCAAAAGATAATAAATTGAATTTTAGAGGAGAGAAGGAAGAATTAAAGAATAAATGAAATCACAAGGCAAGAAATATGAATTAATAAAATCAAGAAATAAAACCAAAAATGAAAAGAAAATTTAAGAAAGTTAAGATGAAGGATTCAAAAGAGGTAAGAAATCTAGAATATAATCCACTAACCAATTTCAATTACAAAATATAAACTATTCTCTTTTTATCATATTTCAACTTAGATTTATTAAGCATAGATTATCAAACCATTTAAGGAAAGTGTAACCTATCAAATTATCATCTAAGCTAAAATTACTATTCATGATAAGAACAACAACATGATAATAATCCTAGAATTCATAAGCATAACCTATCAAACCATTTAAGATAAGCATAGATTATCAAATTCTTCTTCTACCGATTAGTTCTCTAGTTGATTATCCTAACATGAACATTTTAAGTACAAGAGAATAATTCATACAATATAAAAGAAATTAGACTAGTTTCATACAATTCTAAGATTCCTACAAGAATTAAATTCACATCTTAAGAAATAAAAACAAGAAAAAGAAGACTAATTACAAAATTAAAAAGAAAAGAAAAATCTAAACTATGAACAAGAAATAAATCTAATTACAAAGAAAATAAAAATCTAAACTACAAAATAAATTGCAGAAATTAAATGCAAGAAAAATAAATCTACTCTACAAATTAAAGTGCAAAAAGAAAATAAAAAAGACAAGAAAGTAAATCTATACTACAAGCATGAATTTAAATCTAACTAATAAGCAATAATAAAGAAATTACTAAAAAGAAATAAAAGAGAAAAGAAATGCAAACCTTCAAATTGCTCTTCATCTCCATCCTCATCATTCAACAAGAGGAGAAAGAACAAATTTAAAGAGGAAAAAAATTATTTTTATTAATTGCAACTAAAGTTACAATTTTTGGAAGGCCTTCTCAATTAAGAGTAGCCCTCCTCTCCAAAAGGAGTTTACAAAATTTTCACACCTCTAACCCCTCACTCTCTACCCCTATTTATAGTAAACATCTGATAATGAGAGCCATTGGATTGAAATCTTATCCAAAAACAACAAATTTCAGCCTTAGATTCGTAACAAACTGCCCAGCGTATCGATGCAGGCATCGATGTCGGTATCGATGCAGGCATCGATGCCGCCATCGATGCAGGCATCGATGCCTGCCCTTCTCCTTTTGCTGTCCGCAGCTTCTTGTTGTTGTTTGCTTTTGGCTTTGGACATTGGGCTTTTCTTGGACTTTTGGGCTTGGGCTTTGATTTATCTCTTCATTAAATACTTGAAAGAATTCATTGGGCTTCATGGCTTCATTTCTTCATTAAATTATGGGTTTTTTGTTGAGAGATGAGGGTTTTGAGATTTATTCTTCATTAACCTGCAATTAAAGATAAAAACAATTATTAGTAGTATATTTATTCATATAAAATAGATAATGAGGGTATAAAATTGTAATAAAATATGATTATCACATGTAAAAAGATTCACTCTCGGTATCGGATATTACCTCTTTTTTATAGGCCATGAAGCAAATGTTAGGATCTTGAAGAGAAAGTTTAGCTCCTTCTTCATTACTATCCAAATCACTTGGTTCGGATTCCTCCTATGCGGCATACATAGCCTTCTTCTTCTTGTACTTCATATATTTCTCCTTGAGCTTGGGGCAATGCTTAGTGATATGGCCGGGTCCATTGCATTCAAAATATTTTCCTACACGTGAAAAAAATTTATTGTTAGATCGGGGGTTGAACTTCTTGTTCATTTTTATGAGTCTAGAAATTCTTCTAGAGAGGTGAGCAACTTCTCTAGAAAAATCAACTTCACTCTCCGACGACGATGATGAGGAGTGGTCACTAGCTCCTTTGAGAGCAATGGTCTTCATCTTTGGTGATGGCTCCTCAACTTCCCATGGGGGCACTTCCTCCTTCGCCTTTTCCTTGAGCTTTTTCTCATGAACCTTAAGCTTGCCGATGAGGCCATCGAGGGCTAGAGTGGTGAGATCATGCGCTTCCTCTATGGCCGTAGCTTTGGGTTCCCATATTGGAGTCAATGAACGGAGGATCTTGTAATTCGTCTCTTGGATAGTTAATTTCTTGTCAAGACCATGCAATTCATTAATCATGTTAGTGAAGCGAGAAAACATAGCATCAATGGATTCATTTGGAAGCATCTTAAATAACTCATATTCATGCATAAGCCCACTAATCTTGGATTCCTTAACTTGTGGGGTTCCTTCATGTGTAATACACAATTTCACCCATATTTCGTATGCAGTTGCATATGTTGAAACCCTATTATACTCGTTGGGGGAAAGACCGCAAATTAAGGCATTCATAGCCTTTGCATTGAGATTGCGCAAATTAAGGCATTCATAGCCTTTGCATTGAGATTGGCTTGGTGCCTTTCTCCATCAGTCATAGTCCCGACTTTGGGCTTTTTTACATATTTCTTCTCTATGAGTTCTAGGATGTCAAGATCAATGCAACAAAGGTAAATCCTCATCCTAGCCTTCTAATAAGCAAAATTACTACCGGTGAAAAGTGGTGGTCTAGTGGTGGATTGTCCCTCTAACATAAGCACATTCATTGAAGCCTCCATAAGATCTTTTCTCTAAGGTGATTAAACTAAAAACTAATATAGAGACCAAGCTTTGATACCAATTGTTGGACCCTAGAGGGGGGTAATTAGGGTCTCAAGGCTAAAATAGTACAATAAAAATTGAGACAAGCAACAAACCACAAAGTGAACAACAGTAGAAATAGAGATAGAGTTAGGAATCATTATCCTTGTGACGCGCGATGTGTTAACGAGGTTCGGTCCGCTGACCTACGTCCCTGCTCCCCACTCTCGAGGAGAAATTCACTACACAGCCCGGTTTGGAAGCCGGACTTCTTCTACACAACGATCTCTACAAGATCTCACAACTACACAGTTGACCACCATAAGATCACACTCCCACACAGCTGATCTCCACAAGATCAAGCTCTCAAAACAGTAGTAATGGTGTAAGAACTCTCTCTTTACAATGTCCCTATGGCAAAGAGAAAGATTACACTAAAGCTGGGATGTGAACACAAAAACTCAGAAAACCAGGTTTGAAAATTTTGCTCTCAGTAAAACAGTTCTCTGATATTTTTGAAAATGGATGGGACAAAGAGGAAGAAGGAGTGTATAAGTTTAAATAGAAGAGAAACAGCTGTTTGAAACCCATACCCTAATCCCCCAAAACCTGGAAACAATCGGCGCTGAGATTGTGTACCAGAAGACCGTTTGAGTTAAGCGGCGGTCAACCGTACCATTTTCGCGGTCGACCGCGAGACAACTCAGAAACAGAGAAAAAGTCCAGAGACTTCTGCAGTCGACAGTGACAGTTGACCGTGGGAAATCTCGAGCTCACGGTCGACCGCGATGGTCGACCGTGAAAGTTTTTACTGCCCACTGACGAATGAACTCAGGCGCGGCCGACCGTGGCGGTCGACCGCGAACTGACACATACAAAAATACTGATTTTGACTATCTTAAAAATTCTGTAAAATATTTAATTAACTTCCAAAATTTGTGAAACTTTGTAAAATGTTTTTGATACTAAAAACCAATTGTTTGGAAAAAGAATTTTACTAATAGGTCCTCATACTTATGAAAAATAGTATTTTGTGAAAACGCTCAAAACTATAAGTATGAAAACGTGTGTGTAATATCCCAATAGCTTCAAATAAAATCTAAACTACTTACCTACATTTTAGCACTAGAGAGAAAATAAAAACTAGCTAATATCCTCACGTAGAATACAATTCTTTGAGTCATGATATAGCTTAAGTTTGATGAAGCTTCTTATTGCATTTGGTGTTCTTGAATGAACATTGCTTCATCACTATGCCTCCTCCTCCTTTTGGATATCATCGTTGTAGTGCTTATTCCATCCAATCCTCCATAAGTGGCACTAACATGCTTGATATATATATTAACTATATTTTTACTCAACAAGCAATTAGTACCGATAATGGTGGTTGTAAAACATCATCAAAACATAAGGGCTAACACTATGGTCATATGGCACTACCCACAAAAACTCCACAGGGGAAACCCTATTTAAGCTAACACATGGAGCTAAAGCAACCGTACTAGTAGAAGTCGGCATGTCGACCATCCGACTGTAGCATTTTGATGAAGAGACAAACTCGGGTGGATTAGGGTCAGACTTGACATCATTGATAAAGTTCGAGAGAACTCACTCAGATCATAAGTCATCAATCAACAGCGCATCACTTGACACAACAGCAAGGTTCGGCCTTGAATGTTCAATGTTGCTGACCTTGTCCTTCGAAAAGCTATCTTTCACAGAGACACTAGGCACTACAAATTAGCCCCTAACTGGTAGGGGCCATACACGATAATCGAAGAGATACATTCTAACATCTATTAACCATGAAGCCCTGAAAGAATGATCATACATCACTCGTGAAATATAGAGCATCTCGGAAAATATTCTCAGTAACTGTAAGATTTTCACTTGAAATAAATATTTTATGATAAATCTCATTGTACTACATTTTTGTATTAACTTTAAGACCTTGGCATCATTCTCATGAATAATCCTAAGGCACCTACACAAGACCTTGGTGTCATTTTGAATTAACCCAAGGCATGAAGTCGAATCACCCCTACCTCAATCAACTTCAACACACAAGACCTTGGCATCATTCTCATGAGAAAAACCTAAGGCACATAACCAAGACCTTTGTGTCGTTTTGAATAAACTCAAGGCATGAAGTCAACTCGCCCCTACCTTGGTCGACTCCAACACACAGGACCTTAGTACACTTTCAGGATAAAACCAAGGCACTCCATTGACTCATTCGACTTTGACTCAAAAGACCTTGGTATCCTTTTGGGATAAAACCTAGACACGTTAATGGCTCTAAGACCTTGGTATCATTCTCATAAATAATCCCAAGGCATGTACCCCAAGACCTTGGTGTCATTTTGAATAAACCCAAGGCATGAAGTTGAGTCATCCCCATCTTAGTCGACTCCAACACAAAAGACATTAGTACCCTTTCGAGATAAAACCAAGGCATGTCATCGACACGTTCAACTTCACCTCAAAAGATATTGATACCCATTTGGGATAAAACTAGGGCACATCATTGACTCTAAGACCTTAGCATCATTCTCATGGTTAAGCCCAAGGCATGTACCTAAGACCTTGGTGTCATTTGGAATAAACCTAGGCATGAAGTTAAGTCGGCCCCACCATGGCTGACTCCAACACACAAAACCTTCATACCCTTTTAGGATAAAACCAAGGAATGTCATCAACTTGAATGGCTGTGACATATAAGACCTTGGTATCCTATCAGAATAAAACTAAGGCATTAATATCAACATGCCTTAGTTACAAAACTCAAAACAAAATAGACTGAGATAAACATATAAGCATAATCAAGAAAGGTACACAGATTGAATTGACAAAAAGTGCATCTTTTTTATGCATATGCCAAAATATTTACAGTACAGAGAATATTTACATAAAAAACAAAGGTACATAAACTATTATAGGGCCCAGCTCGGTGCGAGTGTCAGACTTAAAGCTAGAGTGGTGATAGGGAAAGGGGAAGAAACCAAGCATAGATGAGCAGTGGTAGCAGAGGTCGGTGGAGGAATTGATTGAGGCTCAGACTTGGCCCCTTCACATGTCTTGTCTTTAGGACAGGTAGCCCAACTAACTCGGGCCAAGTCCTAATCCGACTCCTCACCCTCCTCATCTCCATTGTCAACATCTAGGACAAGCACCCTCCCTTCGTCTCTATCTCCCTAAGGGCTTCAAGGCAATTGATGATATGGGAGGGAAATGGAAGCGCTTAGAATCAAGCTTGAGCTCGTGAGGAATCTTTGCTATAA
Source organism: Asparagus officinalis (assembly GCF_001876935.1). Classification (NCBI taxonomy): domain Eukaryota; kingdom Viridiplantae; phylum Streptophyta; class Magnoliopsida; order Asparagales; family Asparagaceae; genus Asparagus; species Asparagus officinalis. The sequence goes on along the minus strand of NC_033797.1, from coordinate 123,347,705 downwards.
GGAAATTGAATCCAACGTTGCAAGCCATGGCCACTTCTAGCTTGTCAAGAGTAATGTTGTGATAGTTCTCAACCGGTAGGCTTTGGATTCCAAATAATTAAAGTGACCCTACAACACTTTGTATTTCGATGGAGATGACTCTCGTGATCTCTCGACCTATAGGGCTACTCGGGCCGCCTCCTTCCTCAATGCCTCATAGGTAGCCACCTCTTCCTTTAGCTGATCTTATAGAGCCTTAGCATTTTGACAAGCTAGTTGTTCCCGTTCAATAGGCAACGATACTCGCTCGCATCTCGACCTTAAATTCTCCTCTTTCAGATATCTCATGAGGTAATCTCGCTCACAGAGCTCATGCTCAAGATGATCAATGTCCCTCTGAAGCTTGTTGATCTCGGTTAACCTTCTGCTGAGTGACACCTTAAGTCCCTTGACCATGATATCCTATCATTTAACACACTTCAAGTAGTGGGATGGTGGTTACAAAGCCCTTGGCACTATCTCCTTTGGGCGAGACAGTAAACACTGTCTCGCACACATGAGATAGTGGCCATCAATTCTTTTGTCTTCTATTCAACGGTTATGACTCCCCACTACTATAAATACCCACATACACACTTTTGAATAAAAAACCAAACAGAACCAAGCTGGCATTTGGTGAACCTTGAGAGCAAGAGAGAGTTCATCACCCACTCCCGAGAATCCTCAAAGTCTTTTGGTGTTTCCCTTGAGTTTAAGCTTAGACTTGATCTTGAGAAGAGTACTTATCTTACCTTCACTACTACAAAGAAGGCCTGCCCCAACGGTTGTAACCGTTGGGGCAGATAGTATCCCCAATGGTTGGGACCGTTGGGGCAGATAAATCACCCGTTGCAGCAAGTAGCGTTGGGGCTGAAACTGCCCCAACGGGTGTAATTTATGCACCAACGGTTGCACCCGTTGGTACAAGTAAAAATATAATTAAATATTTTTAAAAAAATTAAATCATGAAAAAATGGCACCAACGGTTACAACCGTTGGTGCATATATTGTGCATTAATTGTTTCAAAACATGCACCAATGGTTACAACCGTTGGTGCTTGTGTTTTTCCTTTTTTCACTTTTGCCTACAATGTTTACATATAACATTTCCCACAAAAATATATAATACACCTGTTCACAACATATATATTCCCACGTATAAAACAAAAGATTGACTAGAACCAAAATACAACTTATAATTAACACAAGTCCCAAAAAAGGATATCTGAAATAAACAAATATCTTAAGTATGTTAATTAAAAGTACAAGTCACGGGTGATTTAATCGAATATAATCAGCAAAAGCTTTGCAGATGTCATCCTCGCTATAGTCCTCCTGTGTAAAGCTCCCTAAGACGGCCCCCAGCATGCCCCCCAGCACGCCTCCCAATCGACTAGCAAGAGGGTTTTGTGTCGAAATATCCTGAGGAGAACATTGAGCAGCAGATGTAGAACCCTGAGCATCCGGAGAATGATGAGCTAAAGTCGGGGGAGTAGTAGCAGGAACAACAGGTGGTGGACGAGTGGTCTGAGAATCAATCTGTAAAATAATTCGAATTCACACTAAGTATATCCAAACATGTAAACTTAAGCTTAATAAACAAGCCTTTTGTTGTATGAATAATTTATGACATGCATTTCTAGTGTTGAAGCATTTGTGACATGAATGCGGCTAACTATTAAGAAATGACATTAAACATATAACGACAAAAAAAATCTTGTGCAAAGTAAAAGCAACGAGGGATGATAAATACTACTGAAGACGTAAATAGTAAGGATCATCTTAATTGTTGTCTTACTATCTTAATATTAACAGATAGGATAAGGATAGTTTTCATGTTTCATTATTTTTTGGACTTAATTACAAGAGATAATCATGACGTAGAAACAGTACTTTTGTTTCTGTTTTCCCGTAGAAACATTAACTTTAAACCCTCTTCATATCCAACTTAGAAATGTTGCTCGGTAGTCTACGGATAACGCATCCCCGACACAAGCAAAGAATCTCACGCAAGTAGAGGCTACTACGTAGGAGTTTCTATACGTGTTACAAGAGAACACAATTTTGTTTTCTTTATAAAGAGAAGAGTTACATGTGTAAAGGTTATTCTTTTGTTTTGTTTAAATGATTTAATTGAAGTTAAAGGCGTATAAAACTGCCTATAGGTCCCTTAACAGAGCTCGACACGGTGATTCGACAAACCAACGAACCATCGGGTGACGTATCTAAACACGATCGTTAGTCCACAACACCAAAGCCAAGTGATACGCGACGAAGCGGATTAACGAAGCGACGAGGCTAACGAACCGTACGCAAACAACGGAATACATCCACTCGCGTGCGGAATCAAGCTAACGATTCGGTGAGTCAACGAGTCATCCAACCGTAGAACGGATTCGAACTCGAACACCGAAGCGGGTTTACTGCCAAATCAGGATACGGATTACCAAATCAGAGTTCAGATCAACAACGAAGCTCGGATAAACTGATGAACCGCAAAACCGGACGACGGACGACACGGCACCACACCCGGACGACTCGACCAAAGCCGAACCACCCAGGTGGCTCGGCCAAAGCCGAGCCACAAGAGTGCTCGTCAGCCACCGAGCCAGCCCGAAGGTGGAACTCGGCCATGGCCGAGCCACCAAGTGGCTCGGAGCGCCGAGCCACGAGCGTGACTCGCCATCGGCCAGCCACCCATGGTGGCCTCGGCATGCCGAGCCACCCATGGCTGCTCCGGCCAAGGCCTGAGCCACAAGGGGTGGCTCGGTGGGCCCCCCGGAGCCCCCCCCCAAACCTGGCCGAGCCACGGGCAGATCTGGGCCCAGATCTGGGCCCAGATCCGCTTTCAATGCCTATAAATAGAGTTGGCATGGCTCATTTTTCAAAGATTGGACTTTTTTTAGGCGAAACTCTGCTGGATTGAGAACTGAACTTCGAAGTTTTGGAGCTTTGAAGACTTGGCTTTTCAGATCTGGTTCTTGGCGATCATCCACGTCAGATAAGGCAGGAGTTTGAGAGAGAGAGATCAGATATGAGATCTACACGACTATCCTCCGGATCAAAACTTGGTTTTTGATCCCGAGAAGAGTATCTATTTCGCTTGGTCGATTTTGATTACTACAGGCTATTATTTCCTTAGCGAAATAGTACCCCCGGCTGTTATTTCCTTCGTGAAATAGCACCTGTCATATCGTATAGATCCGACTGGATCAAGATCACACTGTGGTCCACGGATTAACCCCAGCGTAGGCGAAGAACCCACACAAGCAAGAGACCGCAAAACAGGATCTTGCGATTTGTTCAAGGAAAGTTGTAATTTTTATTTTTTCTTTGATTTTGTTGTAACCGGATCTTATAAAAAGACCGGATCTTTTGTAATCGAAAAACTATTACTTGAGAAATCAATGACATCAATGAAAGCAACTTTCACCGCGAACAATCTGGCGACCAGGGGGGGAGCCACCGATCTCGCTGCCGAGATCTTTACGTCGCAGCCGCGGATCTCAATCCCGGTCGAGGAGGAGGTCGAGAATGAATTCGACCAACAAAAGTTCGAGGAGTATCTGTCATCCTCGTCCGGATCCACCTCCCCCCGCAAGTCCAAGAAGTTCTCCTCCAGGAGAAAAGTTCGTTGGTACGAAGAAGTACAGAATGCCAACGAAGCTTTCACCCCAATTGACGCCAAAGTTGCGTCGGGTGAAGCCCCTCCGACCTTCAACCAGGTCAAATCCGTTCCTGCTAATTCCTCTGCCGTTGAGGGTGTTGTGACTCTCTCAAAGAGAGCCCGTCAGAGGCGACGTCAACGCCTGGCGCGGCAACTCACAAAGGCGATGGAGTCTACTGACGGAATCCGCTATGACGCGGATCTGAAGAACAGGAGAGGCAAACAGCCTCAACAACAAGTGAAATGCCACTCCTCCAAGCGCGCCAACGTAATGACATGATCCGGTCAAACCGAATCGTTAACACTGATGAGGGGGGGGGGGGGGGGGCCGGTCGTCGTAAGCGCCCCCCTGAACGCACTGTCAGCGCAAGCACGGCTCAGATTCACAGAAGCCCGCAGAAGACTCCCAGAAGAAGTGGCCAAAAACCGCCACCAACCCGCCAAGTCTGGAGGCCGAAGTCTGAAGCGGCGATTCAGGCTAAGGAGCAACCTTCGCAGCCTTCAGTAAAAGTTCAACCTCCGGCGAACCACTCTAAATCGCCGATAATTCCCATGGCTACTCCGGAAGATCACGCAGAATCATCCCAAAGAAAGTCAGTATTGGAGTGCCTCGGTCCACTTCCCGATGGACAATGCAAAGCTCCAGTTCAAGAACGTTTGGGCCAGATAAAGAAGCCCCGGACGACTCAACATGCTGGGGGTCGCCGTCACCTTCAACATGACAAGGAGTTCAAGGCAGCTACGCGCACCAATTTGCGCATTGAAGTCCAGGAGTCCACTGAGAACTCACGCCCGCAAAGGCATGTTTCGAGGCGCGTAACTTTTGAAAGCCCAAAGATGGTAGTTCGCCCTTAGAAGAAAACATTGTCGTCTGATGACGATAGCGTTATACCTGAGAAGTCGTGCCAACACACGATAGGTTACTTTGACCTTCAAGTAGACAAGTTGTACTATCATGTTGGGGGTACGAGTAAAATCAGGAAAAGGAGTCCTCGAGAATTAGAAACTCAATGCCCCTGTTCCAAACTCATTCGGGCAGTATTGTCTGAGTGCAACTGCACCAATACAGTCCCCGAGAGAATTTCTGTTTTCGAAAGGCTCAGTATCGAAATGCCAAAACCAAGGCCTAGGCGTTTCCGACGAAGGAGAGCGGTGGTTGAAGATGGGGAATTTCCAAGGGTCACCACTAATATGACCAGCAAAGGGACATCGGCACGGGATAATCTTGAGTTGATTCTGAAAGCACCCCGGCGTATAACCCGTCTGCAGTCTGGAACCATCAAACGAGCAACTTATGGTAGGATTCAGATAAGATTACCTTCAAAAGATGAAGAATCAGATGCCAGCTCGGCGGTCGCATCAGATAATACGGTATCCAGCGAGGGACAACACCGTGAGTCACTTATGATAAGTGCAGAACAAGTGGCCAAGATGCTCGAAGAAGCCATGGCTAAATAACAGGAGAGCTTCAGGTTCGAAATGCAGATGGCCATGCAGAATATGAGAGAAATGCATGACCAACAAATCCAAGCACTGACAAACCAGCAAGGCGAACCAAGTCGTCGTAACCAGGTTAATCAGGAAGATGAAGACACAAATGCGAATGAAGCTCATAATGCCAATAATCCTCCCGTCAATGCAAGGGGTGGTAACGAGAATGCTAGCAAAAACACAGGTGAAAGCCTGAAGATTAAAAACCTCGAGAGCAAAATCAATACGTTGATTTCCGCTCAAGAGATGAAGAAGACGGGCATTCCTTGTCCATACCCAAGAGAATGGGAATCAATCCCATATCCGGTGAAGTTCAATCTAATTAACTTCAAGGGTTCATCCACTCAGCATTTGATTTACTTCAAATCACACCTGGGGGTTATCTCTGGTAATGAGCCTCTGATGGTACGGTCCTTCGTTGGCACTCTTCGTGGAGCCGCCTTCGATTGGTATCATCGCCTCAAGCCAGGAAGTGTGAATAGCTGGGACGACATGGAGACTAAACTCCTCGCTAACTTCTTCGACGACGAGAAACAAAAAGACGGGGAATTGGTTGATACCTTCGTCAAAAGGTTCCGGAACAAGGCGATGAACTGTCGGGACCCGATCACCGAGAAATTCATTCTCCAGACTTGCCACAACAACCTCGCGTTGGATGTGTTGGAAGCAATGGGGACAGCACCGTCCAAAACATGGAAGGATTTGAAGGTCCGATGAGAGCAAGCCGAGCAATTCCTCAGAAGGAAGAAGGCGGAAAGAGGCCAGCAGGCGACGAATGCTCCACAGCAGAATTTCGTCCCACGAGGGAAAGGTAAGGCACATGCTAATGCAGTTGATGCTAATCAAACTTTCCAATTGCAACCTCAGCAACAACCACAGCAACAAGCACCACAACAATCTCGGTCGCAATGGCAACAACGGCCTCAGAAGCAGAAATCTTCGGAGCCAAGATTTCCTAAAGTGTACTCCTTCAAAGATGATAAAGTTCCCGGCATCTTTAAGTACCTGTTGGAGAATAACAAAATCCAGCTGCCGTCGATCGTGGATTAAGAAGGGGCTAGCAAAGTGACGGATCCGAAGTATTGCGCATACCATAGAGCGGTCCATCACCCTACCAAGTCATGCTACCATCTCAAGGATAAGATCCAGGCGTTAATTGATGTAGGCGTCATAACCCCGAAGCCGTCCAAGAATGTTGGAGCAAATGCGGTTTCAATCAGCTTTGGATCGGTGCCCACAGCATGGTTCAAACCAGAACGCATCACCAAAGTGGGAATGAAGATAGTGAACGACGACCCACATGGACAGCGCCAAAAAGGACTTGTGCCACACACAGCCCCGAACGGCGAAATCCTCTGGGTTCATCCTGACTTAATTGAAGACGATCAGTGGACGACTTCCTCGACCAGAAAGGGTAAAGGCAAGTCCTGCAATGCTACCTCTGCGATCTTTGAAGAGGATGGTAATGAAGCTCCTACCTTCCCGCTCTCCGAAGAAGAACAAGAAGTCTTTGCCACTAGAAGCGAAAATGAGTATCACTTCAACTACCCATCACCTAGTGATCAGTTAGCTGAGCAGGGGATGACTAAATGGGGACCAGCCAAAACTCTCATGGAACTGGGTGTGATTACGACTCCTAGACCGGTTGAAGAAGCTCGATGATAGTCGGTTGATAAACAGAAAGAAAAGAGGCCCCAGGAAGTTCAAAATCTGAAGCAGTCTCGTTTCAATCGTCCGATTGGAAGAGATAAACCGGAAAGCTCGAACACTCCGCACGTCTTCAATATTATGGCTCAACTAGCTAACATTCCAGCGCGGATAACATTGTATGAGTTGCTACGGTTGTCCAAAGAAACAAGAGAAGCCTTGCAAGAAGCCTTGGCCAATTCAGAAGTGTTCCTTACTCAGATTAAGCCAGCACTTGAAGGACCAAAACCGTTAATTCAACACTGCAATATAGTGGCTAAAAACCTTCCCTGCATTACCTTCACTAAAGAGGATATGCAGACGAAGAATTCAAACCATGATCGACCCCTATATTTCATTGGGTACATTGGCTCCATCAAAGTCAACCGAATCCAAGTGGATCCGGGTTCTGCTGTGAATATTATGCCGCTTAGTAACGTTATAATTCCCTCCACTCTCCATCAGTGTTTGAAGTATGTCGACACTGATAATAAGGTTAGGACGGTGGTCGCGGATAAGCAACCATTCAAAGGGTATGAGAATTATTTCACTGATTCTCTCCTTTATGGTAACGAATCCGATACTGAATCATCGGCCCATGGCACGGACAGCGGAGAAGAAGCTGATACCGAAGCCGGATTTGATTACAATGGAGGTTATGTTTTAAACGATATTGTACCCTTTGTAATCAACCTTGACGATGAACAATCGTCAGAGGGCAGTTGTAACTGGCAACTTGCCAATAATAAAATAAATAATGATTTAGAGTACTCCCTGTCTCTTGATAATGTGATAAAAGAATTGTATGATAATCCCGATTTATATATGCCGCTTCGATCGTCCTATATAACAAAGAAACGCCCCCAGCATTCTTTCGGAACAACCCTGGTCATTCCTACCAAAATAGGAGGCGAAAGAGAAGTGATTTATGGTAAAGGAGAGGGTTTTCCATTACCAGATCATTTCTTAAGGGAAGATGAGAATGATGACAAACCTGGTCAGCATCTATCTAAGTATAGCCCGGAAGCGCGCAAGCTCATGGAAAAATAGGGATATGATTTCACACTCGGAGAAGGTTTATACTTCGATCGAGGTCCTCGTATTCCAGCCAAAGCGGTATATGTACCAAAAGGGAAACCGGACGATTACTATAAATACAGACGAGGGTTAGGATATGAATCTTCTTCAGAAGACGAATGTTACTGGTTAATCAATAACCAATCATCTGAGCAATACAAAGATGGATACCCGTCAGATTCCTTGGAATGGGATTCAGATACAAGTCTGGGGGAAGCATTCAAAGCCCTAATGGCAAACATGGCTACAGCTGATCCGTTCACAATGGAGAACAATGATCAAATGCTAACATGGGAAGACCCGTGGGTTCATCACCTGAACATGCAGTATGGTGATAGGTTCGAACAGAGAGAACCCCCCACTGAAGATAAAATAGTCCAAGTTAACATGGGTGACGAGGCCAACCCAAAGCCTATATTCATCAGTGATAGTCTTCCCCCGAATGAGAAGGAGGAATTAATTGCTCTCATCAGAGAATATATTGACGTCTTCGCGTGGAACTATGAAGATATGCCAGGGCTCGACCCCAATGTGGCGATGCACCGCCTCGATATCAAGTCGGATGCCAAACCTGTCAAACAACAGCAAAGACGGTTTCGTCCGCAGATTAGTGAAGCCATTGAGGCAGAGGTCAAGAAATTGATCGAATCAGGATTTATCTGAGAGGAGCAACATCCACACTGGCTAGCCAATATTGTTCCAGTCATGAAGAAGAACGGTAAAATCAGGATTTGCATCGACTTCAGGGACCTAAATACGGCATGTCGAAAAGACGACTTTCCTCTCCCAATCACAGATGTCATTATCGAAAATACGTGCGGATTTGAGAGAATGTCTTTTATGGATGGCTTTTCAGGATATAACCAAATCAAAATGCACCCAGATGACGAGAAGCACACAGCGTTCAGAACGCCCCTTGGTGTCTTTTGCTACACGGTGATGCCTTTCGGTCTAAAGAATGTAGGCGCCACGTACCAGCGAGCAATGACTAAGATTTTCCAAGAACATCTTAGGAAAACAGTCGAATGTTACGTTGATGATTTGGTTGTAAAAAGCCGTAACAAAGAAGATCACATCGAGGACTTGAAGACGATGTTTGATCTCATGCGGAGTCATCAATTGAAGATGAACCCCACTAAATCCTTCCTTGGAATGTCCAGCGGAAAATTCCTTGGATTCGTCGTCACTACTAAAGGTATACATATTGATCCTGATAAGGTGAAGGCGATACATGAACTGCAACCCCCCAGAAATCTAAGAGAACTCAGAGGATTGCAAGGGCGTTTAGCTTACATCCGGCGGTTCATCTCAAATCTTTCTGGGAAATGCCAACCATTCTCTAAACTAAACAAGAAAGGGGTGTCATTTATTTGGGACGACGCCTGCCAAAAAGCATTTGAAGATATCAAAATATATCTGACGAATCCTCCTATTCTCGTTGCACCAAAATCAGGTAGACCGTTCTTGATTTATCTCAAGGTAATGAACCACTAGATAAGTGCTTTACTAGCATAAGACGATGATAATGGTCACGAACAGGTAGTCTATTACCTAAGTTGGACCTTGATAGGCGCCGAGTCTCGATATCCGATGATTGAGAAAGAATTCCTCGCATTGGTATTCGCAATGCAAAAGATGCGGCATTACTTGGTTGGACAAACGATTTATGTTATTTCTAACGTTAATCCAGTACGGGTATTTATGACGCAACCGGCCTCTATGAATTGGCGGTTAGCGAAGTGGGCCCTTCTCTTGTCCCAATATGATTTGCACTTCAAACAGCAGAAGTCGATCAAAGGACAAGCGATTTGTGATCTTTTGGCGGCAAACCCGACAACGGATACGGCAGAAGTATATGATGACTTGCCGGATGAAACCCACGAGGTTAACACTACATCGCACCAACAAGTATGGCAATTATACTTCGATGTTGCTGCGAGGGCAGTTAATAGGGCAATAACCCCCGGATGTTCTACAGTCTCCTCCGGAGTTGGAGTTGTCTTAATTTCCCCGGGGAAGCATGTGATGCCTCGGGCTTATTCATTGACTAGTCCATGTTCCAATAACGTAGCTGAGTACAATGCGCTTCTCATTGGACTCAGTTTCGCGAAGGAGCTGGGGGTCGAATATCTCGAAGCTTTTGGGGATTCTCAATTGATAGTCAACCAAGTCCGTGGAGAGTATGAAGTCAGGAACCAAGACCTGATCCCGTACCACCAGGAGGCCATCAAAATGGAAGATTCTTTTGAAGAATTCTTTATTGAATACATCCCTCATCTCCAGAATGCTTATGTGGATGCACTGGCAGCACTAGCGGTATCACTTGCGCAGCCTCCTGAAACCGAACTATTAGTCACAGTAAGGACGCATCAACTCTGCATACCCATATACGATATGGATAATGAAGAGGAAGATGATAGAAACATAAGCGCCAAGGAGGTGAATTCAACTCAAATTGGGTCTGAGTCCCGAGATTGGCGTTTTCCTATCATTGACTACGTCCAATATGGTATTTTGCCAGAGGACGTAAAAGAAAGGGAATCAATCCGCCGAAGAGCACCAAGATTCTTCTATAATACCGAGACCCATACATTATACCGTAGAGGGTACGATGGTTTGTTACTCCGATGCCTTTCGAACAAAGAAGCAGAAGAAGTTCTTAAGGAAGCACACGAAGGAGAATGTGGTTTTTCCCCTTCAGTCAAAGGTGATCGGTTCATCCTCGCGATCACAGATTATTTCTCAAAGTGGGCTGAAGCGATTCCGCTTAGAGAAGTGAAGACGAACAACGTCATTAATTTCATCAAGCATCATGTCATCTACCGACACGGCGTGCCAAGACGGATCATTCATGACAACGGTCCACAGTTCATAAGCAATGCCTTCGTCAGATTCTGCGACAAGTTCAAAATCGAAGATGTTTCGTCGACAGCTTACTACCCCGCCGCGAATGGATTAGCGGAGGCGTTTAACAAGACGGTCATTAAGATCCTGTCAAAGCTCGTGAAGACCAATAAACGAGACTGGGATGATAAACTCGGTGAAGCACTATGGGCTTATCGTACCACCATACGCACACCTACGGGAGCTACCCCATATCCGTTGGTTTACATATGTGAAGCTGTGTTATCATTGGAAATCCAAATCCCATCCCTTCGGATCGCTCTCACAACCGAGATGACGACAGAAGAACAACATCAAAAACGTCTCGAAGAACTCGAAAGGTTGGATGAAAAGCGCTTGGAAGCTCAACAACACATTGAGTTTTATCAAGCCAGAATATCTAGGGCTTTTAACAAAAGAGTCCGACAGAGAAGCTTCAAGGAAGGAGATCTGGTCCTCGCTGCTCGCCGACCAATAATTCTCACCTCCAAGAAGAAAGGTAAATTCGAACCCAAATGGGAAGGACCGTTTGTGATAGACACAGTCTTCTCAAACGGCGCATATCGCCTGATTACTCAAGAGGGCGCCAGGCAATTAATGCCAATAAATAGGAAGTTCCTGAAAAAGTACTATCCTTAGTACATTCAGGATAACTCATTTACCGGGAAGTTTCTGGAAGAATATTACACTTAATATTCTAGAGGATAACCCAAAATCATTTTCACCACCAAAATCCCTCACTGATCAATTTCAATTGACAGTGAGTCCACCAAAAGTGTCTTTCTGGCCCAAACCACTAGCAATTTCCCCTCTTGATTCTTTTCATGAACAAGAGGTCCACTTTCAGTTTAGAGTCCCCTTTCGATAAACGAAAGAACTCCCTTCATTTTCTCTTTGGTTAAGCCTTCTCATGGTTATATTTCGATAAACGAAAGAACTCCCTTCATTTTCTCTTTGGTTAAGCCTTCTCATGGTTATAACCAAAGTTAAAATTCCACTTCGATAAACGAGGAACTCATCTTCAGATTAGATAACCAGTCCTATAAAAGGTAACTTTATCTAGATCTTCCAGATTCTCGGAGTGGAGATCCCACTTCTAGTTTCTTTTGCGCTGGAAATAGAATATAAAATTCTTCCTTTCCAGAATCAAGGAATAGAATATAAAATTCTTCCTTCCTTGTATTCGGGTTCGCCTTCACCCTAAAAGAAGACCGGGAAATAGAATATAAAATTCTTCCTTTCCTGCACCAATCTTTTCCAAGAATTTATCAATCTAGGATTCATCCTAGGAAGTTTATCCCGAATCCTAAGCAGGGATAAGTCTGCGCCTAACACGCGCTACCGGTTTAGTCTTTCTCCGCAGAAAAAGACACTAGAGATCGATTCTGGGATATTCTATCCTGAAACCTAAGTAAGGATAAGTCTGCGCTTAACCCGCGCTGCCGGTTAGTTCTTAACCGTTAAAAAGAACACATGCCCACATATTCAACATTGTGGCAGGTTGTTATTAATAACACCAAAATCCATGCCTTACACACATGGGGAATTTCATCCTGAATCCTAAGAAAGGATATGCCGACGCCTAACACGCGTCGTCGGTTTAGTCTTTCTCCGTAGAAAAAGGAATCCTAAGAAAGGATATGTCGACACCTAACACGTGTCGCCGGTTTAGTCTTTTACCGATTAAAAAAGACACCAGAGTTCGATTCTGGGGTATCTTATCCCGAAGCCTAAGTAGGGATAAGTCAGCGTCTAAAACACGTTGCTGGGCAGCCTATTCCCATAACAATGGCGAAGTCTACGTATTCGAAGTCGTAGCAACGAGTCTCAGAGAATTCACTCTCTTAGCACAACGTTACATGCGGAACGGATTTAGACAATCCGCATGCTAGCCCGATTCAAACGGTAATCGGTAAAGGCTTATCAAACCCGTTGAGGGCTGAGGGTTTGCCAAAAATCCTATGAGTATTATGGTCAATCATTCCAAACAGAATGAGGAATCATAATAAAGATAAAGATAAAAACCAGTTCCACTAAGAGAATCAAAAGTCAAAGTATTCAGCAAATGAAATCATACATCAAGCTCATGGCTAAAAATCTGCTGACTAAACTTAGACAGAGTCTCATCATATGCTTGCCTAAGCTCATCCTGCAACTCAGCTCTGATGGACTCTTCAGTGGAGGCTAAAGTCTTCACAGCAATCTCCTACGTCTCAACCAGTTTCTGCTTCAGGGATTTCAACTCATCAGATAAAGCAGTGTGGGCTTGCTGATCCTGTATCTTCGTCATCTGAAGAATACTCAAAGTCTCCTCTTCTTCACGGAGTTCTCTTCTGAGTTGGTCTATCTTGGTCTCACAAGAGGTAATAGAAAAATCAAGCTTGTCGAGTGAAGATGATCTAATAGCAAGGTTGGCCTCAACTCGGTCTACCCGATCCCGCTGCACCTGAATCTCGAGCTCAACAAAAATCCGAGTATCGCACCATGTCTGTAAGCGAGCATCCAAATGGGCAGCAATGAATGAAGAAGCACCTGCATCCCAGAGCTCACGAAATATCTGAAGCTCGTGCTCTAGACAATCAAGGTCATCAACTATAGCCTTCGCCAGATCTGGGTATCCTGCATCTCTTATTGAATTTATTCTAGAATCAAGGAAAGGTTTAAACCGGTGAAGGAAAAGTCCGCTGTGGAAGAGTTTGCCAATCATAGCATTCACGAAGGAGAAGAGGGAGCGGACTTCTATGCAGATGATGATCTTCTCAGGGTCATTGTCTGATAACAACTCCTTCACAAGGACATGAAGCCGAGAAGAAAACCCTACACAAAAAGAAGAAATCCGTCAAAAGCCTTAATGAGGAAATAAGTGACATTTCTCAGTTGCTTAATTTATACCTCCTTCCCCTTGAGTCACTGGGGGTAGTGGAGGTGTAACGGCTGTGGATATATCAGCTGGTGTGGTTGGTCTCACAGCCGGCTCAACAGGATCAGTCTCGACAAAAGCTCCTGTTAAACACAAAACGGAATGTTCAAATGCATCACATTATAGCTGCATTATTCAAAAATTGGCTAGTCCTATAATTAACTAGAGAAGAGGCACGTACCTTCAGAAGGACCATCCTCGGGATTCTTAGGGAGTGTAGACTCAGGAAACATATCTTCAGGCATCTGGTTATCAATCTGAGGAGAGCCATACATGATGTGGAGCATAGGAGTGTCCACAAGCAAACCTTCCTCGTCAAAATCATCAGTCGAGAAATCTGACACAAGAGAATATAAGTGCAAAAGAAGAATAAAGAGACTACGACCAATAGAAATGAGTTACCTCTTATGGGTGTGTTAGCCTCTCTATTCCCAAGATCCACATTTGCCTCCTGCAATTTATCTAAAAGAGCAAGAAGCATAGAGATAATTAGGAAATGCACGAATTCTGAATCGTTCAACTCCTTTGTGTGCCATCTAAAGGGTACATTGTCAATGGTAGATGTACCTGGATTCGCTGAATCGGGTCCTACATTGATAGTCTCCCTAACGTCGGCAGCTTCTGCAGGCTTTTCTATCTGGTGTGGTGAGTTAGGCTCACCAGAAAATACACAATCATGAGGAGCAGAATCAGGACTCATCTCGCTATCCCCACGCTCTCCTACATAGAGATGGAAAAGCATGAGTCGAAGTTCTGAATGATCAAGAGGATGATCTATAGGGTAGATGTTACCTCCGTCGCTAGCGGGATCATCACCAGACAAATCCATCTCAGATACTCGCGAATCTGCATGCGGCTTGTGGGCTAATCTCTTCCGCCTAGCAGCGGGGACAACAATCGAAGGTCTCGCCTGGGAAAAAGGACAGAATTCTTCATCCTTGTCAGCCACGGTCCCTGAAACATCAAACAATTGTCAAGATTAATAATTCTGGAAGACAGAAGGAAAGGATAAGTAGCTAACCTCGCTCAGAACAGTCCTCGTAAT
>NC_033797.1:123316713-123332773 GCF_001876935.1 Asparagus officinalis | reverse complement strand
AAACTGGCGGGCAAATCGGCAGGGTAGATATGGCTCTATAAAACACTGATTCCTCACCCGGAAGGTCAGATAATCCGGCCTAATGTTCACTAGCCAATTAAAGCAGCCGATATCTAAATGAGTTCGATACTCCCTCGGCTTCTCCTCATCAATCAAACACTCGCCATATCCGCTGAAGAACTGCGGGAAGCAAGTGGAAAATGCCCAACATTTATGGACCTGTAGCTGCTTTCTGATGTCAAGGAATCCTCTCCCCTCCTACCTGCCATCCTCAAACAACTGTAGCAGGGGAACAGAGCGGTCTACGGTGCTAGGTACCGACATCATATCAGGACGATGAAGGACGAACCAAGCCATCAAATAAATGTATGGGAGCTCCACCTTAGAAAGAGGAATCTTAGCCGACGGTGCATCTTCTTTCTGTGTGAAGGTACTAGAAATCTGTCGAAGCCCTCGATGAATGTTAGCTACCATCACCGGAAGAAGCGAAAGTTCCTTCTTATAGGCAAGCTGAACCGCTGGGTAGAGCACTTCCAATGGCATAATGTCACTGGACTGATACGGGACCACGCATTTCTTTAACTAGATAGCGAGGTAACCAGCAAGAAGGGTCATCGGCTGAATCGATGTGGTCGCATGCCATAAGAACGATTTAAACTTGGTCCCTGCAGGAAAGCCACTCTCGAGACTGCTAATGGTATAAGAGTGAGCGTCGATCTTCTTCAACAGACCATTAACTTCTGAAGGAGTAAGTGTTGCCAGTTCACAAATAGCCTCGCCAGAATTGCTCTCTAGATTCCTGAACAAATAACACGCAAACTGCTTCAGACTCACATGTGACTTAGTCCTCTTCGCTAAAGGCTCAGACTACGCCAAAGCAATATGATAGTGACATGTGAGGTCCCATAAAGTCTCGTAGCGGTCGGGCATGCGATCCTTCAGTTGACTCAATTCATGGTTGGAGGGAAAGTATTCCTAATATAGCATCTGACCCATAGGCAAACCAGAAATCCTGTGCATCTCATGGAGAGTCAAGCCCAACTCCCCTTGCCGGGTCAGAAAAGTGTTCGAATCTGGATTATAGAGCTCGCACAAAGCGAAAAAATGCTTCGCGCTGACAGGTAAGCCATACATGGTGGAACGAATGGCTGCATATAGACCACAAGCGTGCAACTCCTCGCTCCTTCGGCTTAAGACATACTTCGTCATACGAGCCCACCAAAGCTTGTCTAAAGAATGGACCCAGCCATAGAATCTATGGCGCGCCGCAGACATCTCCCATCCTAAGCCAGCGAGACGATTCTTCAAAGTGGAAGCAGAAGCAAGAAATTCGTTACGTGGCGGTGCATCCAGCCCCAATACTCCAGGACGCAATCCGACGATATGACTCCTGCTCGAACCAGGAGCTGCCTGATGAGTGATATAGCCACAGTGAACGCTCTCATGCTCCTCCGTCAAGCGCCACGATATCTCCCGTGTCACAGCCTGACGCCTGAGCTCAGTCAACGAGCGGTGTCGGGGAATCTTCGGTAAATATAGGAAACCACCGCCATTTTTATGAAGCCACTGCTCGGCGTCAATAAACACTGCATTAGGATCTCTGACAGAGTCGCCAAATAAAAAGTCAGTCTTCCTGAGAGACTGAACAGAGCTGGCATCCTTCACAAAAGGCGCATCCGTAATCAACTGTCGAAGAGCTCGATGTCCACCTTCCTTCACCACTTGGGCAACCTCTGTCGATGTGCCCGGAACAAACTGAAGAGTAAGCGGAATAGGTGAGAAATCATCGGAGGATGAATAATACTCGTCACGACGTCCGTCCACTGCATGAGATGAGAACGCTCTAGAGGGATATTCCACTGAAAACAAGCAATTAAGTGTTTGTTAGTCTCAGTTATAAAAGGAAGTTGAACTCATCCTACGAACGGGTAAGATAGAGTCACTGCCTTATAAAGGGTGAGACGATTTGGCCACATTATGCACTTATAAGGTAGGATATATCAAAAACATATCCCTGCCTGCCCCAATATACCGGAAGATTTGAATTTGCCAAGCAAAACCCATCTTTAAAGCGTCGATCCTCACCAAGGAGAATCAAGGCTCTTCCCGATTGTCTCACCAAGGAGAACAAAATGGGGATAAAGGACTAATCTACAAATCTACAAATACGCTAAAAAGAGCTCACCAGCATACGAGGGAAGCACGCCATCAGTCGACGCAGTAGGGGAGCGACCTCTCGGGACATGCGACATGATGATCTGCAAAGTAAATCAGGGGGTCAGATACAAAAAAAATTCTAGTTAGGGTGACAAACTCTAACCCTAAAATTTTATCCCCTCTTTTTTATAGTTAAACCCCTCAGATCTCCAAATTCTACCCCCTGAAAGATGAGCTCGGGGCGCCAAATCACAATCCTAACCCTCATATGCAATCCCACAAATTCATATACTAATTTAAACAGGAAATATGCCAAAATTATGGAAGATTTACCTGAGGAAAAGCTCGAGGATCCAACAAAAATCAGATCTTGAAAGAGGCTCGAACCACGTGCTCGAGGGGCCTGAGAGAAACTTTTATATGAAGATTTTTGAAGGATTTTTCTGTCTAAGATCAAAAGGAATGATGGATCTAAGACAAATATGAAGATTTGAGGAAGAAAGGATGCACGAGGGAAGTGAAATCCAAAAATTTGGGGGAGAGGGTGGCCAGCCCTAGGAGGAGAAAAAAGAGGCTCTTTTATAGTGTGAACCAGCCTTGAACCAGACCGAACCAGGTTGAACCGGACCAGACCAGTCTAAATCAGTTCAAAGGAGGCTGAACCAGGCCAAACCAGGCTGAACCAGGCCAAAGCAGGCTGAACCAGACCGGACCAGGCTGAACCAGTCTTGAACCAGTCCTGAACCAGCCTTGAACCAGGCTGAACCAGTCTTGAACCAGTCCTGAACCAGTCTTGAACCAGGTTGAACCAGTTTGAACCAGATTTGAACCAGAATTCAAATTGAAGCTGAATCGAGTATCGAAACGACTTCAAATCGACCGAGGGTCCGGTCCCTTATTTATTCATTCCTCTCCCACACATTCGGAAGGGTCAGAAGATTTTTTGAGCCTAATTACTGCCTTTTTTTGGCTCATTCTCAGACCGGTTCAGCTCATTCGGACACGAAAATTACTCCAATAAGGTATATGAATATAAACTATTCCTATTTTTTGTTGAGAAGTTCCTGGAGAATATTTTTCTAAAAATATTCTTAAGGATAACTCAACAACACTACGCCGGACAACGCGTCGTAAATAAGCACTCAACGCCGACAATCGATGGTCAGTTCTATGTTGAACCACGACTTCAAATTCGAAATTCCGACAACGGTCAGACAATAAATGCAGCACCGGAACCCTTACAGACATTCGACAAAGCACTGAATAGCCTGAAGGATTGAAGGAATCAAGAACAGAAGCCATTCCAAGGTCCCGTCACACCGACTGAAGGTTGGGACAATCATATCCAAAGTATTCCAGACTCTTCTATAAAAGAACGAGGCTGAAATACTTTGGAGGGGGTATCTGTAGGCATCTAAAACTGCCTATAGGTCCCTTAACACAGCTCGGTACGGTGATTCGACAAACCAACGAACCATCGGGTGACGTATCTAAACACGATCGTTAGTCCACAACACCGAAGCCAAGTGATACGCGACGAAGCAGATTAACGAGGCGACGAGGCTAACGAACCGCACGCAAACAACGGAATACATCCACTCACGTGCGGAATCAAGCTAACGATTCGGTGAGTCAACGAGTCATCCAACCGTAGAACGGATTCGAACTCGAACACCGAAGCGGGTTTACTGCCAAATCAGGATACGGACTACCAAATCAGAGTTCAGATCAAAAACGAAGCTCGGATAAACTGATGAACCGTGAAACCGAACGACGGACGACATTCCGGCACCACACGCCGGCACGACTCGGCCAAAGCCGAGGCCAACTCAAGAGGTTGCTTCGGCCCTATGCGCCGAGCAAGCCTCCGGTGCCTCGGTGGCCAAGCTCACCTCGGTGGGCTCTAGCCGCAGGCCACCTGTGAGGTGGCTCGGCGGCCCACCGTAGCCAACCGGAGCTGGCTCGGCCATGCCGAGCACCCGCGCAGGTGGATTCGGCCATGCCGAGCGACCAAGGGGTGCGCTCGGAGGCGGCCACCCGGAGGGCTGGACTCTGCTATGGACCGGCCACCCCATGGTGGCTGTCGGCATGGCCCGAGACGCACCAAGGGCGTGGCTCGGTGGCCGAAGCCACGCTTGGGTGGGCTGCGTGGCGGCGAGCCAGCCAAGGTGGTCGAGCCACCTGGCCGAGCCACAGGCAGATCTGGGCCCAGATCCGTTTTCAGTGCATATAAATAGAGTGGGCATGGCTCATTTTTCAAAGGTTGGACTTTTTTGAGGCGAAACTCTGCTGGATTGAGAACTGAACTTCGAAGTTTTGGAGCTTTGAAGACTTGGCTTTTCAGATCTGGTTCTTGGCGATCATCCACGTCAGATAAGGTAGGAGTTCGAGAGAGAGATCAGATCTGAGATCTACACGACTATCCTCCGGATCAAAACTTGGTTTTTGATCCTGAGAAGAGTATCGATTTCGCTTGGTCGATTTCGATTACTAAAGGCTATTATTTCCTTGGCGAAATAGTACCCCCGGCTGTTATTTTCTTCGTGATATAGCACCCGTCATATCGTGTAGATCCGACCGGATCAAGATCGCGCGGTGGTCCACGGATTAACCCCGGCGCAGGCGAAGAACCCACACAAGTAAGAGACCGCAAAACAGGATCTTGCGATTTGTTCAAGGAAAGTTGTAATTTTTATTTTTTCTTTGATTTTGTTGTAACCGGATCTTATAAAAAGATCGGATCTTTTGTAATCGAAAAACTATTACTTGAGAAAGCAATGACATCAATGAAAGCAACTTTCACCGCAAACAGAAGTAACAAAGAAAATTGTTCCTGAGGCAAACAAAATCCAGTGTACGTAATGTACAATGCCCAATAAATTACAAAGTTAGATTCAAAATTTAGGAAATGCATATTTTTGGGGTGTGCTAATGGAGTAAAAGAGTATCGCTTGTGGGATCCCACTGCCCATAAAGTCATCATCAATAGAGATATTATCTTTGTAGAGAATCAACTACGAAATGAAAAAAGAAAGCATTTAAGGAAGAACTCAGAGACTATAGCTGTTCAGGTAGAAAATGATCCAAATTCTTCTAAGGCAATACCAGAGCATGATGTACAAGTACCAGTCGAGTCCGAGGCTCCAGAAGTTCGAAGATCAACTCGTGAGAGAAAACCACCGACTTGATGCTCGGAGTATATTATGGAGAGTAATGTTGCATACTATATTCTAACAGAGGATGTAGAGCCATTAACTTTTCATGAGGGTATAAATAGCACAGATGCATCTTTGTGGATGGAAACAATACAAGAAGAAATTAAAGCTCTCCATAAGAATAAGACTTGGATACTTGTGTCACTACCATAAGGAAGAAAGATCATTGGAAATAAATGGGTCTATAAGATTAAGCGAAATGGCGATGATCAAGTGGAGCGATATCGTGCTTGATTGGTGGTAAAAGGATATGTACAAAAAGAAGGTATTAACTTTACTGAAATATTTTCTCCTGTAGTTGACTTACGATAGTCCAAATAGTCCTCGCTATGAGTGCTATATTTGACTTACATCTAGAGCAGCTAGATGTGAAAATAGCATTTCTTTATGGAGATCTTGAAGAAAAAATTTACATGCTCCAACCAGAAGGTTTTGAAGAAAAAGGAAAAGATAACTTGGTTTGCAGATTGGACAAATCTTTGTACGGTCTAAAGCAGGTGCTAAGGTGTTGGTACAAGAGATTTGATTCATCCATCATGAGCCTTGCATACAACAGACTTAATTCAGACCATTGTACATATTTCAAGAGGTTTTGTAAAAATAACTTTGTTATCTATTATTGTATGTTGACGATATGTTAGTTGTAGGCCCCAACAAAGATCATATCAAAGAATTAAAGGCACATTTGGCTAGGGAATTTGAAATGAATGATTTAGGATCTACAAACAAGATTCTAGGGATGCAAATTTACAGAGACAGAATTAATAGGAAGATTTAGCTTTCTCAAAAGAATTAATTAAAGAAAATCTTGCGGCGTTTTAACATGCAAGATTGTAAGTCAATTTCTACTCAATTTCCTGTTAATTTCAAGTTATCCTCCAGTATGAGTCCTAGCAGTGAAGAAGAGAGGAAGGAGATGTCTCGAGTACCATATGTATCAGCAGTGGGAAGTCTAATGTTCGCTATGATTTGTACAACACCAGACATTGCAAAAGTAGTGGGAGTGGTGTAGGCGTATAAAACTGCTTATAGGTCCCTTATCACAGCTCGGCACGGTGATTCGACAAATCAACGAACCATCGGGCGATGTATCTAAATGCGATCGTTGGACCACAACACCGAAGTCAAGTGACACGCAACGAAGCAGATTAATGAGGCGACGAGGCTAACGAACCGCATGCAAACAATGGAATACATCCATTCGCATGCGGAATCAAGCTAACAGTTCGGTGAGTCAACGAGTCATCCAACCATAGAACGGATTTGAACTCAAACACCGAGGCGGATTTACTGCCATATTGGGATTCGGACTGTCAAATCAGAGTCCGGATCAACAACGAAGCGGGTTTACTGCCAAATCAGGATTCAGATCAACAAATCAGAGTCCAAATCAACCACGAGACCAGAAAAAATGGCAAAACCCAAACACCAAAGGGGACTCGGCCAAAACCGAGCCACCTATAGGTGGCTCAGCCAAAGCCTATAGGTGGCCGGCCATATCTGTGCTCGGGCACAGATCTGAGAGCCTATAAATAGGCCCCCTTGGCTCATTTTTGAAAGGTTGGAACTTTTGGAGGCGAAGCTCTGCTGGATTCAAGGCCTAGAATTAAAAAAGATTGAAGCTTTGGGACTTTGAGGTCTTGCTCATCCAGATCCGGTGCTCGGCGATCGTCAACGCCAAATAAGGAAAGAGTTCGAGAGGAACCGGATCTCAGATCTATGTAGTCATCCTCTGGATCAAAGCTTGGCCTTTGATCCCGAGAACTAGGGCGATTATTTCCTTGGTGAATTAATCCCCCCGGCTATTATTTCCTTTGCGAACTAATACCCGTCATACTGCGTAGATTCGACCAGATCTAGATCGCGCAGTGGTCCACGGATAAACCCCGGCGCAGGCGAAGAACCCACGCAAGCGAGTGACCACAAAACAGGAGCTCGTGATTCGTTCGGAAGGAAAGTTGTAATCTTTTTTTTATTTTCTTTGATTTCGTTGTAACCGGATCTTTGTATTTGAAAAACTGTTAACAAAGTGAATCAATGACTTCAATGAAGAAAGCTATGATTTTTCCCGCGAACAAGTGGTTAGTCGATATATGGTGAATCTTGGTAAAAAGCATTGAAATGTGGTAAAGTGGATTCAAAGATACATTAAAGGAATCTCATATTTACATTATATTATGGGGGATCAGATTTTATTATCAATGGATATGCTGATTCTGATTATGCAGGTTATCGTGATAATAGCAAATTCACCACAGGCTACGTGTTTGCACTTGCTAGCAGAGCTGTAAGCTAGATTTCAAAACTAAGTCAGTTGTGGCTATTTTAACAACAGAAGTAAAATATGTAGCAGCTACACAAGCTTGTAAAGAGGCAACATGGTTAAAGATGGTGCTGGAGGAACTCGGGCATGAACAAAAGAAGATTTCTCTATTTTGTGATAGTTAGAGTGCTTTACATTTAGCAAGAAATCAAGTCTTTCATTCAAAGATAAAACACATTCGAGTTCAGTACCACTTCGTTCCTGAGAAAGTGGAAGAAGGAACAGTGGATATGCTGAAAATTCACAGCAAAGACAACCTAGCAGACTTTTTAACAAAAGCAGTCAATACTGATAAATATATTTGGTGTTGATCCTCTTATGGTCTGTCGGACACGTGAGCAATATGAAGATGACAAGATAGAAAAAATGCTGTAAAGATATGATTGATACTCAATTAAATCTTCAAGTGAGAGATTGTTAGTCGAAAATGTTAAAAAGAAAAAAAAGTAAGTGGGCCCCACCATTATGCGCCAAAAGTGGTCGAAATTTTTGAAAGGCGGAAAAGTGTACTGTAAAAAGATATTATAAATTTAGGAATAATATTTTTCTAGTAACTATAAATAGGCCCAAAACTCTTCAGGAAAAATCCATCCTAGAAACAACTCCAGATATAAAAGAGTTAAAAAAGTAGAGAGAGTTTCTCCTTGTAAAGAGATTGTAACTCTAAAGTTTTTCCTCATAGTAGATTCTTATATCCTTGCCTGTAGTTTTTACCCCAAATTTATTTAGGGGTTTTTTCACGTAAATCTGTGTATTCTTTTTATCTCTACTATTTGCTGAGACTTTGCTCTATTAGGCCCCTGGTTTGTCCCAACAAGAGTCTGATCAATTCTAATCCAGGAAACATAATGAGTGCTAATTCGTTGGCTGCTAGCAGTGTACATTTGAGGTGGCAGGTGCGATCAAATCACAATACCCAGAAGGTTATGAGAGATCAAAAGAGCACTTAATTCACTAGTACAAAGTTGGTCTGCCCAAACAGTTGGAACCGTTTGGGAAAACACCCTCCCAAATGGTTACAACCGTTTGGGCAAGAAAAAACACCCGTTTGGGCTAAAGCCGTTGGGTATGACTTTTTCCCAACGGTCGCCCAAACGGTTGTACCCATTGGGAACTTGTCCCAAATGGGTACACCCGTTTGGGACCACAATATATGCCAAATGGTTGTACCCGTTTGGCGTATATTGCGGTCCCAAACGGGTGTACCCGTTTCGGACTGCAATATACGCTAAACGGGTACACCCGATTGGGATTGTAATATATGCCAAACGGGTACACACGTTTGGGACCGCAATAAATGACAAACGGGTATACCAGTTTCAGCTATTTTATTTATTTACCTGCTTATATTTAATATACACATTTTACACAATGAATCAAAAACATATACATACACAAAAATATCTCAAGCGCTGCTAAATATTCAATATTATATATAAATACACAATAATTACTCAATATGCAATATTAGAGATACATGCACAATAATTACTCAATATCTCACAATAAAAAGCATTCAATATTATATATTTGTCTCTAATATCCAAAATGTCTCGTACATCCAAAATATAAGATAGGAATAGTCTGATTCATCCAATCAAGGAACAAAAGAAATTCCTCAAAGAATATCCTCTTGGGACAAGCCCAAACACCTCAAGTCTGCAAATATCCTAGCAAGATTCTCATGTGACAAACCTTGAGCACTAAAAGTAAAAGTGTTAGCAGTGGAAGCAGGACGAGCAGAATGAGGTATATCAGTAGCGGGCTGAGGAATTGGAGCCGGACGTGTAAAAACTGGTGGATCACTACGAGTGGGAGCAGAACGAGCGCCCTGAGAATTAACCTATAAAGTAGTAGCAATGTATGAGTGTATCCATGACTGAGTGTTAAGTATGTGCGTATGTTCACATGTATAAGATGTATGTATATTTGTGCCAATGTACACGTGTATGCGAGAGTGTGTATGTACCATATTGTTAGTAATCAAATGCATCTGAGATTTAAACTCCTCCCTAAGACTATCCATCTCAGCTACCCGAGCTCTAAGATTAGCCACCTCGCGACGTAGCTCCTGATTAGAAGTGTCGATTTCCGGTATGGAGGACGCCCTCAAGTAAGCCCGAGTGGCACCAATGCCCATGCCTCTTTCATAACCACCGTGATGCCCTCCGTGTAGGGAATCTAACATCTGGGTGAAACAAAGTGCATTGTCCTCTGTGGCTGAATCGACCCCTGATAAGGTTGCCTCCTGGATGACTCAATTCTACACAATATAAAGTAGTTAATTGTAAGTCGACAATGCAAAAGTAGATATATTTAAGAAACAAATAAAAATAAAATATAAGTCGACAATGAAAAATGGGGACTTTACCAGACATAATCAGTGAAAAAGAATAACAGGAGTGAAATTTAACTAATGATAGTAATAGTAATAATAGTTATATTAATAAATGTTAACAACCAATTAATTTTTCAGTTTCGAGTATCATCAAGATAAACTTCAAACCATTTCTTCTGCAATCCTAAAAGTTAATTATAACATAACCTATGAGAGCTGAAGGGTATCTGGCACTGCACATTTCTGGTGAGAGTTTCCCATCAAAAAACAAGAACAAATTAAGCAATATTAGTATAGTGTTCACATATTTGTAAACTTTCACGCTTCCAACCCCAGCTCTTTAAGCTCATGCAAGCAAATAAGTCGCGTTTCAAGAAAAGTCTAAACAGAACGACCAATTACAATAATGTCTCATCAATAATCATGACTAGGTACAGATTAAAGTTCCAGAATATATATTGTGTAGTGCAACACCTTTAAACTAATATATCCATAAGTTGTATCTTAATAAGAAACAATATAACTTATTGATACTTTTTTTAATAAGGTTTATGAATGATTTCTATGTAATATATTATATATATCTTAGCTAGTTACATGAGATCTTCCTGTCACAGCAACTAACAAATTTAATTGATCTATAAGCTATAGAATACCATCTATATTTAATTCTCTATTGTTCCTTTGAAAAATTAAGTAAATTTGCTGTGTATCTGCTAAAAAGAGGTCATGTAAGGCAGTTCCTTTTGGGTTCAACTAACTAATGTTAACAAGCATGATGTTAATAAGCATGATGATGATGTACAGTTTTCATGCTCAGAAACAACTTGAATTGAACTTAATAAACAAATATAATTTACACACAGGGAATCAACTTAAAAAAAATATCATTTACACACAGGGAATCAAATTTAGGTCAGGAAGAATGAATTGAGAACTGGAACATGGGGTAAAATAATCAGTTTTGTTGAATCTAGAATGAAAAAAAATATTTCTGGGGACAAAAATCAAAAAATTTGGGTGTAGTAAATATATTTTCATCTAGAAGACTTACACAATACTCCTTAGTGTTGTTGTCCAAGTATGTATACTCTCCAGTGATCTTATCTACTAATGACGAGTGGGTACCCAAATATAGTTTCAACATTGTAGGTGTGCCACAATCCTTAATGATTTGACATTTCTACAATTCACCAAAAATTTGTTTATAATCGATGAAATCATTAAGAATTATAAAATATGAATTTTAAATAGCTTTAAGAAGGAAATTTACCAATCAATCCATAGCCCGACACATGTTCCTCGAGCCACCTGTATAGGTTGCTCGACCATACAAATTTGACGCCAGATTCTGCGCATTACGTCGTGCCTCAACCTGCATGCTATAATCATATTTAGATTTGTAATCAAATAAAGGAAAAATTATAATTACCTACTAGACATTTGATTTTAGTTTAAATTATACACCTTCTTGTTCCCTGAATCATAATAAGCACACAAATTAGCCCATGAGTCTCTATCAATCCAAGAAAACGTTGGAGTAGTCCAAAGAGCCTCCCTCTCTAATTCGGGAGAATTTTTCCACACCTCAAAACACTCTTGTTTTACCTGACACTTATTATATCGGACCCTCTCTTGCAACTGAGACTTCATTCCTCGATAAATTAGTAGTCTTGTATTTTTTTGGCCCCCGTGCTAGCTTCTCCAAATTAAATAAGCATCACCCAATTCACCAAAGTTAGGTTCCTTTTATTCATATTTTCACCTCTCTTAACTGCTTTCACTATGCTGCTAAACTCATACTCATGTGTAACCTTCAGTACTCTATTAAGATTAGTAGCCAAAAGATAGCTTTCATGATGATTAAAATAGTGTAATGTAAGAGATTGCACATGTAATGAAACAATACTTTGTTTATTGACGACTTTAATTAGCATGCCCATGAAATCAACAAACACTTAAATGATCTATCAGCTGTAGATGTCTAGGTATTTTGAAGGAGACTTCAAATAAATTGACCAGCTTAAATTAAAAAATTATGAAGAAGAATACAGCAAGAACAGTAGTTAAGATAAAGGCATAAAATAGTAATAGCTGGAGGGATGACCATACACTTCCCTATCAAGAAATTTTAATAGAGTCAATCAACAAATTTTAATTGAGAATAACCTATGTATCTGCTGCAGACATGTGGTTTTATTCCAACTGTGTACATTTTGTATCTGCTACAGACACACACAGCAGATGTGTATCTGCTATGTATCTGTAGCAAATACACAGCAGTGTGTATCTGCTGTGTATATGCAGATACACACAGCTTCAGATCTGCTGTGTAGCTGCAAATACACACAGCTGTATATGCAGCTGTGTGTATCTGCAGCAGATACACAACAGTCCATATCTTCTACAGATACACAGCAGTGTGTATCTGCTGTGTATCTGCAGATACACAGCAGATACACATGCTATTAATTGCTCTTAGAGTTCTTTTGGTATCAATCCGATTATCAAATGCATTGTCAATCAACTCCGCATAGTTAGTTAGCTAGTTAGCGTGGCTTCACACTGCAAGATGCTAATAATGTGTGATAGTCTTGAGGAAAGTTTATGCATGATAATGTTCTAGTTTAGTTTTGAGGAAAATTTATGCATGATAACGTGCTAGTTCTAAGGAAAGTGCACATGTGCAACATGCTAGTTCTAAGGAAAATTTATGCATGATAACGTTCTAGTTCAGTTCTAAGGAAAGTGCATGATAACGTGCTAGTTCTAAGGAAAATTTATGCATGATAACGTCCATTACTGTACAACTAAAGCCATCATAATGAGCAAATAAGTATACACAAAGCAAACTAATTCATTTTTCTTAAATAAACATCTAAATTCAACCTAATATTTTCCAATGCAAAATGCAACCTTCTCCTTCTCGCAATAAATAGATTGGATAACATAAGTTTATAAAGGAAGCAGGCAGATTATAGTAATTTGTGCAAACACTGGTGAACATGTGCGGGTAAGATGATTACAAGACGGAATTGGGACGCTAATAATACGTGAACTTGTAAAGAAGTCTTTCAAAATTATGTAAGAGATAGAAGCATTATGTAAGCATTTCTTGGCAAAAAGCACATTAATCACCAAAAGATAAAGAAGAAAGATGCTGTCGTGACGATTGTCCGGAAGGTATGGAGTGTGAAGGGGGGTTGTCTGTAAATCATTTTCTTGTGTAGGGTCTTGTTGATTTGCGTCTATATCTGTGTAAGAGATAGATTGCAAATAAAAAAACTTTGTTGCAACTAACTAGATTTTTATAAGTAAAGGATAAAGATTAGGTGTCATGTTACAACAGAATCAAAAGAAAATTAAATAGTTTAACTGGAGTAGACTCCCCAATGCTAGGTATGGATGTAGCAACATGAGCAGATTTAAGTTCTCTCCTATGCTCTCTCACCTGATGCTGCCGGTCTCCGCGCTGTGTATCTACAGCAAATTCAAGTTCTTTCCTACGCTCTCTCTCCTGACGCTGTAGGTCTCCGCGCTGTAGAAGTCTACGTGATTTGCTCCGTGATGGAACTCCAGATATATTCGTCAAGCCCTATAAAGAATTTTACCATTTATATAAGATATATGTGAAATAGACATATTTATCAAGTTGAAGATATAATTTTAAACAACATGATTTTTATAATGGTTACCTTTTTTGCTTTACAGAAGTGTTAGGTTCTACAGATTTCCTAGAAGTTGTAGGAATATCTACAAGTATTTCACTATTCAAATCATTCCTAACCCATAAAATTTTATCATATTCAGGAGATTTATCTTGACATACAACACCTCCCTGATCAAATTCTTCGTCATCATTGATCTCTACAACCTCCGAATCTATGAACTGTGGGGCGTCGTAAGTATCCCTGGGCCTCCATCGACATACAACACTCCACCCAAAATGCCTCAAGCACTTCGAGTAGTATACTTGAAATGCTTGTTCTGGAAATATAAATGGATCGTCCTCAAAGGAAAAATGTGTTGTGTTTACACTCGTCAATCCATTTTCATCTACCCAAGCCCCGTAATTGTCTCTCCACTTTCTAGTTCCAGTCTTCATATCATACCAAACACATTGAAAGACATAAATGCATCCTGCTTGACCTGGATAGTTGATACCAAGTATGTTATCAAGGTACCCATAGTATATCTCGTCATTAGTGCCTACGGTTGTAATTTCACTATTTTGGGTGGTTCGAGATTCTTCTATAGACTTGATTTCAAACTTGTAACTGCCAACACCGAATCCTTTATAGTATTTAACTTCAGCATCTGGAAGTGTAGCCAAATATCCAAGTTTCTTATCTAATATCGACTCTACACTCGGTAATTGGCTCTGGCAAAAAGGTCAATACAGCAATTACATAAAGATGTTAGATTAAATTGAATGAATAAGTCAAAAAATAAGAAAATAGAAATCTTACATAATGTTTAAACCAATTACAAAAATTGTCCTGATGATGTGTTTCAACTCGTGCCTCATTCCAATTACTATGCATTGCACATATTTCATCCTTATGTATTCTAATGTCAAAAAATAGTAGGTAATGTGAGAAGTATATTTGGGTGTAGTAAACATATATAGCAAATAGTAGGTAATGTGAGAAGTATATTTGGGTGTAGTAAACATATATAGCATTATGTGAAATAGACATACTCTCTAACTTCTCCAAGGCATTCGATATTGAGATATAGCATTATGTGAAATAGACATACTCTCTAACTTCTCCAAGGCATTCGATATTGAGAAGGATAAAGCAATGAACCTTGTTGATAAATGCGAGATTCATTCTATTGTAATCTGGCTTTTTTGATGGTCTATCATGAATCACAAGAGGTCTGTTGAGTTTTGTCTCACTGTCTTCATCCAGATAACGGGAACAAAAAGTGGTTACTTCCTCTAGCAGATAACCTTCCATAATAGAACCCTCTGGTCGATTTCTATTGCGAATATAATTTTTCAGAGTGAGAAGGTACCTACAAAAGCTTACACTAAATCACCACATCCAAGATGTAAAATAAAAATATATCAATTACGTTAACTATAAAACTAAAGGTACCTATCGATGGGGTACATCCATTAATATTGTACTGGTCTGGCAAGCCTAGCCTCAATTGCAAGATGAACAGTCAGGTGTATAATGATATCAAAGAATGATGGTGGAAAAATTCGCTCAAGCTTGCAAAAAATTAACGGAATTTTAGCCTCTAGCTTCTTCAACTTATCATCCTCGATGTTTTTAGCACAAAATTCCCAAAAGAATCTGTAAAAATCATTGATCACTAAACCGACTGATTTAGGGAGAGAAGTCCTGAGAGAGAGTGGAAGAAGATACTCCATAATAATATGGTGATCATTGTAGGCGTCAAAAATTATCTATGGCTCCCCGCACGTGGCTCAAGACAAAGAGAAGACGATGAACGTCACTATTCGAGTTACAGAAGCTTGATTGACGTCAATTAACGCTTGAAGTGAATTGATGAACTATGTGAAGCAACGGAGTTTCAGAATAACGAGGATACGAACTGATCAGGAGCCCCACGTCGCCTACAAAAGGCAAAGTGCCCCTCATGTCCTAGTTTACTCCATAATGACCCAACCTTCGGAGCTTGTAGATCTCCTCGTCAGCTTTCCAACGCACTATGAATCACTCAAATCCGAGTTCGGATGAAGAAGTTACGGTGGAAACTGACAAGCGCGCAAAACGAGTTGTCTCAGCCTAACCTAAGACACCCCGAGGTGTCTCGGCCTAACCGAGACACCCCGAGGTGTCTCGGCCTAACCGAGACACCCCAAGGTGTCTCGGCCAAGGCCAAGACACCCAAGGGTGTCTCGGCCTCGCTGAGACACCCTAGGGTGTCTCCAGGCCCCAAAAGGGGTTGCTATGTTGTTTTAACCACCCGAACTTCCCCCGAGCCTATAAATACAACCTCAGGCCCTCATTTTTCTGGATCTGGAATTTTGGAGAATTAGCGAAGCCC
>NC_033797.1:123291796-123316609 GCF_001876935.1 Asparagus officinalis | reverse complement strand
AGGTAGTCCACGGATATCGACATCCCCGTCACCGGCTAAAGACCCACGCAAGTAAGAAACGACGAACGGATCTTGCGTTATTTTTGAAAAGTTGTAATCTTTCATTTTTTTCATGGTTTGCGAGGGAACCGCCCCATGACAAAATTTTTAACCGGTGCACATGTGTGGGTAAGATGATTACATGACAAAATTGGGATGCTAATATTACGTGAACTTGTAAAGAAGTCTTTCAAAATTATGTAAGAGATAGAAGCATTATGTAAGCATTTCTTAGCAAAAAGCACATTAATCACCAAAAGATAATGAAGAAGATACTGACCTGACGATTGTCCAGAAGGTATGGAGTGTGAAGGGGGAGTTGTCTGTAAATCATTTTCTTGTGTAGGTGTTTGTTGATTTGCGTCTATATCTGTGTAGGAGATAGATTGCAAATAAAAAAACATTGTTGCAACTGACTAGATTTTTATATGTAAAGGATAAAGATTAGGTGTCATGTTAAAACAGAATCAAAAGAAAAATAAATAGTTACCTCTAACTGGAGTAGACTCCCCAATGCTAGGTATGGCGGTAGCAACATGAGCAGATTCAAGTTCTCTCCTAGGCTCTCTCACCTGACGCTGCCGGTCTTCGCGCTGTGTATCTACAGCAGATTCAAGTTCTCTCCTACGCTCTCTCACCTGACGCTGCAGGTCTCCGCGCTGTAGTAGTCTACGCGATTTGCTCCGTGATGGAACTCCAGACATATTCGTCAAGCCCTATAAAGAATTTTACATTTCATATAAGATATATGTGAAATAGACATATTTATCAAGTTGAATATATAATTTTAAACAACATGCTTTTGATAAAGGTTACCTTTTTCGCTTTACAGAAATGTTAGGTTCTACAGATTCCCTAGAAGTTGTAGGAATATCTACAAGTATTTCACTATTCAAATCATTCCTAACCCATGAAATTTTATCATATTCAGGAGATTTATCTTGACATACAACCCCTCCCTGCTCAAATTCTTCGTCATCGTTGACCTCGACGACCTCTGAATCTATGAACTGTGGGACATCGTAAGTATCCCTGGGCCTCCATCGACATACAACACTCCACCCCGAATGCCTCAAGCACTTCGAGTAGTATACTTGAAATGCTTGTTCTGGAAATATAAATGGATCGTCCTCATAGGAAAAGCGTGTGGTGTTTACACTCGTCAATCCATATTCATCTACCCAAGTCCCGTAATTGTCTCTCCACTTACCAGTTCCAGTCTTCATATCATACCAAACACATTGAAAGACATAAATGCATCCTGCTCGACCTAGATAGTTGATACCAAGTATGTTATCAAGGTACCCATAGTATATCTCGTCATTAGTGCCTACGGTTGCAATTCCACTATTTTGGGTGGTTCGAGATTCTTCTATAGACTTGATTTCAAACTTGTAACCGCCAACACCGAATCCTTTATAGTATTTAACTTCAGCATCTGGAAGTGTAGCCAAATATCCAAGATCCTTATCTAATATCGATTCTACAGTCGGTAATCGGCTCTGGCAAAAAGGTCAATACGGCAATTACATAAAGATGTTAGATTAAATTGAATGAATAAGTCAAAAAATAAGAAAATAGAAATCTTACATAATGTTTAAACCAATTGCAAAAATTGTCCTGATGATGTGTTTCAACTCGTGCCTCATTCCAATTACTATGCATTGCACGTATTTCATCCTTGTGTATTCTAATGTCAAAAAATAGTAGGTAATGTGAGAAGTATATTTGGGTGTAGTAAACATATATAGCATTATGTGAAATAGACATACTCTCTAACTTCTCCAAGGCATTCGATATTGAGAAGGATAAAGCGATGAATCTTGTTGATAAATGCGAGATTCATTCTATTATAATCTGGCTTTTTTGATGGTCCGTCATGAATCACAAGAGGTCTGTTGAGTTTTGTCTCAATGTCTTCATCCAGATAACGGGAACAAAAAGTGGTTACTTCCTCTAGCAGATAACCTTCCATAATAGAACCCTCTGGTCGATTTCTATTGCGAATATAATTTTTCAGAGTGAGAAGGTACCTACAAAAGCTTACACTAAATCACCACATCCAAGATGTAAAATAAAAATATATCAATTACGTTAACTATAAAACTAAAGGTACCTATCGATGGGGTACATCCATTAATATTGTACTGGTCTGGCAAGCCTAGCCTCAATTGCAAGATGAACAGTCAGGTGTATAATGATATCAAAGAATGATGGTGGAAAAATTCGCTCAAGCTTGCAAAAAATTAACGGAATTTTAGCCTCTAGCTTCTTCAACTTATCATCCTCGATGTTTTTAGCACAAAATTCCCAAAAGAATCTGTAAAAATCATTGATCACTAAACCGACTGATTTAGGGAGAGAAGTCCTGAGAGAGAGTGGAAGAAGATACTCCATAATAATATGGTGATCATTGTAGGCGTCAAAAATTATCTATGGCTCCCCGCACGTGGCTCAAGACAAAGAGAAGACGATGAACGTCACTATTCGAGTTACAGAAGCTTGATTGACGTCAATTAACGCTTGAAGTGAATTGATGAACTATGTGAAGCAACGGAGTTTCAGAATAACGAGGATACGAACTGATCAGGAGCCCCACGTCGCCTACAAAAGGCAAAGTGCCCCTCATGTCCTAGTTTACTCCATAATGACCCAACCTTCGGAGCTTGTAGATCTCCTCGTCAGCTTTCCAACGCACTATGAATCACTCAAATCCGAGTTCGGATGAAGAAGTTACGGTGGAAACTGACAAGCGCGCAAAACGAGTTGTCTCAGCCTAACCTAAGACACCCCGAGGTGTCTCGGCCTAACCGAGACACCCCGAGGTGTCTAAAACGGACTGTCTCAGCCTAAGCTAAGACACCCCGAGGTGTCTCGGCCCAACCGAGACACCCCAAGGTGTCTCGGTTTGGTCGAGACACCCAAGGGTGTCTCGGCGGCCGAGACACCCAAGGGTGTATCGGCGCTGAGACGCCCGAGAGTGTCCTGAGGCCTTAAAAAGTGGTTTTTTTCGTTGTTATGCGGTTTTAACCGCCTGGATTCCTCGAAGCCTATAAATACAGCCCCAGGACCCTTATTTTTCGGATCTAGAATTCTCAAGCGTTTACGAAGCCCTGCTGGATTGAGGACTGAAGAGCCACGAATTTCAGAGAGGAGGAGGAGACTTCAGCGGATTCTTCGTCATAAAGAAGAGGAGTTCGTCAGATCTGCAGCTTGGTTCGTCCCTTAAGATTATCCCATTGCCGTGATCTTAAGAAGAGCAATTATCTCGCTGTTACCGATATAAGCGCTTCGGCTTCTTGATTCCTTCGCGAATCGACGAAGATCCGGATCTGATCTGATCGTTTGGTGGTCCACGGATATCAACATCCCCGTCACAGGCCAAGATCCCATGCAAGCAGAAGACCGATAAACGATCTCTACGCTGTTAGACGAGAGTTGTATTTTTCTTATTTTCATTGTGTAAGAAAGTCTTATAAAAAGACTAATTTTACTTTGAATCTGTAATCGATAAACGTATAATAGATTCAGCAATGAAGATATCAACTTTCATCCTAAACAAGCTCGCGACCACAGTGGGAGCCAACGGCTTCACTGCCGAAGCTGTCGTGCTGTAGCTGACGATCAAGATTCCGATGTTGGAAGAGGTCGAATACGAATTCGACCAGTAGAAATTCGAGGAATATATCACTTCCTCCTCCTCCAAATCTTCTTCTTACAAACGTAGGAAAACCACTGCCGCGAAGAACGTGACTTCAGATCCAAAGACCAGGGCTGATGATCTGAACCCGAATGTAGTGGAAAACCCCTCTCCGGCCTCCAAAGAAACCAGATCCAACGTTCGTGACAACTCTTCAAAAGTCAAGGAGTTGCCCGTTGAAAGTGCACCAATGTTGACGAAGAGGGCACGTCAAAGGCGCCGTCAACATCTCGCGTGTTAATTAGCTAAGGCTTTGGAGCCTGTTGACGGGATCTGCTATGAAGCGGATCTGAAACTCAGAAGGCGAAAAGTGTTCCAGCAACAAGCTTTGGGAACCTCCTCCCAATCACCTACTAACGAATGAGTTCGTGTTAAATGAACCCGTTCAACTCTTAAGGAGCGTATCCATAAGCGCAGCGCACTGCTAGCACAGACGAGGATCCTTGTACGGAAGGCACAGGAGTTGCAGAAGGAAAATGTGGCAAAAAAGCCACCAAAATCTAAGTAAGTTTGGATGCCAAAGGCCAAATCAGCGCCCAAGGCAAAAGAATCCGAGGCTGTTCTCTAGCCTTCGTCAACGCCAAATCTCGTTCCTGTTGCTCCCGCACCTCCGGTGAAGCCTTATGACAGCGTGGATCTCTCCAAACCTAGAATCCCTCTGAAAGATCGCCTCGATTCTCTACCCGAAGATCAAGGCAAAGGGCCTGTTAAGGAATGCTTGGGACCATTGAAGGAACCCCGAGCAAATATCCAGACTAGGGGTCGTACGCGACCTCTTAACAAGTTGATTTCTACAATAGCCCGCTTGGGGATGTGTGTAGAAAACCAGGAGCCCGTTAAGGTTTCACCCTCACAAATGCATGATTCCAAATGTGTGACTCCTGCAGACACCAACAAGGCGATGTTTACTCAGAGGAAAACGCGTCAGACAAAAGAATGCGTTATACTTGAGAATTCATGTAAACAGCTGATAGGTTTCTCTGTCCGTAACGTCGATAAGTTGTACTATCGGGCTGGGGGTACGAATAAATCTCAAAAGAGAAGTACCCGAGAAGCGGACTCTCACTGTCCGTGTACCAAAATTATCAGGGCAGTATTATCAGTGTGTAGCTACCCCAAGACCGCTCCACAGAGGGTCTCGGTATTTGAAAGGATCTCCACTAGAACACCCAGGACCAAGCTAAGGTATTTCTATAGAAAAAGACCAGCTGTGCAAGATGACGAACTTCCAGAAGTCACAGTCAATATGGTTGATAAGGGGAAGTCAATGTGAAGCTTCAGTCCTCGTTATTTTTCGGACATATCCCAACGTATAACTCGGTTACGGTCAGGAATCATTAGACAAAGGGACTATCAGAGGATGAATCAAGGATTATCCTGGATGATGAAGCATCAGATGCTAACTCTGCAGTCGCTTCTAACAAAACGGTATCCAGCCTAGGTCAATCCCACGAAGTGTTTATGATTAACACCGAGGAAATGGTCAAAATGGTTGAGGATGCCTTGGCCAAACAAAAAGAGAACTTTAAGTTCGAAATGGAAATGGCCATGATGCGAATGAGGGAAGAGCATGATCAACAAATTCAGGTCTTGTCCAATCAATTCGGTGAATCCAGCCGTCGCAACCTTGATAACCAAGCAGATAACGATTCAGAGGTGGATGAACATCTCAATGCTGAGAACCCTCCCTTTGACCAGAACACTAGGGGTGGTCCCACCAAAGACAACAATACTGGGGATGGTCCCAATGAAGATGATAATAATGGGAGTGGCCCCGTTATTCCTCTCAGGAATCATCCAAGATTTGATACAGACGAGGACGAGAAAATAAAGGATCTCGAGAGCAAAATCAACACGCTGATGTCTGCTCAGGGGATAAAAAAGACAGTTATTTTGTCTCCCTACCCAAGAAAGTGGGATTCGATTCTGTATCCGGTAAAGTTCAACTTGATCAACTTCACGCCGTTCGACGGGAAGGGCTTGCCCACTCAGCATCTGATCTACTTCAAGTCCTACTTAGGTATGATCTCCAGTAATGTAGCCTTGATGGTTCAGTCATTCGTTGCCACCCTTCGCAGGCCTGCCTTTGATTGGTACCGGCGTCTCAAACCCGGAAGTATCAATAGCTGGGAGGACCTAGAGAGCATGTTCCTCGCTCATTTCTTCAATGATGACGCTGAAGTATCAATCAGGACACTCTTTGATGAGAAACAGAAAGACGGAGAGTCGGTAGATACCTTCATCAAACGCTTCCGCAATCAGGTAATAAACTGCAAGGACCCCGTCACAGAGGAATTTGTCTTGCAGACCTGTCATAACAACTTGTCCATTAACATCTTGGACGTTATGGCAGTAGAGCCACTCAATACCTAGAAAGAGTTAAAGGTGCGCGGAGAGCAGGCCGAACGCTTCCTCAGAAGGAGGAAGGTTGAAAGAAGCCAACCGATGGCTAACCCTCTGAATCCGAGTCTCATTTGATGAAGGGAAGGCACTTACAACAGTTGTTGACGTTAATCAGACATCACAACAGCAACCCCGAAGACAGCAGAAGACTTCGGATCCGAAGCTCCAAAAAGAGTACTCATTCAAGGACGAAGACATTCCAGCCATCTTCGAGACCCTTCTCGAAAACAACAAGATCAAGCTGCCACCCATCATGAATCAGGAGGAAGCTGACAATACTGTGGATCCGAAGTACTGCGCGTACCACAGGAGGATCCTTCATCCCACCAAGGCTTACTTTACCTTAAAGAATAGCATCCAAACCTTGATTGAAACCGGCATCATAATGCTAGGATAAGCCAAACGAGAACGGCAAGACTCTGACAAGTATAAGAGTATAAACTGCTTCTCAATCCTCCGATCAGTATAAGAGGTTAAACTGCTTCCTGATACTCCAATAGGTATATGAGTCTAAACTGTTTCCTACCGTTGACAGGAAGTTCCTGGAGAATTTTTATATGTAATATTCTTAAGGATAACCCGATCATGCAACCGAATGCAATGGTAAACTCAGTTTCACGAAGAAGCTGGGGGTGGATGATTCATGTAACGGGAAGTTCTTGGAAGAATACTATATGTAATTTTCGTAGTGATAACCTGATCATTACAAACAAAGTGATAAACACTAAACCCCCACTGTGATTTCCGAAGACACTTTTGCTGAGACGAGATTCTATCATTTTGTTGGATCAATCTTCCCTCACAAAATTCCCATTAGTGTTTGACAACTCACAGTCTTACACCACAAAATCCCCCACCAATCAGACTAATTGATGGTGGGACCACCAAAAGTCCTTTCGGTTGAATCCACTCAAATTCTCGTTACGTCTGTGCACTCAACACTCCCATTGTTAGAGTCTGGACATAATACTTAGTATTTTAATATCCTGATCATTAACAATTGTTAAACCCCATTGTGTTAAGTATTTATCACTTAACACCAGGAACCCCCTCTGAGTAACTTGTACAAGTCAACACTCCCATTGTGATTTGTACTCCTACTTCCCCTTGGTCAAACCTTCCTACAGTTAGGGCCACAACCAAAATCCCCTCTCGATTCCTCCAATGAACGAGAGGTCCACTTTCAAATTGAGTGATCAAACCTTCCTACAGTTAGGGTCACCTCAAACTCACCCTTGGTCAAACCTTCCTACAGTTAGGGTCAAAACCACAATTCACTCTCGATAAACGAGGGATTCACCTTTAGTTCGGTGATCAAACCTTCCGACAGTTAGGATTATCCGAATCTTTCGATTCTCGGAGTGGAGATACCACTCCTAGTTTCACTCTTCAGATTCTCAAGGTAGAGATCCTACTTTGAGTTTCCTCTGCACTGGAGATAGAATATAAAATTCTTCCTCTTCGGTTTTGGGAGATAGAATATAACATTCTTCCTCTCCTATTTTGGGTTCGTCTTTGCCCCAAGAGAAGACACCATCCTTCAACTCCAAAATCCGCGCGTCACAAGCACAGGGAATTTTATCCCGAATCCTAAGTAGGGATAACTCAACGCCTAACACGCGTTACCAGTTTAGTTTTTTACCGTTAAAAGAAGACACCAAAATACCAATCTGGGGACTTTTATCCCAAATCCTAAGAAGGGGTGTGTCAGCGCCTAACACGCGTTGCCGGATAGTCTATTCCCGTGAGAAAGACGAAGTCTACGTATTCAATATCGTAGCACTAAAAGAGTTAACTCTTTTAGCATAATGTTACATGTGGAACAGACTTAAACAAATCCGCGTGCAACCTCGATTCAAACGGTAATCAGTAAAGCCACATCAAATCCGCTGAAGGCTGAGGATTTGCCAAAAATCCTAAGTCAGCGCTTAACACGCGTTACCGGTTTAGTATTTCACCGTTTGAAGAAGACACCAGAATCCGAGTCTGGGGACTTTCATCCCGAAGCCAAAGTAGAGATAAGTCAGCACCTAACACGCGTTACCGGGTAGTCTATTCCCGTAAGAAAGACGAAGTCTATGTATTCAATATCGTAGCACTAAAGGAGTTAACTCTTTTAGCACAACGTTACATGCAGAACGGGTTTAAACAATCTGCAAGCTAGCCCAACTCAAACGATAGTCGGTAAAGTCTCATCAAATTCGTTGATGGCTGAGGGTTTGCCAAAAATCCTATAAGTGTGAAAGTCATTGACGCACCAGCTTTATTAACTGGTCTCGTGACTCGAACATCCAACAACTTCAGGATAAGATCCATATCTGTAGACGAATCAGCTTTAACAATTGGTCCTGCAACTCTAACTGTTAAGACTGCTATGCTCCAATACCTTAAGAGTTTAAATTGTGCATACTCCAGCAAACGTACGAGTATAAACTATGTTAACGTTGGGCGATCCGAAACCTTAGGTCAATGCCGATCAACCCGTAACCCTAGGTCAACACCAATCAATGTGTTGTGAAGAAAAGTCAACGTCGGGCGATCCGAAACCCTAGGTCAACGCCGATCAACGCGTTGCGACAAAAAGTTAATGTACGGCAGTCTAAAACCCTAATTCAACACGATGTGACGGAGATAGTCAATTCTAAGTCAACTCAACGACAAGAGCCAAGATCAACTCACCCTCTTAGATTTGAGACTTTGACGATGGCCAGATGATAAACGCAGCGCCGGGAGAACCTCAGCAGTCTGACAAAATACTGGATAGACTAAAAATCGAAGATGTAAAGAATCGAAGCTAACTACAGGTCCTTTTACACCGACTAAAGGTTGGACCGATCATATTCAAAGTATTACAGTCTCCTCTATAAAAGAAACGAGACTGAAACACTTTGGAGGGGGTATTTGTAGGCGTCAAAAATTACATATAGGTCTCCGCACGCGGCTCAAGACAAAGAGAATACGATAAATGTTATTATTTGAGTTATAGAAGCTTGATTGACATTGATTAACGCTTGGAGTGAATTGACGAACTATGTGAAGCAACGGAGTTTCAAAATAACGAGGATACGAACTGATCGGGAGCCCCGCGTCGCCTACAAAAGGGGAAGTGCCCCTCGTGTCCTAGTTTACTCCATATTGATCCAATCATTAGAGCTTGTAGATCTCCTCGTCGGCTTTCCAGCGCACTTTGAATCACTCAAATCCGAGTTTGGATGAAGAAGTTACGGTGGAAACGGACAAGCGCGCAAAACAAGTTGTCTCAGCCGAAGCTAAGATACCCCGAGGTGTCACGGCCCAACCGAGACACCCTAAGGTGTCTCGGTTTGGCTGAGACACCCAAGGGTGTCTCGGCGCTGAGACGCCTGAGGGTGTCCTGAGGCCTTAAAAAGTGATTTTTTCATTGTTATGCGGTTTTAACCGCCTAGATTCCCCCGAGCCTATAAATACAGCCCTAGGGCCCTCATTTTTTTGGATCTAGAATTCTCAAGCATTGGCGAAGCCCTGTCGAATTAAGGACTGAAGAGCCACGAATTTCAGAGAGGAGGAGGATACTTCAGCAGATTCTTCGTCATAAAGAAGAAGAGTTCGTAAGATCTGCAGCCTGGTTCGTCCCTTAATATTACCCCGTTGCGGTGATCTTAAGAAGATCAATTATCTCACTGTTGCCGAGATAAGCGCTTTGGCTTCTTGATTCTTTCGCGAATCGATGAAGCTATGGATCTGATCTGATCGTTTACGGATATCAACGTCCCCACCACAGGCCAACATCCCACGCAAGCAGAAGACCGATAAATGATCTCTGTGCTGTTTAACGAGAGTTGTATTTTTCTTATTTTCATTGTGTAAGCAAGTCTTATACAAAGACTAATTTTACTTTGAATCTGTAATCGATAAACGTGTAATAGATTCAGCAATGAAGATATCAACTTAGTTTTACTTTGAATCTGTAATCGATAAACGTGTAATAGATTCAGCAATGAAGATATCAACTTTCATCCTAAACAAGCTGGCAACCAAAAATTAACTATGGGTCCCCGCACGCGGCTCGAGACAAAGAGAAGACGATGAACATCACTATTTGAGTTGCAGAAGATCTGTAATCGATAAACGTGTAATAGATTCAGCAATGAAGATATCAACTTTCATCCCAAACAAGCTGGCGACCAAAAATTGACTATGGGTCCCCGCACGCGGCTCGAGACAAAGAGAAGACGATGA
Source organism: Asparagus officinalis (assembly GCF_001876935.1). Taxonomy (NCBI): domain Eukaryota; kingdom Viridiplantae; phylum Streptophyta; class Magnoliopsida; order Asparagales; family Asparagaceae; genus Asparagus; species Asparagus officinalis. The sequence continues at coordinate 123,306,249 of NC_033797.1, read as the reverse complement.
ACATCACTATTTGAGTTGCAGAAGCTTGATTGATGTCTATTAACGCTTGAAGTGGATTGACGAACTATGTGAAGCAACAGAGTTTCAGAATAACAAGGATACGAACTGATCGGGAGCCCCGCGTCACCCATAAAAGGTGAAGAGCCCCTCGTGTCGCAGTTTACTCCACAATGATCTAATCATCGGAGCTTGTAGATCTCCTCGTCGGCTTTCCAACGCACTTTGAATCACTCAAATCCTAGTTCGGATGAAGAAGTTACGGTAGAAACGGACAAGCGCGCAAAACGAGTTGTCTCAGCCTAAGCTAAGACACCCCAAGGTGTCTCAACCCAACCGAGAAACCCTAAGGTGTCTCAGTTTGGCCGAGACACCCAAGGGTGTCTCGACCAAGCCAAGACACCCAAGCGTGTATCGGCGCTGAGACGCCCGAGGGTGTCCTGAGGCCTTAAAAAGGGGTTTTTTTCGTTGTTATGCGGTTTTTGAATTCTCATTTTTTCAAGCTTCTGCAGGGCCCTCATTTTTTCGGATCTGGAATTCTCAAGCATTGGCGAAGCCTTGCCGGATTGAGGACTAAAGAACCATGAATTTCAGAGAGGAGGAGGAGACTTCAGTGGATTCTTCGTCATAAAGAAGAGGAGTTCGTCAGATCTGCAGCCTGGTTCGTCCCTTAAGATTACCCCGTTACGATGATCTTAAGAAGAGCAATTATCTCGCTGTTGCCAAGATAAGCACTTCGGCTTCTTGACTCCTTCACGAATAGAAGAAGCTCCGGATCTGATCTGATCGTTTGGTGGTCCACGGATATCAACGTCCCCGTCACAGGCCAAGATCCCACGGAAGTAGAAGACCAATAAATGATCTCTGCGCTGTTTGACGAGAGTTGTATTTTTCTTATTTTTATTGTGTAAGCAAGTCTAATAAAAAGACTAATTTTACTTTAAATCTGTAATCGATAAACGTGTAATAGATTCAACAATGAAGATATCAACTTTCATCCCAAACAAGCTGGCGACCAAAAATTACCTATGGGTCCCCGCACGTGGCTCGAGACAAAGAAAAGATGATGACCATCACTATTCAAGTTACAGAAGCTTGATTGACGTCGATTAACGCTTGAAGTGAATTGACGAACTATGTGAAGTAATAGAGTTTCAGAATAACGAGGATACGAACTAATCGGGAGCCCCGCGTCGCCTATAAAAGGTGAAGTGCCCCTCTTTTCCTTGTTTACTCCACAATGATCCAATCATCGGAGCTTGAAAATCTCTTTGCCGGTTTTCCAACGCACTTTGAATCACTCAAATCCGAGTTCGGATGAAGAAGTTACAGTATAAACAGACAAGCGCGCAAAACGAGTTGTCTCAGCCTAAGCTAAGATACCCCGAGGTGTCTCGACGGCCGAGACACCTAAGGGTGTATCGGCGCTGAGACGCCCGAGGGTGTCCTGAGGCCTTAGAAAGTAGTTTTTTTCGTTGTTATGCGGTTTAAACCGCCTGGATTCCCCGGAGCCTATAAATACAGCCCCAGGGCCCTCATTTTTTCAGATCTGGAATTCTGAATCGTAGGCGAAGCCCTGCCGGATTGAGGACTGAAGAGCCACGAATTTTAGAGAGGAGGAGGAGACTTCAGCGGATTCTTCGTCATAAAGAAGAGGAGTTCGTTAGATCTGCAGCCTGGTTCGTCCTCTAAGATTACCTCATTGTGGTGATCTTAAGAAGAGCAATTTTCTCACTGTTGCTGAGATAAGTGCTTCGGCTTCTTGATTCCTTCGCGAATCAACAAAGCTCCGGATCTGATCTGATCGTTTGGTGGTCCACAGATATCAACATCCCCGTCATAGGCCAAGATCCCACGCAAGCAGAAGATCGATAAACGATCTCTACGCTATTTGACGAGAGTTATATTTTTCTTATTTTCATTGTGTAAAAAAGTCTTATAAAAATACTAATTTTACTTTGAATCTGTAATCAATAAACGTGTAATAGATTCAGCAATGAAGATATCAACTTTCATCCCAAACAAGCTGGCGACCAAAAATTACCTATGGGTCCCCGCACGCAGCTCGAGACAAAGAGAAGACAATGAATGTCACTATTTGAGTTACATAAGCTTAATTGATGTCGATTAACGCTTGAAGTGAATTGACGAATTATGTGAAGCAACGGAGTTTTAGAATAACGAGGATACGAACTGATCAGGACCTCGCGTCGCCTACAAAAGGCGAAGCACCCCTCATGTCCTAGTTTACTCCATAATGATCCAATAATCGGAGCTTGTAGATCTCCTCACCGACTTTCCAATGCACTTTGAATCACTCAAATCCGAGTTCGGATGAAGAAGTTACGATGAAAACGGACAAGCGCGCAAAACGAGTTGTCTCAGCCTAAGCTAAGACACCCCGAGGTATCTCGGCCCAACCGAGACACCCCAAGGTGTCTCGGTTTGGCCGAGACACCCAGCGTGTATCAGCGGCCGATACACCGTTGGGTGTATCAGTGCTGAGATGCCCGAGGGTGTCCTGAGGCCTTAAAAAGTGGTTTTTTTCTTTGTTATGCGGTTTTAACCACCTGGACTCCCCGAAGCCTATAAATACAGCCCCAGGGCCCTTATTTTTTCAAATCTAGAATTCTCAAGCATTGGCGAAGCCCTGCCAGATTAAGGACTGAAGAGCCACGAATTTCAGAGAGGAGGAGGAGACTTCAGCAGATTCTTCGTCATAAAGAAGAGGAGTTCGTAAGATCTGCAGCCTGGTTCGTCCCTTAAGATTACCCCGTTGCGGTGATCTTAAGAAGAGCAATTATCTCGCAGTTGCCGAGATAAGCGCTTCATCTTCTTGATTCCTTTGCGAATCGACGAAGCTCCGGATCTGATCTGATCGTTTGATGGTCCACGGATATCAACTTCCCTGTCACAGGCCAAGATCCCACACAAGCAGAAGACCGATAAATGATCTCTGCGCTGTTTAACGAGAGTTGTATTTTTCTTATTTTCATTGTGTAAGTAAGTCTTATAGAAAGACTAATTTTACTTTGAATCTGTAATCGATAAACGTGTAATAGATTCAGCAATGAAGATATCAACTTTCATCCCAAACAAGCTGGTGACCAAAAATTAACTATGGGTCCCCGCACGCGGCTCAAGACAAAGAGAAGATGATGAAAATCACTATTTGAGTTGCAGAAGCTTGATTGATGTCTATTAACGCTTGAAGTGAATTGACGAACAATGTGAAGCAACGGAGTTTCAGAATAACGAGGATACGAACTGATCGGGAGCCCCGCGTCACCTATAAAAGGTGAAGCGCCCCTCAAGTTCCAGTTTACTCCACAATGATCCAATCATCAGAGCTTGTATATGTCCTCGTTGGCTTTCCAACGCACTTTGAATCACTCAAATCCGAGTTCGGATGAAGAAGTTACGGTGGAAACGGACAAGCGCGCAAAACGAGTTGTCTCAGCCTAAGCTAAGACATCCCGAGGTGTCTCGGCCCAACCGAGACACCCCAAGGTGTCTCGGTTTGGCCGAGACACCAAAGGGTGTCTCGGCGGCCGAGACACCCAAGGGTGTATCGACGCTGAGACGCCCGAGGGTGTCCTGAGGCCTTAAAAAGTGGTTTTTTTCGTTGTTATGCGGTATTAACCACCTGGATTTCCCAGAGCCTATAAATACAGCCCCAGGGCCCACATTTTTTCGGATCTGGAATTCTTAAGCATTGGCGAAGCCCTGCCGGATTGAGGACTGAAGAGCCACAAATTTCAGAGAGGAGGAGGAGACTTCAGCGGATTCTTCGTCATAAAGAAGAGGAGTTCGTCAGATCTGCAGCCTGGTTCGTCCCTTAAGATTACCCCATTACGATGATCTTAAGAAGAGCAATTATCTCGCTGTTGCCGAGATAAGCACTTCGGCTTCTTGATTCCTTCGCGAATCGACAAAGCTCCGGACCTGATCTGATCGTTTGGTGGTCCACGGATATCAACGTCCCCGTCACAGGCCAAGATCCCACGGAAGCAGAAGATCGATAAATGATCTCTGTGCTGTTTGACGAGAGTTGTATTTTTCTTATTTTTATTATGTAAGCAAGTCTTCCGATAAATGATCTCTGTGCTGTTTGACGAGAGTTGTATTTTTCTTATTTTTATTATGTAAGCAAGTCTTATAAAAAGACTAATTTTACTTTGAATCTGTAATCGATAAACGTGTAATAGATTCAGCATTGAAGATAACAACTTTCATCCCAAACAAGCTGGCAACCAAAAATTGCCTATGGATCCCCGCACATGGCTCGAGACAAAGAAAAGATGATGAACATCACTATTCAAGTTACAGAAGCTTGATTGACGTCGATTAACGCTTGAAGTGAATTGACGAACTATGTGAAGCAACGGAGTTTCAGAATAACGAGGATACGAACTGATCGGAAGCCCCGCGTCGCCTACCAAAGGCAAAGCGCCCCTCGTGTCCAAGTTTACTCCACAATGATCCAATCATCGAAGCTTGAAGATATTCTTGCCGGGTTTCCAACGCACTTTGAATCACTCAAATCCGAGTTCGGATGAAGAAGTTATGGTGGAAACAGACAAGCACGCAAAATGAGTTGTCTCAGCCTAAGCTAAGATACCCCGAGGTGTGTCGGCGCAACCGAGACACCCCAAGGTGTCTCGGTTTGTCCGAGACAACCAAGGGTATCTCGACAATCGAGACACCCAAGGGTGTATCGGCGCTGAGACGCCCGAGGGTGTCCTAAGGCCTTAAAAAGTAGTTTTTTTGTTGTTATGCGGTTTTAACCGCCTGGATTCCCCGGAGTCTATAAATATAGCCCCAGGGCCCTCATTTTTTTGGATCTGGAATTCTCAATCGTAGGCGAAGCCCTGTCGGATTAAGGACAGAAGAGCCACGAATTTCAGAGAGGAGGAGGAGACTTCCGCGGATTCTTCGTCATAAAGAAGAGGAGTTCGTTAGATCTGCAGCCTGGTTCGTCCCTTAAGATTACCCCGTTACGGTGATCTTACGAAGTGCAATTATCTCGCTGTTATCGAGATAAGCACCTCGGCTTCTTGATTCCTTCGCGAATCAACAAAGCTTTGGATCTGATCTGATCGTTTGGTGGTCCACGGATATCAACGTCCCCGTCACAGGCCAAGATCCCATGCAAGCAGAAGACCGATAAATGATCTCTGTGATGTTTAACGAGAGTTGTATTTTTCTTATTTTCATTGTGTAAGCAAGTCTTATAAAAAGAGTAGTTTTACTTTGAATCTGTAATCGATAAACGTGTAATAGATTCAGCAATGAAGATATCAACTTTCATCCCAAACAAGCTGGCAACCAAAAATTAACTATGGGTCCCCACACGCGGCTCGAGATAAAGAGAAGATGATGAACATCACTATTTGAGTTGCAGAAGCTTGATTGACGTCTATTAACGCTTGAAGTGAATTGACGAACTATGTGAAGCAACGAAGTTTCAGAATAACGAGGATACGAACTGATCGGGAACCCCGCGTCGCCTATAAAAGGTGAAGCACCCCTCGTGTCTCAGTTTACTCCACCATGATCCAATCATCAGAGCTTGTAGATCTCCTTGCCGGCTTTCCATCGCACTTTGAATCACTCAAATCCGAGTTCGGATGAAGAAGTTACGGTGAAAACGGACAAGCGCGCAAAACGAGTTGTCTTAGCCAAAGCTAAGACACCCCGAGGTGTCTCGGCCCAACCGAGACACCCCAAGGTGTCTCGGTTTGGTCGAGACACCCAAGGGTGTATCGGCGCTAAGACGCCCGAGGGTGTCCTGAGGCCTTAAAAAGTGGTTTTTTTCTTTGTTATGCGGTTTTAACCACCTGGATTCCCCGAGACCTATAAATACAGCCCCAGGGCCCTTATTTTTTCGGATCTGGAATTCTCAAGCGTTGGCGAAGCCCTGCCGGATTAAGGACTGTGGAGCCATGAATTTCAGAGATGAGGGGGAGACTTCAGCAGATTCTTCGTCATAAAGAAGAGGAGTTCGTATGATCTGCAGCCTGGTTCGTCCCTTAAGATTACCCCGTTCCGGTGATCTTAAGAAGAGCAATTATCTCGCTGTTGCCGAGATAAGCGCTTCGGCTTCTTGATTCCTTCGCGAATCAATTAAGCTCAGGATCTGATCTGATCGTTTGGTGGTCCACGGATATCAACGTCCCCGTCACAAGCCAAAATTCCACGCAAGCAGAAAACCGATAAATGATCTCTACGCTGTTTAACGAGAGTTATATTTTTCTTATTTTTATTTTGTAAGTAAGTCTTATAAAAAGACTAATTTTACTTTGAATCTGTAATCGATAAACGTGTAATAGATTCAGCAATGAAGATATCAACTTTCATTCCAAACAAGCTGGCGACCAAAAATTAACTATGGGTCCCCGCACGCGGCTCGAGATAAAGAGAAGACGATGAACATCACTATTTGAGTTGCATAAGCTTGATTGACGTCTATTAATGCTTGAAGTGAATTGAAGAACTATGTGAAGCAACGAAGTTTCAGAATAACGAGGATACGAACTGATCGGGAGCCCCGCATCGCCTATAAAAGATGAAGTGCCCCTCATGTCCCAATTTACTCCACAATGATCCAATCATCAGAGCTTTTAGATCTCCTCGTCGACTTTCCAACACACTTTGAATCACTCAAATCCGAGTTCGGATGAAGAAGTTACGGTGGAAACGGACAAGCACGCAAAACGAGTTGTCTCAGCCTAAGCTAAGACATCCCGAGGTGTCTCGGCCCAACCGAGACACCCCAAGGTGTCTCGGTTTGGCCGAGACACCCAAGGGTGTCTCGGCGACCGAGACGCCTGAGGGTGTATTGGCGCTGAGATGCCCGAGGGTGTCCTGAGGCCTTAAAAAGTGGTTTTTTCATTGTTATGCGGTATTAACCGTCTGGATTCCCCGGAGCCTATAAATACAGCCCCAGGGCCCTTATTTTTTCGGATCTAAAATTCTCAAGCGTTGGCCAAGCCCTACCGGATTGAGGACTGAAGAGCCACGAATTTCAGAGAGGAGGAGGAGACTTCAGCGGATTCTTCGTCATAAAGAAGAGGAGTTCGTTAGATCTGCAGCCTGGTTCGTCCCTTAAGATTACCCCGTTACGGTGATCTTAAGAAGAATAATTATCTCGCTGTTGCCGAGATAAGCACTTCGGCTTCTTGATTCCTTCACGAATCGACGAAGCTCCGCATCTGATCTGATCGTTTGGTGGTCCACGGATATCAACATCCCCGTCACAGGCCAAGATCCCACGCAAGCAGAAGACCGATAAACGATCTCTGCGCTGTTTGACGAAAGTTGTATTTTTCTTATTTTTATTGTGTAAGAAAGTCTTATAAAAAGACTAATTTTACTTTGTATCTGTAATCGATAAACATGTAATAGATTCAGCATGAAGATATCAACTTTCATCCCAAATAATCATGACTCTTCAACCCTTGATCATGACTCTTCAACCCTTCGATCTTTCCTTTAACAATCTTTATCTTCTTACTAAATGATCTTGAAAACCCCATAGGAACCTTCAACTCATGTAACACCGGAAGAAACTTTTTCTTTTCATCTGGTGACATATGATACACAGCATTGGGGTGTACAAATTGGTCAGGATTGTCTGCCTTCGGTATAGGATGCAACTCTTTTCTAATGTTCCACGCCTGCAGATCCCTCCGAGCTTTAAGGTTATCTTTTGATTTTCTATATTTACAGAGAAGCAAGTTAAGTATGTGCTCAGATACTCCTTTCTCAATGAGCATGACGTCTAGATTGTACCGCACTTTATTTGTCTTCCAGTAGGATAGTTCGAAGAAGATACTTTTCTTGTTCCATCCCTGTGATGTTTCTTGCCTTCCCTTTACTTTTCCGAAAGTCACATTGTTTTGTTAGACCCTAGAGGGGGGGTGATTAGGATCTTATGCTAATCTAATCCGATTAAATGCCAATTAAAATTAATTAATATGTTATCCTAGTAAGTATAAAATACAACAAGATATGTGAGCTAGGATAAACAATATGAACAAGGGATATATCCTAGCAATGACATATACTATGAGTTATATGCAAGGATATGAAACTAAAGGTGATATAAACATAAATAAGATAAACAAGATAGTGGATAATATGAACTAAGAGTAAATGACAATGGCGATATAAGATATGAGCATGAATATAAATGAACGCCAAAGCACACTCAAACACACTATATGATCACGGAGTTCGGACCTTCCGTCCTACGTCTCCGCTCCCCACTCCCGGGGAGAAATCCACACACTCGGTTTTCTAGCTAACCGAAAACTTTACAATCAACACACTATTGTAATCCCACTCTACACCCACTAAGTGTTGGACCTAGCCGTGTCTCCCTCAAGTGCTCGGTTACAACCTCTCTCTAGACACGTCAACCGACACCACTCCTCTTGGGACGATCCCCGACTCTCACCACACACTCCTCACTCGGTGTACAAGTGTATTACAAAGTGATTTCATAATAAGAACAAATATGACAAATGATTGTTCTCAAAACAAGGTGAGAACTCAATTAAGCTCACTCTCAATGTCACAAACCTACAAACCCTAAATATATACTATGAATGTAAATACAATAAGCCTGCAATAGGTTGTGTGTGATCAAAGAGATAAAGAATATAAACTCAATATGAAATCTAGCTTATAAAATAAGAACAAACTTATAAAATGCTAGAATTGAGTTTAAGGAAACTTCTCTATATGATGACAAGAGAGAGGGAGAAGAATGAATGCTCAAACACTAAGGATGATCTCCACTTGCTCTTGTGAAATTTGCTCCACAAATCAACTCTTGTAAATGCTTAAAACTTTTTAAACAACACTAAACCCTTAAACAAAACTTGTAAACCTCTTAAAAACTTTTCTCTTGTTGTTCTTGTTAGATGGGAGGAGGAAATGCAATGGTATATAACAACCCAAGACATCAGCCAAAACCCAAGGAAATGACAAAAACCCAAAACAAACAAACACAAAACTAGCCATTACTGTGCAACGGCTCTCTGATAAGTCGACTTGGAGTCGACTATGACATATACAGTTTTGGCAGATGCTGAAATTATGCGTATCTGGCATTTGTTAAAATCAGTTAAAAATAGTAAATCAACTCTAAACATTATGAATTTTGAGGGATGTTTCTAAACATGTAAATAAACATTTTACAAAGAATTTCTGAATACACTTCTTCATTTGTGAGAAATAAATATTTGAATACAGATATTTCATATCTAAAAACTGCTGAAACACCTGATTTTCTAAAATCAATTTGACACAGTAATTAACTCAAAAATTTTTAAAATTTTAGGGAAGCTTCTAAACGTGTTATATGAACATGTTAGAGAAGGAATTATTAAATATCACTTCCTATTTGAGAGAAATAATTTATTTTGTAAACTGGTCAAAATACATAAACTGTGCAAACACTTCATAAGTAGACTTATAAAAGTTATAGTCGACTTATATAAATCGACTTTCCTTGCTTTATAAGTCGACTTAGAAGAGGAGAGAAAATGCATTCTAGAGAGTTCATAAGTCGACTTGTCAGGGTTATAAGTCGACTTATAAACATGCACATGCCCTGTTCATGCTGGAAAACTGATTTTTAAGTGCCTTTAAAATAACAAATAAATTCCAAAAATTATGAAACTTTTGGAAAATGTTTATAAACATGATTAATAAACATGTTAAAAAAAGAATTTGGAATTGCATTCCCCAATTTAGTGAAACCCATCACCTTTCAAATATGTCCCAAAAGCATGAAAACGAAACATACATTTTGACATTTGATTAAACAAACTTTTGAAATCTACAAAATGATTTTATAAACTTTATATAAACTATGCATAAAACTGATATTAAAGTCTGTAAACTAATAAAATAAATGTTTCACAAAAACACCTATATTTTGATAAATCAACAATACGTGTGCTGTGAATTAATATGAGCTTAAAGCTATCAACCACACAAGCTATAAAACCTAAACTAAATATACCAAGCTTGTGATCTTCACGAAGCTCTATCTTGGTACACTTGCGGATGAAGCTAAAACTTGGACTTCAACTTGAATGCAATACTTCATCCACTATTCCGCCAACCTTCCTCTTGATATGATCGTGTAGGCTCAATCCATCCAACCTCCAACTACGTTGTTTGTCTACAATACATAGGAAAACGTAAATACTGGACAAACAACATTAGTAGTAAATTGTTTGTAAATCATCATCAAAACAAGAAGGCTAACATGTTTTTACCATTCCATTGAGCAAGTATATCCTCTCCGGATAATGGGTCTGGACGCGGGCGATTGTCTTTAGTACCATCAAAGTGGATAATGTTATCTCTGTACGGATGATTTTCATCCAACATGCGTCTATAGCCGCAATAACAAGCCTTATTGCTAAAGGGTAGTCTTCTCGATGTTGTCTGGAGATGACAGTAAGGACATGCTGTGTAACCATGTACAGACCAACCAGATAGCATTCCATACGCAGGAAAATCATTGATTGTCCACATTAAGGCTACACGCATGGTGAAGTTTGTCTCCATGTCCGCATCGTATGTATCCACACCATCAATGAATAAAGACCTTAACTCTTCGATAAGAGGTCGAAGATAGACGTTAATATTGTTTCTCGGTGACTTTGGACCATCAAAAAGAAGAGGCATCATGAAATATGATTGGTCCATAGCCAACCACGATGAGAGATTATAAACCATCATCATAACGGGCCATGTGCTGTGGGGATTGCCCTTAAAGCTGAAGGGGCAAAAGCCATCACTAGCCAATCCCAGCCTGATATTGCGAGGTTTGTGACTAAATGTTGGGTGCCTACTATCAAAATCCTTCCATGCAGGCGTATCTCTAGGATGACTCATTCGTCCGTTTTCACTTGGACGTGCACGATGATGCCAAGTCATCGCTATCGCTGTCTTCTTACACTTAAATAGCCTCTGCAACCTCTGTGTAATGGGAAAGTATCGTACTATCTTGATAGGTATATCCTTCTTTTGACCATGTACTTTCTTCTTATATCTAGCCTCTCTGCAAGTAGGACACTCCGTCTTATCTGATTTTTCTTTCCAGTAAATTATACAATCATTGGGACATGCATGTATCATCTCACACTTCAGACCCAGATTAGACATTATCTTTTGAGCTTCGTACCAGCTATCAGGCACATGGTTTCCCGGAGGCATAGAATCTTTAAGAAACTTGAGGAGCATCGTAAATGACTTTTTCTCCATTTATTTAGACATTTAATCTAGAATAGATGGATAAACCATGGCAGTGTGGAGTGTTTTGCATTCTCATAAATGGACCTCCTAGCATCATTCATGTATTTATCATAATTGTCTTCACGATGTCCTCCGAAAGGAGGTTCTTCAGCAAGGTTAGTGTTACCAAGAGCTACCTTAACCATTTCCTCCATTTCCTCATCAAGAAATAAGTTTTCATCTTCTTGTTCTTCTTCATCTGCATCACTGAGACCTTCAATTTGTCCATGATATACCCAAGTTTTGTAATCGCTAATAAAACCATTCTTCACAATGTGAAGTTCTACTTCTTCCTCCAAATGATGCAACCTATTCGCGCATAATTTACATGGAAAAATGAGTCTCCCATGTCGGACCATATCGTGTCTACACACAAAGTCCATGAAAGCACTAACTCCATTAACGAAAATAGATTGCATGCGTTCTGCACGACCCATGTACATCCAATCTTTACCTCTGATGTAGTTACGTGCCATGATAACCTAAATAAAATAATTTATTTGTAACGACTTCTAAAAACATGGATTTAGGAATAAGCTAAGCATGATCATTACTTTGCTTCGAATATTGGGTTACAATTAAAAGCCAAAAAGTTTAAACATGTTCATCTGATAGCAACTCCTCTATTCTCATTCCTTAATCTAGGGATGTCAAATGGGTGGTTTTGGTTGGGTCATAAATGGGTGGGCACATTTATGACCATTTGACCATTTATGACCCATTTAGCATTTGCTAAATGGGTCACTTCTCAACCACCCATTTACTAAATGGGTGGTTCATGGGTGACCCAATAACCGATTTAGTTATGATTATGATGCTTCTATATATATGTAAGTTTCAGGGATCTACTTGCAAACTTTCAGGGGTTTTTGGCAAACTTTCAGGGGGGTTTTCTACAAATTTTAGTGGTTTTTTTGCAAACTTTCAGGGGGTTTTCTGCAAACTTTTAGGGGGGTTTTTTGCACACTTTTAGGGGTTTTTTTGCAAACTTTCAGGGGTTTTTGGAAAACTTTCAGGGAGTTTTCTGTGAACTTTCTGGGGGGTTTCTGCAAACTTTCAGGGGGTTTTCTGCAAACTTTAAGGGGGTTTTCTGTAAACTTTTAGGGGGTTTTCTGTAAACTTTCAGGAGGTTTTCTGTAAACTTTCAAGGGTCTTTCTGTAAACTTTCAGGGGTTTTTCTGTAAACTTTCAGGGGGTTTTCTATAAACTTTTAGGGGTTTTATGTAAACTTTTAGGGAGTTTTCTGCAAACTTTTAGCGTGTTTTCTGTAAGCTTTCAGGGGGGTTTTTACAAACTTTTAGGGGGTTTTTTGCAAACTTTCAACGTGTTTTCTGTAAGGCTTAATCATATGACATCATTATCCCTCAACAGTCCTGTATTTTATTAATTCCCTATGCCGCGTTTCTTTCTTTCCCTTCACATTTAATCATACTAGGTTTTATACAAGTGCAATGCACGTGGTTAGATATCATGATTAAGTATTTTTTTATTTTTTTTTTCTCTAACTAAATTTTGTTCCTCGGTTCTACTTTAATAGTTTGTGCTTAGTTTTTGTCTCTAAAATTTAACATTACGATTATTTATTTTCTTTGATGTTTGTTTAAATGTGCTATATCTAACTTAAATTTTCATGTTGATTTTTGAATTGATAGAAAAATATAAAATTTGAAGCTAATTTAAATTTTCATATTATTTGGATTAACATAAAACCAAGCTTTACTTGAGAAAGTATAGTGTTGCGAAAGTGAAAAATATTAAAACATTGTTATATAAGAAAAGTGAATATTTAAAACTAATAAGGCCAGGTGATTGATTAAAAGTATGCTAAAACGAAACAAAAGAGAATATAAAATTTATTCCTAATCATTAATAGACTTCATAAAAATTATAAGCTAAATATTCATGCTAACTCTAGTATACTTTTATATGATAAAAGCATCCACATAAGCATATAAAAGTACTAAAAAAGTTCATGAATAAAGATTCCTAATTTCATTCAAAACAATTAAACTATTCTATTAAATATTTATAAATATTGTCTTTTATTCCTTCTATTTTATTTTTTTATTGAGCTAAGATCAATCATTCTTTACATTTATCTTTTTTTGGGGAAATTCTAGAATAGTGTCTTTATTATCTACATCGATTGTGACATCAGGATAGAGTTGTATTTTTTGCACTGTTATCTTTCCTAGGCTCGTTATTCTTTGATCTTCTCGTTTAACTTCACAAGTTGTATTTTTTGCACTGTTATCTTTCCTAGGCTCGTTATTCTTTGATCTTCTCGTTTAACTTCACAAAGAAGTCGAGTGTATTTCTGTTATCTTTCCTAGGCTCGTTATTCTTTGATCTTCTCGTTTAACTTCACAAAGAAGTCGAGTGTATTTCTAATGTTCAACACAAACTTCTTGAAATACAGACTTTGATTTTTTACCATTTCAATGAGAATAACTTTTAATTTCATATATATAAAATTATTTGTGTTCCAAATTTATTACTTAAATAAGGAGCTATCTCTTTTTCTTCTACAATGAATTATTCTCATATGCATCCAATAAGAGTTTCTATTATGTCAATAATTTGTTGTTTTTAGTTTTGAAACGTTAAGATGTTTTTTATAATTTTAAACTTTTCAGGGTATTTTGTGCAATTTTAAAACTTTTTAGGTTTTTTTACAATACTTCATGTATTATAGTATATTAGCTACATATAATTTCTTTATCTTAACAAACTAACACTGTAAAGCTGTTATATATATTTTATTAATATTTTTTTAATTTGTTGAGCTATAGAGAGTTCACGTAAGCTTAGGATATGATATAATTATAATTAGGATAGATTAAGATATAAATGAAATATTCAAAATAGTGAAGGGTAATATTGACCATGAAAAGATTTTTCCGAACTCGTGCTTTTAAAAGGAGTATGATATGATATGATATGTTGTATGATGTGATATGATATAAAGAAACAAACGATAAGATGGAGAGTTCTTTTTTCTTTTTCTTTTTTGACTCATTAGGTACCACATTCAAATATCTAGATTGTTAAAATTTTAAATCTTTATTTGTTTTCTCTAGTAAATATAAATTTTGTATATTCTGAGATTTTCTATTATTAACATATATGTAAAAACA
>NC_033797.1:123244325-123291785 GCF_001876935.1 Asparagus officinalis | reverse complement strand
ATATATATATATATATATATATATATATATAAAGGAGGATATGATCGGATTATTGAAGCTTATTTCTACTAATTAAAATTAATTAGGATAGGATACACTAATAAGATAATATCTTAAAGGGTCAAAGGGTATTTTTGTCCATAAAAAGTTTTTCCCAAACTCCCTCTTTTAAAGGGAGTATGATTATAAGAATATTTGTAAAATACAACTGAGGAAATTCTTATCCATATTTAGACATGTTTTTCCTTTGGTCTAGCATAACATTTGGAGTAGAAGGAAACAGTAAAACTTTTTTACAGGGTGCAATCAGATTATGATCAACGCCATTGGATCAATACTAAAAATCTCAGAGGAAATGATGCACTCGGATAACTTAGTAAGATGAACTAAAGACTCTTGTAACTCTAAACCAATCCAGATAAAGGCATTGCATTCTCCTTTTCCATTGGTGTGTCATGTTAGTTTCTTAAATTAAAGATTTGTTTTCATTAAAGCTTCATATGTTTTTTCAGAACAACATAAAATGTTCCCAAGTGAATATTGACGTCAATGTATAGTCTCAACAAGTACAAGCCAAGGATGCTCTAAGAGGTGTTTAATACACAGGTTTAAAGGCAGTCACACAGAATAAAAAGACTTCAATAGAAAGAACTCAAAGTATCGATGATTTAGCTTAGCACATAAGTAATCCAAGTTATTTAGCATTAGAATATCGAAAACACCATTAAAAATCGATTATGACAAAAATGCCCCTTTTTAGTAATTGATAAAAAGATGAAGAGCATGTATAGTGGTAAGTATGACAATAAATGAGGTCAATACAATTACAAAAATTTCATGTTCTAATCATATGAGGATATTCATAATAATTATATTCTCATATGCAACTAATCAACAGAAAGTGCAAACGTGTCAGTTATTTACTACTTAGGATATTAAGGTGTCAAAGTGATAAAACAATAGGATATTTAAGTGCAATTTAGCCTACATTTAGAACAAGACTTTATTAACTCAAACTACAAGACAGGAACTTTGAAGGAGATAAAGCACTAAAGCGCATGATTCATGCACATCCTCGTACCACTCTCTCTCTCTCTCTCTCTCTCTCTCTCTCTCTCTCTCTCTCTCTCCCTCTCTCTCTCTCTCTCTCTCTCTCTCTCTCTCTCTCTCTCTCTCTCTCTCAATTACACAAAGATTGCATAAACTGCATACACCATAAAGAAGACTTTCACTGAAAATAACAAGAGAGTAACTTAATTTGAAGAAAGCACTAAATTAAGCATATGATTCACATCCTCATACTACTGCTTACTCATCATCATCATCATCATTCTAATATGGAAGTATAAATAACTAAATAAAAAGAAATTAAATCAAAATAAATAACAATTTCATTTAAGATCGCAAGCTTAGATATTAGTAATTTACCTTCATCATATATAATACTAAAACAAAGTTTAATAACTCCAAATAGGGCAAATCAAAGCTCAAGCTACACTACCAAGCAACTTCTAAATACTAAGCTTTATTACTTTCAGCATAATTAATATTTACAAAGATGAGAATACATCATCATTAACATACAAGAAAATATAAATAAAAAGAAAACTATGTGCAGCCGTTAAGGAATAGCCGAAGGCATATACACCACACAACAGCAGCAACACTTGTGGGGATTATTGGTAGTGATTTGTTCTTCATTTTTGTTGCTGTTAAGAACGGTCAGGAGTGACAAGGAGTTGTTCTGTGCTGTATTGATTAAACTATAACTTCATGGATTTATAATGATTTTTTTATTCAAATGTACTTGGTTACTGAGAAGTGAGATCTATATAGTAGAAGAAATGCATTAGAGTTGCAATGATGTTGAACATTCTACTTGTTACCTGAATTCTGAACCGGTAGCGAGCAGGGTAACTCTTCTCCCGGATGAGTTCTTTTTCTCCCCCTTCCTGTTCTGTTCTGTTTCGGTGCTATGACATATGTAGGATATCAAGCAGGCTTCACCATGAATATAATGCATCAAAAGGATATATACCAAAATTTCGGGTCATTGATCTCTATGATTTGTGTACTGACTCAAAAGCTGATATCATTCTAATGTATATTTAATGCCATGAAAGAGTCTGTTTAATGCTTTCTCACTGAGTACGTGAGTGTCGACTCAAAAAATAGTATCATTAAATTTTATAATTGTAATTACACCTTTTATTTATTATTTTTTTGGTGTAGGACCACATTGTCTACAATCCTAAAACTGACAAGGACAAGGTTATATTACGTGTAGCAATTGTCATGCTTCTACTTTCTCCACCACCACGTAGAAAATGAATAGGAACTCTACTTTTCAACAACACATTTTAGTTTATTTAAAAATAAATTGACAGTTATGATTAAACTTAACTACATCTATGTATGCTGTGGCTACATCTTTCAAATAAATAGTTATTTTCAAATATGAGTTGGAGTGAGTGAATATTATAAACTTTTTACACTTTCAATCAATTCTATGATATTTTTCTTATGATTTTTCAGCCCTAAAGTCTACAATATTTTCTTGTCGTGTAGAAAAAATTGAAATGCTACAACAGAGAGGCTAGTTGATGTAGACATTAGTCTTTAATGTTCTTTAAACTGACGGGTTCAATTTTTCCTAACTTGACTTGTACTATATATTAACATAGATTTTTATTCTAGGAGTGTCCAAGGAGAATCGGTATCTAATAGAAGTATGATAAGTGATAGAAGTGTCCGAGAAGTATATGATATGTGTCAGTATCTAATACATGTCGTGTACGGTATGAATATCGTCTCATGATAATTATACTAAGGTAACATACTACACATCATGGGAACATGTTAATGCCCAAAAAATGTAATAGATGTTAGTTTTGGGGATGGATTCAAACCTCCGACGGTGGAGGAGCTCCGACGAGCTCCGACGAAGCTCGAAGCCCAGGCGAGGTTGTCGACGACCAGATGCAGGCGTAAAATTATCACGATGATTTGTAGCACCTCTCTATTTGAATATCCCAAACCTAGAGCCATCCCAGATCATGTTAGTTTTGGGGGTGGATTCAAACCTCCGACGGCTGAGGAGCTCCGACGAGCTACGACGAAGCTCGAAGCCCAGGCAAGATTGTCGACGACCAGATGCAGGCGAAGCTCTTGAGCAGGCGAGCTCGAGTTGGCGATCTCCAGGCGACTTCGAACAGGCGAGTTGAGGAGATCAGACGCAAACTTCGGGCGAACGCAGACCTTCGAACTCGGCGTTTTTGGATGGTTCGAACTCTGCGTCACAAGGATCCGAGCTCTGCGTTCGCCTGCCCCCCCTTTAGCTCTGCGTTCGGCTCGGAGTTGGCGTCAAAGCGGACGCTGGCGACAGGCTGTCGCCAGCCCTCCAACTGTACCTATATAAACCCCCTTTTGCCTAGGGTTTCGTCGCTGCTGATTCTTCCCCCTCTCCTCCGATTTCTTTTTCTCTGGCGGCGGCTGTCCCAAAATCGCAGAAGCGATTTTTACATCTCCAGCTCTCAACGGGATTTTTGAGGGGAGATTAAAAGAAGGATTTAAGAAGAGAGAGAAGAAAAGAAAGAGGGGTTTTATATTGTGGGGTATTTATTCACAAGTGAGAATTGAAAGGGTTCATACCCTTTGATTATTAACACTGTAGCTACAGTGTTTATTTTAGAAATCTCAGTTTTGAGATCTGCTCCTAAATTGTAATTTCTTGTTTGATTAATAAGAAATTATCTGTGTGGCTCCCGAGGACGTAGGCAGTTGCCGAACCTCGTTAAATCTTGGTGTACTTTTTCTATACTGCGTTTTTGTTGCATTAGGGGTTTAGGCATTAAATTCCCAACAACTGGTATCAGAGCGTGAAACGATCTAGAGGAAGTCAGATTCAAGTGGGAGCCATGGCCGCAGATGAGGGAAAGGTGAGAATAGAGAAGTTTGATGGATCAGATTTCGGATTCTGGAAAATGCAGATAGAGGATTATCTGTATCAGAAAAATCTGTATCAACCTCTCTCGGGGAAGAAGCCGGAGGGTATGAAGGAAGAAGATTGGAATCTTCTGGACAGAAAAGCCCTCGGGGTTATTCGTTTGACGTTAACCCGCAATGTTGCTTTTAACATTGCAAAGGAGAAGACCACGGCAGATCTTATGGCAGCACTCTCCAATATGTATGAGAAGCCATCAGCCTCAAATAAAGTCCATTTGATGAGACGGTTGTTCAATCTGCGAATGACGGAAGGTGCATCGGTAGCACATCATCTCAATGAACTCAATACAGTCACGACCCAATTGAGTTCAGTTGATATTGAGTTTGATGAGGAAGTTCGAGCGTTGATCCTTTTGTCTTCCCTACCAGAGAGTTGGAACGCTACGGTCACAGCTGTGAGTAGCTCATCGGGAAGCAATAAGTTGAAGTTTAACGACTTTCGTGATCTGGTTCTCAGTGAGGAGATCCGACGGAGAGAGTCGGGTGAAGCTACAACCTCTTCAGTATTACATACAGAGTCAAGAGGTAAAAGTTTAACCAGAGGAAATGGATCAGATGATAGGAGATCCAAATCCAGAAATCCCAACAGTTCGAAGGCTATTGAGTGTTGGAAGTGCGGGAAAACCGGGCACTACAAGACTCAGTGCAGGAGTGCACGGGAGGAGTGGGAGGCAAATGCAGATGTGAATGTTGCTTCCACCTCAGGAGGAGATGATGTGCTGATATGCTCTTTGGATAGCAAGGAGGAGTCTTGGGTGTTGGACTCGGGAGCATCATTCCATGCTACTTCTCAGAAAGAATTCCTCGAGAAGTATATCCCCGGAAACCTTGGAAATGTATATCTTGGTGACGATCAAGCATGTGCCATTATTGGCAAAGGTGTAGTGAAGATTAAGCTGAATGGGTCAGTATGGGAGCTGAAGGATGTCAGGTATATTCCCGACCTGAAGAGGAACTTAATCTCAGTAAGCCAGCTGGCTAGTGAAGGCAACACGACGACTTTCCATGGCGATGACTGGAGGATTTCGAAGGGCGCAATGACGATTGCCAGAGGCAGGAAGACTGGTACCCTGTATATGACAGCAGGTGCACGTTGTTCGATCTCAGTTGCGGCTGGCAATGAGACTTCAAAGCTGTGGCACCAGAGACTTGGTCATATGAGTGAAAAGGGGATGAAGGTTATGCACACAAAGAGAAAACTCTCAGGTTTACAATCAGTAGAGATTGATGTGTGTGAAGAATGCATACTTGGAAAGCAAAAGAGAGTTAGCTTTCAGGCAAGTAGCAGACCCCCCAGGAAGCAGAAGCTAGACCTTGTTCACTCAGATGTTTGGGGACCAACAACCACCGCGTCGATTGGTGGGAAACACTACTTCGTGACTTTTATTGATGATCACTCTCGGAAAGTGTGGGTCTACTTTCTGAAGTAAAAGTCAGAAGTGTTTGAGGCTTTCAGAGGATGGAAAGCCATGGTCGAGAAAGAGACCAGTTTGAGGGTAAAGAAACTCAGAACAGACAATGGTGGTGAGTATGAAGACACCAGATTCAAGAAATTCTACTATGAGCATGGTATCAGAATGAAAAGGACCGTGCCCGGCACGCCACAGCACAATGGTGTGGCTGAGCGCATGAATAGAACGTTGACAGAGAGAGCCAGAAGCATTCGGATGCAGGGCAGAAGCGGTCAACACAGCAGCTTATTTGATCAACCGAGGTCCATCGGTTCCATTGGAGCACAGAATACCAGAGGAGGTATGGTGCGGAAAGGAGGTAAAACTCTCACATCTTAAAGTTTTCGGTTGTGTAGCTTACGTGCATATTAGTGATCAAGGCAGGAATAAGCTTGATCCCAAGTCAAAGAAATGCACATTCATCGGGTATGGTGAAGACGAGTTCGGCTACCGCATTTGGGACAACGAAAACAAGAAGGTGATTAGGTGCAGAGATGTGACATTCAACGAGAAGGTGATGTACAAGGACATGCACAAGACTGATGACTCAGAGAACGAGTCAATATTTGTAGATGCAGATGATGTCCCGAGTAACCTCTCGGAAGAACCCAATGCAGAGGGTCCTCAGCCAGAAGAGACTGTTAGACAGAATGGTGCGCAGAAGCCCGACGCACCAGCTCCGATGTTAAGGAGAAGTACTCGTACTCCTGTGCCTAACAGCAGATACATGAATTATATGTTGCTGACAAATGGAGGAGAGTCTGAAAGCTTTGCAGGGTTTGTTGACAGAGCTGAGATTCAAACAGGAGAAGAATGTTTTGCACAGTGATAGCCAGAGTGCGATACACTTGGCGAAGAATTCAGCATTTCATTCTAGAACGAAGCATATTGCGCTTCGGTATCACTTCATCAGATCCCTGTTGGAAGATGACGTGTTGAAACTGGAAAAGATTCCAGGAAGTAAGAATCCAGCGGATATGTTGACAAAGGCAGCGACCTTTCAGAAACTGGAGTTGTGCGCAACTTCAGTTGGCCTTCATGTATAGATGATGAGGGTGGAGCCATACAGGAGAAGAGCGTGATGAGATAGCCCGTCGGCGTCGGTTTGGTCTCCAAGTGAGAGATTGTTAGTTTTGGGGGTGGATTCAAACCTCCGACGGCGGAGGAGCTCCGACGAGCTCCGACGAAGCTCGAAGCCCAGGCGAGGTTGTCGACGACCAGATGCAGGCGAAGCTCTCGAGCAGGCGAGCTCGAGTTGGAGATCTCCAGGCGACTTCGAACAGGCAAGTTGAGGAGATCAGACGCAAACTTCGGGCGAACGCAGACCTTCGAACTCGGCGTTTTTGGGTGGTTCGAACTCTGCGTCACAAGGATCCGAGCTCTGCGTCCCTGCCCCCCCCCCCTTTAGCTCTGCGTTCGGCTCGGAGTTGGCGTCAAAGCGGACGCTGGCGACAGGCTGTCGCCAGCCCTCCAACTGCGCCTATATAAACCCCCTTTTGCCTAGGGTTTCGCCGCTGCTGATTCTTCCCCCTCTCCTCCGATTTCTTCTTCTCTGGCGGCGGCTGCCCCAAAATCGCAGAAGCGATTTTTACATCTCCAGCTCTCAACGGGATTTTTAAGGGGAGATTAAAAGAAGGATTTAAGAAGAGAGAGAAGAAAAGAAAGAGGGGTTTTATATTGTGGGGTATTTATTCTCAAGTGAGAATTGAAAGGGTTCATACCCTTTGATTATTAACACTGTAGCTACAGTGTTTATTTGAGAAATCTCAGTTTTGAGATCTGCTCCTAAATTGTAATTTCTTGTTTGATTAATAAGAAATTATCTGTGTGGCTCCCGAGGACGTAGGCAGTTGCCGAACCTCGTTAAATCTTGGTGTACTTTTTCTATACTGCGTTTCTGTTGCATTAGGGGTTTAGGCGTTAAATTCCCAACAATAGATATTTTACTAGTTCTAGAACAAAAGATATAACAAAAGTGTTTCGTAAATAACCTACATTTTCACCTAAGTTGTACTTAAAAGGGCTCTCAGTTGTAAACATATGCACTTAAATATTCCAAAATATTTTCTGTTGAAAAACCTCGACATCTTTATAATTTTCCTAAAAAACAAAAATGCCCTCCTTCATTTAATATAGCATAGGAATATATAAATTAGCATTCTATATATCTCAATTTGATGTAAGTTAACTTAATAATATCTAATATGAGGGTAGGAGCTCTAACATAATACAATCAAGGGCCGAGTGCTCTACGTGAGATACCCCTGTCTATAACGAACACAAATAATTTAGGTTTAGGGTTTTGTTGAGAGTAGATAATACAGAGGATAAAGGGACGACCTGAGGAAGAGACGGTGGAGGCACGCGGTGGAGGAGGAGGCGGAGGAGCAACACGACCCAAACCTACGAATTGGCGAAGACCAATACTACGGAGGAATCGATGGAGGCGGAGGAGGAGACGGCAGAGGATTGAGAGTGGCGCAAAGATGAGGTGGTAGAGAATTGTGAGGGGCGATGAAGATGAGGCGGAGGTGCATCCGGCGAAGATGATGCGGAGGCGATGATCAGGAATAGATCGGGAGTAGATGAGGGAGGTGGAGGCGAAGATCACGAATAGATGAGGCAGCGGGGAATTTGGGGACCGATGAAATATTTGGTGCCGCGCGGGTAAAATTTGGGGAGGACGCGCGGGTCCGAAAACTTCCAATGGCAAATTTTTTTTTAACCTAGCATAACAGCCAAATGGTTTTAACTCGTTTGGGCTGAAATATCCCAAACAGTTTAACCCGTTTAGGAGCGCCGTTTGGGATTATCTAATGGCCCAAACGGTTGTAACCGTTTGGAATAATTAACCCAAACGGTTTAAACCGTTTGGGCTATTTCGACTTGTCCAAACGGTTGTAATAACTGTTTGGGCAGACCTGTTTTGTACTAGTGATTGGGTCTTCCACGTCAGGTAATCCTCCACAATAGATAGATAGTTTAATAGTGACTAAATTCGTAACATTTGGCACCGTAAATATAGAGGGAACATAATATGGGGTTGCAAGGGGTGCCATAGCCAAGAAATTGTCCATCGTTGATGGCACCAGAAATATTCAAGCCATGCAAGCCCGTTGCCACCTGATTTATGCTGAGACTGGGCATGGAAAATGGAGGGGTCGGGCTTTGCGGCCATGGAAGTTGTGGGAGTAGAGGGACAGTTATCGGCAACAAGGTTGCGAGCTGGGGGTAGAGATGGAGGCAGCACAGCAGTAGAGGGCAGCGACTGTTGTGCAGAGCCTGGTACGGCCGTGATGATTGGAATCAGAGAAGAACGGTTAGTTTAAAGAGGAGAGGTTACAGTCGTTGTCGGGATAGACAAAAGCTAGGAAGAGGACGGGAGAAAGGATGCAACAGATATGTCCCTATCAACCAAGGGAGCGATTGTTTTTTTTTTATCAATGAAAAAAAATTTATTCATTCACCAAATGGAGAGTTATATGTACATCAATGTTCGCATCAAAAGTTGCTTTCTTCATTGTAAAACTTATTACAACTTTGGTCGTTACAATAAGATCAAACGATTGGTCTTTTTATAAGACTCTTTACACAATGAAAGAAATAAAAATTACAACTCTATCAAACAAACGCGCTTTGCGGCCATGGAAGTTGTGGGAGTAGAGGGACAGTTATCGGCAACAAGGTTGCGAGCTGGGGGTAGAGATGGAGGCAGCACAGCAGTAGAGGGCAGCGACTGTTGTGCAGAGCCTGGTACGGCCGTGATGATTGGAATCAGAGAAGAACGGTTAGTTTAAAGAGGAGAGGTTACAGTCGTTGTCGGGATAGACAAAAGCTAGGAAGAGGACGGGAGAAAGGATGCAACAGATATGTCCCTATCAACCAAGGGAGCGATTGTTTTTTTTTTATCAATGAAAAAAAATTTATTCATTCACCAAATGGAGAGTTATATGTACATCAATGTTCGCATCAAAAGTTGCTTTCTTCATTGTAAAACTTATTACAACTTTGGTCGTTACAATAAGATCAAACGATTGGTCTTTTTATAAGACTCTTTACACAATGAAAGAAATAAAAATTACAACTCTATCAAACAAACGCAGGGAGATCGTTTATCGGTCTTCTGCTTGTTCGGGATCTTTGCCTGTGCTGGGGATTTTGATATCTGTGGACCGTCTTAGATCCGGATCAGGTTGATGGAAAATTGGGTAGAGCTTCGTCTTCACCGAGGGAGTATTTGATTTGAAGCACTGAGATCGATCAAGCAAAATCAGTTCTCTTCTTGAGATTAAGATCAAGCCTAATCTCAAGGAATGGTGAGATCGGGCTTCAGATCCTTCGAATAGCTCTTTCTTTATGTTAGAGTTTGTCAGGATCTCGCTAACCCTCGCTAAAATTCGTGACTCTTGGCTCTGGAGTTTGACAGCACCTCCTCATCTTGATAATAAATCGCCCCCCTCTGAAATGAGCCCCTAGGCCTGTATTTATAGGCTTGGGTTGGGGGTTTTTGGATAAAAATAAGTGATTTGGTCTTATCTTCAGTTAATAACGGCTTAACCACGTTTGTAGATGATATCTAGGTAGTTAGGAACCTCTGGAATAGAAGAAACCGATCGAAACAGCCTAAAAACACGTTTTGGGGTTACAGGCAGTTCTGGGCTCGAGACGGACTGATCCGACCCGTCGTCGCATGGGCCGGAGTACTGTAGCATGCGTCGGATCACTGTAGCACTCACCGGATATTGTAGCGCACGTCAGATTACTGTAGCGCGCGTCGGATTACTGTAGCACATGTCGGATCACTGTAGCGCGCGTGGAGTACTGTAGC
The DNA here is from genome assembly GCF_001876935.1 of Asparagus officinalis. NCBI lineage: Eukaryota > Viridiplantae > Streptophyta > Magnoliopsida > Asparagales > Asparagaceae > Asparagus > Asparagus officinalis. The sequence continues at coordinate 123,281,501 of NC_033797.1, read as the reverse complement.
GGCCTTAACTCACTCATCCAACCCCGGAATGAAATGATTCAAGATGCGTTAGAAAGCTGACGAAGAGACCTTCAACTTTTATCTTTTGAATTTTTCCAGATATAATTTGTATCATGGTCAAAATGTCAATCCTTTGTGTGGGCCACTTGAGGTGTTTGACACTTTCTGACTTCTCCAGACTTGTATTGCGCATTTCGTCATTCCGCTGACTTGTACACTCCAATGACTCCCTTTGTATATTCATTAGCTTCCACGGGGTCGGATAATCATTTGCTGACTTGAATGATGACACTTATCGTCTGCATTTTGCCTCGAGCTGCGTACGGGAACCTATAGGTAATTTTCGACGCCTACAATCAAGATCTCGTATACATTTTGAGGAGATAACAAAATGAAGCAAGGGACTAAACACAAAGCCTTTACATATAGAACTCTATAGAGAGATTAACCACTCTCTATTGGAATCAGCTATAGGCAAATTGAGATTAGTAGACAAAATATCAATCTTAATATCCTTTACTAGAAGCTCCAAACTCCTGCATTTTTCCTGGAATATCCTTGAATTTCTCTCAATCCAAATCCTGTAAATGGTTGCCATGAAAGCCATTCTTCTTATTCTTTGTTTGAATCCTTTACTACTCACCTTAGTGCAAAACCAATCAAGTAGAAATCTCCAATTACAGGACCTCCAATTAAATTGCAACCAACTCATTAGAGTTCCACACTTCTCCTGTGAAGCAACAATCGAAAAATAGATGCTTGTGGCATTCCAGACCTCTACCTGAACAAAAACATCATTTATTTTCATTGATAATCCCTCTAGTCAACAATCTATCATGAGTGAATAATTTGTTATGAGCAGCTAACCAACCAATAAAAGAATGTTTAGGGTAATACATATTTTCCCAAATAGTATTGAACCAAGGAACTCTTTGAGCAGGAGGGGAGAGAGCATGATATAGAGCTAAAACTTGAATTTTTGCATTTCTGGAGCAGTTCTGCAGAAGATGCAACAAATTCTGTAAACCTCCACAGATTTGGATTGCTTTATCCTTAAGGGAGCAATTGTTGTCAATGATCCAGAGAGGCTTTCCATAATGAGGTGGTACTGTCGAGTCAGATCATGGTTAGGGTTGACATCGAGGTTGATGATTGAAGATGATGATAAAGCTACGAGCATTGGCGAGAAGACGACAATAATGAGATCTCTACGAGATCAAAGTTCAACATTGAGGAGTTTAATGGAGAATCAGCGGAGAATCGGCAAAAGAGCTCAACGTCGAGGAGAGATCACTGACGATGAATAGGATTTTCTGGAGCTTTGATACCACGTTCGGTCTTAGAGAAAGATGGGAGAAATATCGTGGATGCAACCTAGAAAACCTAGCTCCTCATGTCTCGTATATTTATAGGCATTGGACATTACATATAAACCCTCGCATCTCACAATATTATAAATAAGTCCATATACACTATTAGATAGAAATTTAATATTACTTGTATGTGCATTTGCACACGTCAACATGCTAGTTTTTGTCAATGTTATATCTATACTATTTTATTAAAAAAAAAACCCAATCAGAGTATGATAGGAAGTGATGAGGGTCTATGATAGAAGTGAGGAATGTAGGGAAATTCCCAATTACAAAGTAGATCGTTTGTAGCAAAATTTGTGGATTATGTTGGGCGAATTGGTAATTTTGAATGATGGGTCTCTGTCCCTCTCTCTCTCTGATACAGGGGAGGATCTACATACAGTCCAGGGGGGCCACGGCTCCCCCAAAATTTGGGAGAAAAATTAGGGTGCTCTATTCCTAATTTGGGGAAAAAAATTAATTTGTGAATATTAATTATTTGAGGGTTTTTATGTATATATTAATAGTAAATATATTACCATGAGTAGCAACAAGATTAATAAAGGGGGTTTCATTGAAGTTGGAAATTTATGGAGAGGTATTTAGCGAATGAGCAGAATAAGCTTGTGGTCATCAAGACATCACCATTGGGCATCATTATCGATTAGACTTTCTTTATGTCACGATCGATTCACAAATGCAAGAAACCATTTCTGAGTTGGGTCAATGGTTGGTAAAGACTAATAAATCTGCTACATACGACCTCATTTCTAGAGTGATCGTACTTGTGCTTACTCTTCCAGTTTCTACCGCTACTGCAGAACGATCATTCTCAGCTATGAATATCGTCAAGACTAGACTTCGAAGCAAAATGGAGGATGCTTTCCTCTCCGACGCATTAATGGTGTTTATTGAAAGAGAAATTGCTAAAAGTCTAAGCATTGATGCTATCATTGAAGGCTTTGAAAATTTTAAGGAACGTCGAATTCCTTTTAGTTAGAGAAATTTTAGTTATAAAAAAATAGATGATGCTTATTTGACTATTTTCTATATAATATTTATCTTCCTCTTTTGAAATATTTTGGAGATATTGATGTTGGCTATTCTACTCGTTTTATGTGGGTTGTGGTATATCTCTTGTGAATAAAATTACATTGAAAAATTTTTTTATCTATCTTTTGTATGCGGCCCCCCAGAACTAAAATCCTGGATCCGCCCCTGCTCTGATATAACTCTAATTCAAAAAATCTCCTCTAAACTCTTTTACAACAAGTCTTCAAAAATTGAAAATTTCAGCCATAATCACACATACGAGTTTGGATATTAAGTTTAAAAATAAGTTGAAGACCAAAATACTAAAGTATTTTTATTAATATTAACTTTGGGAATAGAAAGTTTCAAATAATAGTTGTGATAATTAAGATCTGTTGAAGAAGAATTAGGGAAAATTGATTTGATAGATGTAGAAACGGCGAAAACGACGACGAAGTTCAGGAAAAACGAAGCAGGAAACAGTTTGGAGGTTTTCCGGTCGACCGCGGCAACATGTGTGGTCGACCGAAAACGTGCACGAGTACAGGATGTGTTTCTACACTTTGATCGGTCGACCTCCACGGTCGACCGCCAAACCTTGTAATCAATAATTGGTTTCTGTCGTTCAGTCTGGTCGACCATGAAGGTTTCGGCAGTCGACCGCCAATCGGATTTGAGCCTGATTCGTGTTTCCTGTTCTGTTTGGGTCTGTGTTTTGATATATATTGAAACACGATTTTAGGGTTTAGTATTAATTAGAATTTGTTCTGAATTGAGAGGGATAAGGGGTGATTTTGAGCTTTCTTGTGAGAGCAAATTGGTGAGACTTGAGAGCTTTATTTGAGAGATAAATTTGAGGGCTTGTGACTGATTTATAATCTATATTTTTGTGTTCTCTCTCTAATAGTGAAAACCCATCTCATTCTCGCCCCGTGGACATAGGCAACTTGCTGAACCACGTAAATCTCTTGTTTTGAGTTTGTGATGTTATTTTTTATTTGATTCTGTGTGTGCCTTCTCTCTCAGCAACTTTGTGGATTCCACTGCGTTGCCACACTACAAGTGGTATCAGAGCTTCAGGCTACGCTTGGGGTTTGGTGGAGGAGTAGATCGCTTTGGAAGCTTGTTTGCGGTGAAAGTTGATGTTTTCATTGTTATTGAATCTATTACAACTTTAGTCGTTACAATAAACTCGAATGAAATAAAAAGTTAATCTTTTTATAAGATCTCCTTACACAATGAAAATAAAAAAAATTTACAACTTTATCAAACAAACGTAGAGATCATTTATCGGTCTTCTGCTTGCGTGGGTGTCTTTGCCTGTGCCGGGGTTTATCCGTGGACCACCGTCGATCAGATCTGATTACTGAAAAATCGAGCAGAGCTTCGTTGATTCGCTAAGGAATCAAGAAACCGTAGTGCTTATCTCGGCAACGGCGAGATAATTGCTCTTCTTAAGATTATCTCAACGGGATAATCTTAAAGAACGAACCCGGGGAACTACAGATCTGAAGAATCTCTCTCTCTCTTGCGTTGAAGAACTCGATCTGATCTCTCCTCCTCCTCTCTGAAATCCGTGCACCTTCAGTCTTCAATCCGGCAGGGCTTCGCCTAATCTCCAAAATTCCAGATCCCAAAAAATAAGGCTCCAGGGGCTGTATTTATAGGCTTCCAGGAGGTCCGGGCGGTTAAAACCGATCAAAAACCGTCAAAAACACGTCCCAAGTGCGAGACAGTTCGGGGTGTCTCGCACATGTGCGAGACAGTTTGTACCCTCTTCAGTATTTTGGCTCTAATTCTTTCATCCGACCTCGGAATGAGGTGATTCAAGTTGTGTTGGAAAGATAATGAAAAGATCTACAACGTTTATCTTTTAAGATTCTTCATATTTAAATCAGATCATAGTCAAAACAGCTCCACAAAGTCCGAGATACCTTTGGGTGTCTCGGCCATGGCCGAGACACTTGTGAGTGTCTCGGCTATAAGTCCGAGATACCTTTGGGTGTCTCGGCCATGGCCGAGACACTTGTGAGTGTCTCGGCTATTTTGGTCATAACTTCCTCATATAATCTCCAAATGAACTTATTCTAGATGTGTTGAAAAGCTGACAAAAAGATCTACAACTTTTATGATTTGAGTTTCTTCAGATTCAAATCGGATCATGGTCAAAACAGCTTCACAAAGTCCGAGACACCTTTGGGTGTCTCGGCCATGGCCGAGACACTTGTGAGTGTCTCGGTTATTTTGGTCATAACTTCCTCATATGACCTCTAAATGACCTGATTCCAGATGGGTAGGAAAGCTGATAAAACGATCTACAACTTTCATGTTTTGAGTTTCTTCAGATTCAAAACAAATCATGGTCAAACCAACACCACAAAGTCCAAGATACCTTTGGGTGTCTCGGTTCGGGCCGAGACACCCTTGGGTGTCTCAGCCTTGGCCGAGACACCTTGGGGTGTCTCGGTTGGGCCGAGACACCTCGGGGTGTCTCAACTCAGGCTGAGACGCTCTGTTATGTACGTTTGTTCGTTTCCACCGTAACTTCTTCATCCGAACTCGGATTTGAGCGATTCAAAGTGCGTTGGAAAGCCGACGAGAAGTTCTATAAGCTCAAATGATTAGATCATCTGTGGAATAAATGAGACACGAAGGGCATTTCGTCTTTTGCAAGTGACACGGGGCTCCCGATCAATTCGTATCCTTATTATTCTGAAACTCCGTTGCTTCACATAGTTCATCAACCCACTTCATGTGTTTGTCGACATCAATCAAGCTCCTGTGACTTGGATTATGATGTTCATCATCTTTTCTTAGCACTGAGCCGTTCATGGAGACCTATAGGTAATTTTCGATGCCTATAGATACCCCCTCCAAAGCGTTCCAGACTCGTTTCTTTTGTAGAAGAGGCTAGAATACTTTGGATGTGATTAGTCCAACCTTCAGTCGGCGTGAAGGACCTGTAGTTAGCTTCGATTCTTGACTCCTTCGATTTTCAATCTATTCGATGCTTTGACGAATAGCTGAAGTCCTTCCGGCGCTGCGTTTATTGTCTGGCCGTCGTCGAAGTCTCAAATCTAAAACTGATGAGTTGAGTTTGGCTCGTGTCATCGAGTTAACTTTGAACTGACTACCTCCGTCATGATATATTGACTCGCGTTGACTTTTTGATCGCAATGCGTTGACTGGTGTTGACCTAGGGTTATGCGTTGACCGGCGTTGACCTTGGGGTTTTGAACGTCGTGCGTTGACTTTTTTGACCGCAACGCGTTGACTGTCGTTGATCTAGGGTTACGCGTTGACCGGCGTTAACCTTAGGGTTTAAATTGTCATACATTGACACAGTTTATACTCGTACGTTTACTGGAGTATACACAGTTTAAATTCTTAAGGTATTAGAGCATGGTGGTCCCAAGTGTCGGGGCTACAAGACCAACTGTTAAAGCTGATTCATCTGCATGTATGGATCTTATCCTAAAGTTGTTGGATGCTCAAGTCACGAGACCAACTAGTGGAGCTGGTGCGTCAATGACTCGCATTTATAGAATTTTTGGCAAATTCTCAGCCATCAACGGGTTTGATGAGCCTTTACCGACTACCGTTTGAGTCAGGCTAGCATGCGGATTGTTTAAGTCCGTTCCACATGTGACGTTAAGCTAAAAGAGTTAACCCTTTTAGTGCTACGATATTGAATACGTAGACTTCGTCTTTTTCCTATGAAAAGACTAAACAGCGACGTGTATCAGACGTTGACTTAGGATTTTTGGCAAATCCTCAGCCCTCAACGGATTTGACGTGCTCTTACCGATTACCGTTTGAATAGGGCTTACATGCGGATTGTTTTAAGTCCGTTCTGCATGTGACGTTGTGCTAAAGGAATGAACTCCCTTAGACTTGATGCTACGACTTCGAATACGTAGGCTTCGCCATTGTTACGGGAATAGGCTACCCGGCAACGCGTGTTAGGCGTTGACTTATCCTTACTTAGGATTCAGGATAAAAGTCCCCAGACCCGGAATTCTGGTGTCTTCTTCAATCGGTGAAAGACTAAACCGGCGTGTTAGGCGTTGGCTTATCCCTGCTTAGGATTCAGGATAAAATTCCCCGTGCGTGTGAAGCACGGATTTTGGCGTTATGAATAACAACCTACCACAATATTGAATATGTGGGCTTTTATCCTTTTTATAGTTAAGGACTAACCGGTAACGCGTATTAGGCGTTGAATTATCCCTTCTTAGGATTCGGGATAAAATTCCCCGCGCGTGTAAGACACGGATTTTAGCGTTATGAATAACAACCTGCCACAATATTGAATATGTGGGCTTTTATCCTTTTTACGGTTAAGGACTAACCGGCAACGCGTGTTAGGCGCTGACTTATCCCTACTTAGGATTCGGGATAAAAATCCCCAGACTAGATTTCTGGTATCTTCTTCAATCGGTGAAAGACTAAACCGACAACACGTGTCAGGTGTTGACTTATCCCTGCTCAGGATTCGGGATAAAATTCCCCATGGTGTCTTCTCTTGGGGCAAAGACGAACCCAAAATAGGAGAGGAAGAATTTTATATTCTATCTCCCAACACTGAAGAGGAAGAATTTTATATTCTATCTCCAGTTGGAAAGGAGACTCGAAGTGGGATCTCCACCCCCAGAATCCGGAAAGATGAGACTAGGAGTGGGATCTCCACTCCGAGAATCGGAAAGGTTCAAGTAACCCTAACTTTTATAGGATTGGTTGCTTGATCCAAGAAAAGAGTTCCTCATTTATTGAGGGGAAATTCCGATTTTGACCCTAACTTTTATAGGTTTGGCTGAAAAAGGAAAAGATAGAAGTTTTTCGTTTATCGAAAGGGATAACTCAATCTTAGTCCTAACTATCTGCAGGTTTGACTAAGTGAAGTTGGAGACAATCCTAACTTTTATAGGTTTGATTACTTGAATTAAAAGTGGACCTCTCGTTCATTGGAGGAATCGAGAGGGGATTTTGGTTGTGGCCCTAACTGTAGGAAGGTTTGACCAAGTGGGAGTGAGAGTACAAATTACAATGAGAGTGTTGACTTGTACAAGTCACTCAGAGGGGGTTCTTGGTGTTAAGTAATAAATACTTAACGCGGAGGGGTTTAACAATTGTCAATGATCAGGATATTAAAATACTAAGTATTATGTCCAGACTCTAACAATGGGAGTGTTGAGTGCACAGACGTAACGAGTGTTTGAGTGGATTCAACCGAAGGAATTTTGGTGCTCCCACCGTCAATTAGTCTGATCGGTGGGGGATTTTGTGGTGGAAGACTGTGAGTTTTCAAATAGACAGTGAGAGTAGGAGTACAAATCACATCGAGAGTGTTGACTCAGGAAATCATAGTGGGGGTTTAGTGTTTATCACTTTGTTTGTAATGATCGGGTTATCCCTAAGAAAATTACATATAGTATTCTTCCGGGAACTTCCCGTTACATGAATCATCCACCCCCAGCTTCTTCGCGAAACTGGGTTTATCATTGCATTCGGTTACATGATCTGGTTATCCTTAAGAATATTACATATAAAAATTCTCCAGGAACTTCCCGTCAACGGTAGGAAATAATTTAGACTCATATACCTATTGGAGTATCAGGAAGCAGTTTAACCTCTTATACCGATCGGAGGATTAAGAAGCAGTTTATACTCTTATACTTGTCGGAGTCTAGGAAGGAGCAGTTTATACTCTTATACTTATCGGAGTGTTAAGAAGCAGTTTATACTCTTATACTTATCGGAGTGTCCTCCTATGGTACGCGCAGTACTTCGGATCCGCAGTACCGTCAGCTTCCTCCTGATTTGTGATGGGTGGCAGCTTGATCTTGTTGTTTTCGAGAAGGGTCTCGAAGATGGCTGGAACGTCTTCGTCCTTGAATGAGTACTCTTTTTGGAGCCTCGAATCCGAAGCCTTCTGCTGTCTTCGGGGCTGCTATTGCGACGTCTGATTAACATTAATAACCATTGGAGGTGCCTTCCCTTCATCATGGGAAATGAGACTCGGATTCGGAGGGTTAGCCATCGGTTGGCTTCTTTCGACCTCCTTCCTTCTGAGAAAGCGTTCGGCCTGCTCTCCGCGCACCTTCAACTCTTTCCAGATATTGAGCGGCTCTACTCCCATAACGTCCAAGATGTTAATGGATAAGTTGTTATGACAGGTTTGCAAGACGAATTCCTCCGTGACGGGATCCTTACAGTTCATTGCCTGATTGCGAAAGCGTTTGATGAAGGTATCCACCGACTCTCCGTATTTTTGTTTCTCATCGAAGAGTGTCCTGATCGACACTTCGGCGTCATCATCGAAGAAATGAGCGAGGAACATGCTCTCCAGGTCCTCCCAACTGTTAATGTTTCCGGGCTTGAGACGGCGGTACCAATCGAAGGCGGGCCCGCAAAGGGTGCCAACAAATGACCGGACCATCAGAGGCTCGTTGCCAGAGATCACTCCCAAATGGGACTTGAAATAGATCAGGTGCTGAGTGGGGGAACCCTTCCCGTCGAACGGCGTGAAGTTGATCAGGTTGAACTTTGCCGGATACGGGATCGATTCCCATTCTCTTGGGTAAGGACACGGAATCCCGATCTTCTTTACCTCTCGAGCAGACATCAGGGCATCAATTTTGCTCTCGAGATCCTTCATCTTTTCGGCCTCATCTATATCCTGTTTTGGACAATTTTCGAGAGAAATAATGTGGCCACCCCCAGTGTTATCATCATTGGTGGGTCCACCCCCAGCGTCGTTATTTTTAGTGGGACCACCCCCAGCGTTGTGTTCATCCACATCTGAATCGCTACCTACTTGGTTAGCAGTGCTACGACGGGATGGACTCACCTAGCTGATTTGATAAAGCTCGGATTTGTTGGTCGTGCATTTGTCTCATCTCCTGCATAGCCATTGCCATTTTGTTTTTTGAATGCTTCTTTCTGCTTGGCTAGAGCATCCTCAATGATTTTGGCTATTTGCTCGGTGTTGATCATGAACACTTCCCGAGCTTGTCCTATGCTAGACGTTGTATCATCAGAGGCGATTGCGGAATAAGAATCTGAGAGTTCGTCATCGGAACGGATTCCTTTACGAACTCCGTGGTAATCATTATGTCCAACGGCTTCTAGCTGAAGCTGAGATATTCGTTGGGTTATTCCCGAACTAACTTCTCTTCCTGGAGAAAAATTAGGGTTGGAGCTATTTGAACTAATCAGAGACTTTCCTTTTTCGACCATGTTGGTAGTAATTGTTGGGAGTTCGTCATCTCAAACAACCGATCGTCTTTTACAAAAACGCCTTGATTTGGGCTTTGAAGGTTCAGGGGAGACCCTCTCAAATACCGAGACCCTCTGTGGAGCGATCTTGGGGCAGCTACACGCTGATAATACTGCCCTGATAATTTTGTTACACGGACAGTGAGAGTCCGCTTCCCGTGTACTTCTCTTTTGAGATTTATTCGTACCCCCAGCCCGATAGTACAACTCATCGACGTTGCAGTCAGAGCAACCTATCTTCGTACCCCCAGCCCGATAGTACAACTCATCGACGTTGCAGTCAGAGCAACCTATCGGCTGTTTACATAAATTCTCAGGTATAACTTGTTCGTCTGTCTGACACGTTTTCCTCTAAGTAAACATTACCTTGTTGGCGTCTGCATGAGTCACACGTTTGGAAACACACTTTTGTGAGGGTGAAACCTTAACGGGCTCCTGGTTTTCTGTAAGCACCCCCAAGCGGGCTGTTGTAGAAATTAATTTGTTAGGAGGTCGCGTACGACCCCCAGTCCGGATGTTTGTTCGGAGCTCCTTCAATGGTCCCAAGCGTTCCTTAATAGGTGTTTTGCCTCGATCCTCAGGTAGAGAGCCAATGCGATCTTTCAATGGGATTCTAGATTTGGAGAGACCCACGCTGTCATAGGGCTTCACCAGAAGTGCGGGAGCAGGATCTGGAGTTGACGAAGGACGGAGAGCAACGTCGCCTGCTTTTGCCTTAGGCGCTGATTTGTCTTTTGGCACCCAAACTTGTTTGGATCTCGGCGATCTCTTAACTGCCTCTTCCTTTTGCATTTCCTGTGCTTTTCGTACAAGGATCCGGGCATGCGCAATTAAGGCGCGGCGTTTCTGGATTCGCTCCTCGAGAGTAGAGCGGGTTCTTTTGACACGAACTCATTCGTTAATTGGAGATCGAGAGGAGGATTCCGATGCTGGTCGTGGTGACAGATTAGCCACTTGGCGCTTTCTGAACTCCAGATCTGCATGGTAATGGAGTCCGTGCTCTCTTTGATAGAGTTGGCGCGCCTTCAGCAGTCGGCTCCTTGATCGCGAAGGAGTTCAGATCTGCAGATCTGGTCTCATTAAGCAAGGTGCAACTGTAGCAGGGACGACATGGAGATCGACTTCTTGGGTCTTCAGATCTGGAGACCGACGGATCTTCTGGGAGGAGGAGATCTTCCTGCGCTTATGAGGAGGAGCAGATCTGGAGGAGGAGGAGGAGATGTACTCTTCAAATTTCTGCTGGTCGAATTCGTACTCAACCTTTTCGGCCACCGGGATCTTGATCGTCAACTGCGGCACGACAGCTTCGGCAGCGAAGCTGTTGGCTCCCACTGTGGTCGCCAGTTTGTTTGCGGTGAAAGTTGATGTTTTTATTGTTATCGAATCTATTACAACTTTAGTCGTTACAATAAACTTGAACTTTTACACAATGAAAATAAAAAAATTACAATTCTCTTCAAACAAACGCAACGAGTGTTTATCGTCCGCTGCTTGCGTGGGATCTTTGCCTGTGCCGGGGTTTATCCGTGGACCACCGTCGATCAGATCTGATTACTGAAAAATCGGGCAGAGCTTCGTTGATTCGCGAAGGAATCAAGAAACCGTAGCGCTTATCTCGGCAACGGCGAGATAATTACTCTTCTTAAGATTATCGCAACGGAATAATCTTAAGGAACGAACCCGGGAAACTACAGATCTGAAGAATCTCTCTCTCTTGCGTTGAAGAACTCTATCCGATCTCTCCTCCTCCTCTCTGAAATCCGTGCACCTTCAGTCTTCAATCCGGCAGGGCTTCGCCTAATCTCCAAAATTCCAGATCCCAAAAAATAAGGCTCCAGGAGCTGTATTTATAGCTTTCCAGGAGGTCTGGGTGGTTAAAACCGATCTAAAACCGTCAAAAACACGTCCCAAGTGCGAGACAGTTCGGGGTGTCTCGCATATGTGCAAGACAGTTTGTACCCTCTTCAGTATTTTGGCTCTAATTCTTTCATCCGACCTCGGAATGAGGTGATTCAAGTTGTGCTGGAAAGATAACGAAAAGATATACAACTTTTATCTTTTAAGATTCTTCAGATTCAAATCGGATCATGGTCAAAACAGCTCCACAAAGTCCGAGACACCTTTGGGTGTCTCGGCCATGACCGAGACACTTGTGAGTGTCTTGGCTATTTTGGTCATAACTTCCTCATATAACCTCCAAATGACCTTATTCTAGATGGGTTAGAAATCTGACAAAGAGATCTACAACTTTCATGTTTTGTGTTTCTTCAGATTCAAAGCGGATCATGGTCACAATAACTCCACAAAGTCCGAGATACCTTTGGGTGTCTCGGTTCGGGCCGAGACACTCTTGGGTGTCTCGGCTCAAGCCGAGACACCCTTGGGTGTCTCGGCCTTGGCTGAGACACCCTTGGGTGTCTTGGCCTTGGCCGAGACACCTTGTGGTGTCTCGGTTGGGCCGAGACACCTCGGAGTGTCTCAAATCAGGCTGAGACGCTCCGTTATGCACGTTTGTTCGTTTCCGCCGTAACTTCTTCATCCGAACTCAGATTTGAGCGATTCAAAGTGCGTTGGAAAGCCAACAAGGAGTTCTATAAGTTCAAATAATTAGATCATCTGTAGAATAAATGAGACATGAAGGGCATTTGGCCTTTTGCAAGTGACACGGGGCTCCCGATCAGTTCGTATCCTTATTATTCTGAAACTCCGTTGTTTTACATAGTTTGTCAACCCACTTCATGTGTTTGTCAACATCAATCAAGCGCTTGTGACTTGGATTGTGACGTTCATCATCTTTTCTTAGCACTGAGCCGTTCGTGGAGACCTATAGGCAATTTTCGATGCCTACAAATCTCTTCTAGGGTTTCAATTGGAGATAAAGGTGGGATCTTTTTTTGGTAAAAAAACTATATTTTATCAGTTTGGATCTATTCTTCAGTTTGTTCTACATTAGTTTGTTGGTGCTTTGAGGAAGATGGCTGGGAAAGAAGATGTATCGGGTGTTGAGAGTGGTATTTATTGCGTGAAGACCATTTAAAGTTTGAATATCCACTCTACAAAGATAGATGTTGAGAAGTTTAATGGCACAAACAACTTTGGTTTATGAAGATGTGAGGTTTTGGATAAGCTGAACGCGTAAAATTTGGAAGATACTTTAGAATTGGATGGCAAGCCGGATGATATTGCAGAAAAGGTTTGGAAGAAGATGAATCGGATGGCGTATGACGTGATTAGCTCTTGTTTAACGCAGGATCTAAAATATGATGTGATCAATGAAACTTCTGAAAAGAAGATTTGGGAGATTCTTGAAGGCAAGTATTAGATGAAAAATCGCGTGCATTTGAAGAGAAGGCTTTACCATTTCCAGTTGAAGAAGAAAATCTTAATTGGTGATCACATGAACAACTAAACGAAGCTTCTTGCAGATTTAGCGATTGTGGATGTTATGATCGAGGATGAGGATAAGGCATTGTTGTTGTTGAGTTCCTAACTATATGAGGAATATGAGACCTTCGTTCTTACCCTAATTAATGGGAATGCGTCCCTTTCGTATAGTGAGGTTATCACTGCTCTTGTGAATTATCAGCTAAGGAAGGACAATGAGTCTTCAAATGACACAATAGCAGAGGCATTGACCGCAAGAGGGAAAAGTACAAACCGAAAGAATTTGAAGTCGCAGTCCAGAGCAAGGCATCCTACAGTTGGTAAATATCAATGTGCTTGGTGTAAAGAAACTGGACATTGGAAGAAAGATTATCTAAAGCTCAGCGAATGGATGAAGAACAAGCAGAAGGAAAAAGGAAAAAACCATCATCAAAAGAAAATATCATAAAATCGGATGGTAATATTTCTTACTCATCTGTTTTTTCGCTCTCTATCAGTCCTACATGTTGCTATTCGGAGGAATCCGAGTGGATGTTGGATAGTGGTGCAACCTATTATGTGTACCCTAAAAAGGAAAGGTTCTCTAGTTTTGAGAAACTGGATAGTGGTGTGGTGTACATGAGTAATAATCGTGCATGTCAGATTCTTGGGATAGGTAAAATTCGCATCAAGATGTATGATGGGATAGATAGAGAGTTACATGGTGTGAGATATGTTCCTTCCTTAAGGAAGAACCTGATCTCAATTGGAGCTTTAGCTAGGGAGTGTCTGAAAGTTCGTATTAAGGACGTGGTTCTCGAGATTGTGAGAGGCTCTCGTATTATTATGAAGGGTGTCATAAGGAGTAACTTGTACTACTTGACTGGAAGTACGGTGACAAGTAAAGAACTGGCGACTTCTATTGATTTGACTAGACTGGGGCATTTAAGGACGGGCCATTCTTGTATTGATTTGGAGAAAGGTGCACTGGCCTGCAGTTTGAACTCCAGTGAACATTTTGATGTGAGCAAGAAGACTGAGGTGAAGTTTGGCATCTCTATTCACCGACGCCTTCTAGATGGAGTTCACGTGGGCGTTTGCGGGCCTTCCAAGGAGGCATCATTAGGAGGTAATAGATATCTGGTTTCCTTTGTTGATGACTGTTCTATACATGTTTAGGTTACAACCAAGTCCCGTTTAAGTAAAGTCCTAGTAGTCTTCAACTGGTGGAAGAAGTATATAGAGACTAAGACAGACAGAAAAGGCAAAGTACTCTGTTCTGATTTTGGTAGGAAGTACAAGAAGGAACCGATCATGTATTTGTGCCGTGCTCAGGGAATTTTGAGACACTTCGATGGAAGGGTAATCTTGGGGCAACTAGATGGGGTGGAAAATTTGAAGAATCGTGCCTTGGGAGAAGGAATGGTGTTTGTTGTCAAGCAAAATTTTGCAGAAGAGGTTCTGGGCTAAGGCTTTGACATATTCAAGCCATCTTATTTACATGTTGTCGTTTGCTGTAATTGGAGGTAAAACTCCATTGGATAGTTGGTCTGGTAGTGTCACTTTGATGAGGCTTCGATAATGAAGCCTATTAACTCTCAGCAGATGGAGAGTTTTGGACAGATCATAGATGTATTGCAGCGGGTGGAGAGTGATGCTACTTCACATTTGATGGAGATTACTCCTTGTTCTCCTGATCATTTTGTATTGTTTAGGATTCCAGCTAATGTGACACAGTTTGGGGATCAGATAGTTGATGTTGATACAGATGATGAGTTTAAGGATCAGGAACCGGAGGTTCAGGATCAGATTTCGAGTGCAACGGGTGGACACAGCTCACATTTGGCTATGATTGGTAATTGTATTTCTTCTTCATATAGAGTTGAGGGGTTAATCTATAAGACAAAGTTGGTGGGGGAGAGATGTAATTTTGGAAGAGAGCTTATTTTTTCACTTTGAGGCCAACAGGGTCGTGATCAGCTGTAGATTGGTTAGTGTTGATGATTGAAAGGTTGGTGAAGGATTGAGAATTCTTCTAGTTGATTGAGGTTGTTTGCGGCCATTTGGATGAACTACGTGAGGCTTGATTCCCTGGGTAAGAGGATACATAGACAGTCATTTTGATGTAGTCGGTTTGATGAGTTGATACCGATATTTTGGAGTTTGTTCGCATTCTCATTTGGGTTCTCGACTTGTTATGGATTGGGTCCGTTGTCGTGGATTGTTTCCACTTCATACTGGACACAAAAAGTGGGACGTTTGGTTGGTATTGGTTGGGAATACTTTGCCCAGGTGGAGAATTGTAGAAACGGCAAAAACGGCGACGAAGTTCAAGAAAAACAAAGCAGAAAATAGTTTGGAGGTTTCTCGATCGACCGCGACAACATGTGCGATCGACCAGAAATGTGCACGAGTACAGGGTGTGTTTCTGCACTCTGGCCGATCGACTGCCAAACCTTGTAATCGATTTTTAGTTTCTGTCGTTCTGTCCGGTCGACCGCGAAGATTTCGGCGGTCGATCGCTAGTCGGGTTTAGACCTGATTCGTGTTTCCTGTTCTGTTTGGGTTAATGTTTTGATATATATTGAAACACGATTTTAGGGTTTAGTATTGATCAGAATTTGTTCTGAATTGAGAGGGATAAGGAGTGATTTTGAGCTTTCTTGTGAGAGCAAATTGGTGAGAGTTGAGAGCTTTGTTTGAGAGATTAATTTGAGGGTTTGTGAGTGATTTGTAATCTCTATTTTGTGTTCTCTCTCTCTCTCTCTAATAGTGAAAACCCCTCCCCTTATTACCCCATGGACGTAGGCAACTTGCCGAACCACGTAAATCTCCTGTTTTGAGTTTGTGCTGTTATTTTTTATTTGATTCTGTGTGTGCCTTCTCTCTCGGCAACTTTGTGGATTCCGCTGCGCCGCCGCACTACAATAGAGTACTTTGATAAGAGAGAATTTATATGAAAGTCATTACAACGAAAAGTTATCTTCACCCAATACATAAGTTAAAGATACATATTAATGTTCATAATGTATAAATAAGTTAAGATGAAGTAAAGGAAATAATTAATATTGTGTCAAAGTTCACCAGCATTTCTTGCTCATATAAAATCATAAAAAAAAATCCTTTTGCAAATATGACCTTAATATAATTTTTGGGATTATTTTTTATTAGTTTATTTGAAACTGGGCTCCTATTTTTCTATTCTTATAATCTGTGCACGATGTACATATAAGTTAAGGAAAATGATAGGGGCACACCCCCAACCACAATCTCAACCATACCCCTTCTCTCATTTGCTACATTTTAAAATCTCAAGTGGGACCCGGTGCACTATAGCAAATGAGAGAGGGAGGGTGGTTGAAGTTGTGGTTAGGGTGTGCCCCTACCCATAAGTTAACTAATCTACTGGAAAGAAAAATTGACAAGGCATCCACTACCGCTCCAGTGCCAAATCGAAGTAGGCACCTAGTCATGGCAACCATCACCATCGAGATTATCTGGCAATGACGCCTTTTCTTTGACGTGGGAGTTCCTTCTTTCACAGTGACTCTTCTTCACTGTGCTCACTAGTAACTCTATCTTACTCAAACGAACAAAGCACATAGAGATAAATTTTCACTTGTTATCATTTCCTTGCTGGCACATCACCCTTCCTCATGAAAACTCCAATCTTCAACTAGCAGACTTATTCAACAAAACTTACACCTTACAGCAACACATGTTTCTTCTTGGCAAACTGTCTTTGCAATAGACATAATTAAATACAATTTGAGGTAGGATTAAACATAATAGATATGTGCATTTGTAGTCTCGTCTTTTAATCTCATTTTGCTTGGGATACTAGAATAACTCCCTTCTACTCGTATATGAACGCCTTAATACAATAAAAAGAACCATCCAATTCTCTTTCGCATTCTGCCTCCAGGGTAATGCACTATCAGAAAAATTTGGAATTAAAAAAATATTTCGAAAATGCTATATATCAAGCTTTTCACGGGCCAAAAGTGATAAGAGAACAATGACATGACAAGGAGATGCTGCAGAAAAACGATTGCGAGCAAAAAGGCAGAGAATATATGAAAATAAGAAAAGAAGGAATGCAAATTGCACCATAAAAAGAGGCAGCGAACATCACTAGGAGAATCACTAACTTTTCTAGATGCTCTGTGCAGGAAAAGCTAGGAGGATATCCAAAGTATAACCTTCATCTGTGGCATATGCTATTTTTAGATAGGCTTTATGCCATTGTTCTGGACCATGAAAGCTTTATATAAAAACCTGTAACACAGCAATAGAGAGAACAATCAGAGCTCGAGAGAAGGGTGGAGGAGATATGAATTGGTTAAGCGAGGTCATCGAAGGGCACCTCGTCATTGGCAGGCGACAATTGTGACAGGATCAAAAGGTAATTAGTTGATCAGTACTCTGCCAAAGGAGAGTTGCCCTTTGACTGCTTCAGCTTACAGTCTCGCAACAATGGTTAATATGATATATAACTCTCGAAAATACAAGGTTAATAAAGACCTCGACACGTTCTTGGTACGTTGCTTTCAACTATATTTTCCCCCTTTTCTTCTCTAGTGATATATATACACACACACATACATACATACATATAGTAGGATATAGGACTGAAAGTTTATATGGAGAGTTCTTATTTTTGCGGAACATGCAATGTGTAACAATACTTGAGAAAGACAAAAGGAGAAAGAAAATACTATTGCTTAATTACAATAAATGTTGGGAGATTTAACTATGTTTTCTAATTTTGTACATGCTATTTCTCTCTTTATATGTATTAACCAACAAATCCCCTTTTTTTTAATCATTGTAACAAGCACACGAAAGAGAAAATGCACAGAATAACACACTAATTAACAAAATGTCATTTGGTCGATCAAATTTGACCTACATCCATGGGAAACACAAGTGAAATCTACCATGTGAAGAAAATCACACTTCCTTTAAAAGTGGGGCTTTGGAAAAAAAAACCTTTCTTGGACAATATTACGCTTGATCTTTTTAAGTATCACATCATTAGCTTATCCTAATTAAGAGAACTCTTTAAATAAATCTATAATACATTATTTGTGATTGTCTCCTAAATGATAGAAATATCTTTAATAAGTTCTTCAAATCTAAAAATAAAAAAAAAATCTTTAAAATGAAAAAAATTATAAGCACCGATAAAATAGTTAATTACAAACAGCCCTTTAGAAACCAAAAATTTCAAAAAAGTCCTTAGAACATCAAATGTTGTTATAAATTTTGAATTAAAATTCGCCATTTCGAAATTCTAAAAGTTACAAATATCAGACCCCCTGAAAAATTGAAAAGTTACAAAAACATCCCAAAAATCTGAACTTACAATCAAATCCAGAAAAAATGAAACTTTTGGACAACCTTCTGAACAATATGAAATTATATGTAGCACCCTAAAAGTTAAAAATTACCAAGAACCTCCTAACAAAAAATTCCAAAAAATTATAAAAATAACATAAAAATATGAAACTTTGGAACAGTCCCCTAAACAATTTGAAATTATAGACAATACTTACATTTAAAAAAATTACAAATAAGCCCATTAAAAAATGTCAAAATTATTTAAAAATACCTTAAAATCCAAAAAATGCAAAAAAACATCTTGAAAATTAGAATTTTTTTGTAAAGTTCCAAGAATGATCTGTGATTATATATAACACCACTAAATTTTAAAATTTATGAACTTTCCAAAAATCTAGTTGCTGAAAACACCCTGAAATAAGCAAAAAATAAATAAACACCCTGAAAATTTGAAATCTTTGATCAACCCTTTGAGCAATCTAGAACTACTACCAAATATTCAAATTTTACAACCAATCTCTAAAATTTTTAAAAACACAAGATCGTACTTGTCTATTAAAGCATCTATGAAAGATTTTATCAAAATACTTCTAACTAAAACTTAACTTTTACCAAATAATTCTAAACAATTTGGATAATGTTAGAATTTTAACTATTATATTATGATTATCTAACAAATTTTCTATGAAAAATTTGGGTGAGACATCATATAATATGGAACTTCAACTCTATATAGATAGAGCTAACAAGTTATTAGCATTGTCTCATTCTACTTATATTGATAAAATAATGGCCAAATTTAACTTGCAAGATTCAAAGAATACTTATTCTTTGGACATGGAGTCGTTCTTTCTAAGAAAATGTCACCTCATATAGGTAAAGTTCGAAAGAATAAAGTAGTGTACATATGCTTCTGCTATAAGTAGTTTTATGTAGCTATGTTGTGTAATAGACTAGATATTTCTCAAAAAGTAAATAGAATTAGAACATATTAGTGCAATCCTGGAGAAAAATATTGGACTGCAATTAAGCATATTCTTAAATATCTTAATTAAACAAACTATTAGTATTTAGTAGATTTACAGTCAGATGCCAACAATAGAAAACCTACATCATTATTTGTTTTTGGAGGTATTTGTTGAAAGAGTTGTAAGCTAGAAACTATAGTCGATTCTACAAATGAAATAAAATCTATTGCTGCTAGTGAAGTAGTAGCAGTTTTGATTAAAACATTTGTGCAAGTGTTAGGGATTGCTCCCACTATTGAATCTCTCATCACTTTGCATTGTAAAAATAGTGGAGCAATTGCACGAGTAGAGAGCTTAAGGCTCATCATCTATCAAAACAAATCGAAAGAAAGTATCACTTGGTATAAGAAATTGCAAATAGAGGAGACAGAGACATTACCAAAATTCCTTCTGGTAATAATGTGCCAAACCTATAGACTAAACCTCCGAGTCAAAAGGAGTTTGAGAAACATGTTGATAGGATGGATTTGTAATTTGAATTAGATTGTCTTTGAGTGCAAGTGAGAGACTGAAAGATGTATGCTCTACTAACGTAATATATTTATATATAATAATAATTAAAAGTTTATGCATATCTACACAAAACCCCTAAAAATATACAAATTTTGAGGAGCTTCCTGAATAATATGAAACTACAAGCATAACCCTAAAATATTAAAAATTACTAATAACCTCCTCACTAAAAATTTTAAAAATTACACAAAACATCTTAAAATATGAGTTTTTTAACACTCCCCTACACAACATGAAATGATTGACAAGACCTAAAAGTTTAAAAATACAAACACCACATTGAAAAAAATTAAAAATTATAAAGCTGTAAAACCCCAAAATTTTGAATATTATGTGAAAAATAATAATAAATATGTTATATGGTAAAAATATAACATATTTTGATGTTTTAGTAAGATAGGAATTAATTTTAGATTAATTCAATGTATATTTGTGAATATATGAGTGCAAATGCACAAAACATGCACGAAGAGAAATCTGGAAAAAATGACCAGTTAAGAGTTTATATATTTTACGCACCGATGTAGTTTGAATATAGAAAAACTCAAAAGACCAAAGTTGTAGGTATCTTCAATATATTTCCATCAAATCCTAAATCACCTCATTCCGATGTCGGATGATAAAGTTACAGCAAAATTATCAAAGGTTACTTTCCTAGTCAGACTAGGTTTTCTGGTTCGGGTCAAACAGGTTTATTTCGGGTTTGCATATATATAGCGCGATCTAGACCGTCCATTCAAAATATAGTGGGATAATCTCAGCCCTCTGTTTATTATGTAACTCCCCACGTTAATTAATTCCCCACCTTCCGCTAAAAAATTCCCAACCCCGAAAATTCCCAACCCCGATCGCCTCTATCACCGCCTGCCTTTCCCAACGAAAAAAAAGATTTATTCGATGCCTCTTATCTCCGGAGATCGCCGCCCACGCTAAGCCCCCGAGCCCTCGCCCGCGCTCAGCCCTCTTGCCCTCGCCCTCGCCCTCGAGATCAACCGCGCTCACCACAGTCGTCTCCTCTTCTGCATCGGATCACGCTGCCGCTCAGCTTCGCCGCCTTCCGCCCACGCTCACCACCGCCGCTGTAGTCAGGTCTGAGCCCTCCACATCCCTCACCATCGCTCCCTTTGAATTCCGGTGATTTTTTTATTTTGTATGTTATTTTTTTTATCAAATTGAATTATACGCCCCCAGCAAAGATCCCAGTTTCCACCTTTTGCTTTCGTGCGTGCAAGATAATGAATGTGCAATCGAAATATGCAATCGAAATAATTGCTATGTCATAAAGCACACTTACAGACATGAGCGACAGGCCCACACCAAATAATGATAGGGAAATATGCAGATTTTTTGAAATAAAAGTAAAGGTGCAAGTATAAGCATCCATATATCTAATGTGCATTTACGGATATTATTCAGCAAGAGTGGATTTCGCCGTAAATTTACGTAAAAAGGGCACAAGCAATGCTGACAATATTCTATGTCCGAATGATATTGTATAGAGCAACCACCAACAACATTGTGAATTCATATCTCGAAGATAATAAAGATAACAATGCGTGCAACAAAACAAGCACATCAGACACTATTGTTAAGTGTAATAAAGTTTGAACAAAAGAAATCTTATGTTTTTAACACGTAGTTATATTCGATACATCGACAGGTTTGTTTTCTATCTTTTCAGTATACGCACGCTCAGCGTCGCTGCTGAAGCTCGCACTCGCCCTCGACATCCCCTCATTTGGAGTTCGCTTCGACCTCTTCATCAGCCCTCATGACTTCGAACAAATTGAAAGCGTCAACGCCTTCGATTTCTTCAAAATCAAAGCCTTCCTCTTCTAAATGCAATAATCCTCTTACGTTGTAAGTAAATTTTTGTATGAGATATAATGTTTGTTTTAATATGCGTCGAAAGTTGAAATTGATGTCTCCGCCTACTGATGTATGTGTCAACAAGTCATAGCTTGATGAGATATATCCTCTTGCATGTTTTGTTCCCCCTCTCCAAATCTGTTATGTATTATGTAGTTGTTTGTTTAGATATAGAAACCCCATATGAGATAATATTTGTGTTAATAAACTTGTAAAAATTATTGTGATTCTTGTCATATCGAGTATCTATTTAATTTTTAGGTTAATTGTTTGTGTTAATATGCGTCTTAATTTGCCCAAATATATATAATTTTTAACTATTTCTGAATTATAATTCTCTTGTAGGGCTATGATAACACAATTAAGAATTCCATCCAATATTTGTTTTTTTCGAGATTTAATTGATAAGCGTATAGTATTGGATGAAAGGCATACGAAATCTCTTGAGACGACACCTTTTCACAACTTTCTCCGAATACCGACATCATTGAACAATGAGCAAATAGCAATTGAATGCTTGATTCAAAAATTTAATCCTGATAAATGCTCATTTTTGATTGGCAATAAAGAATGTGTATTTGGTATAGAGGATATTCACCGAATTACCGGTTTACCAAAGGAGGGAATTCCAATAAAAATGAGTGGAACGGCGGCTAATACAATCTACACCCAAATTGTAAAGAATTATAAGATACTCAAGCAGAAGAAAGGTAGTAGGAGTAAAGGCAAGAAGAAAGTCGATGATGAAAAGAAGGCGGTGATTTGGGGGATGCGCGATAGAATGGCTGAGATTATTGTAGAAATGGCTAATAAAGATCATGTAACTTGTGTGAAATTTATTGTGGCTTTCATTATCGGCTTCATATTATGCCCGCGAACATGTAGGACATGTCCTTTATGGGCGTTTCGATATGCAGATCAGTTGTCCACTTTGAATAAATATAATTGGTGTCATGCGGTGTTTACTTTTCTATGCAAAGAGATGAATAAGGCGAAGAAGTCTCTTAGTATGAGGAACTTAGGGGAGCGTTCATACGCTGGTTACATGGGTGGTTTTTCCTCCGTATTACTGGTGAGTTGCATGAGAATTACTTTGTAAAAATCTTTTTTGACAATGGTTATTGTTTATGCACATTCTAATATATAGATTTTTTGTAGGTTTGGTTTTATGAAATAGTGGGAGAATTAGAGTATACTTCAGATATTGAGGGGCTACCGCTGATATTTTGTGTTAAGAATACCGAAAAGTGGAGGAGGACTACCATGAACAAATTATTCAGAGATCCAAAGTTTCTTACAGATATTGGCCAAAAGAATACTCCTCTTTTTCATAGGGCATCGCACGAAGTTTGTTCACATCTTTGCTCTAATAGTTCACTATTTTTATGTTCCTTTCTTTTTTTAATATCTTTATCTATAACTACAATATGAGTACTAATGCGTATATATTTTTTGTGTTATAGGAATCACGGAAAGCTGAATTGATTGCAATAATTGCTAGGAAGACTGCCGAGTTGAATGAGCTCACTGCTGAATTACAAGAATTAGAAGAGTGTGGTGCTAGAGGCATAAAAAAGAATAAGGAGAAAGAGGATACGGTAACTGCTAATGCAGAGAATAAAAGCAAAGAGGATACAAAAGCTAATGATAATGAGAATGTGGAAGAGAAAGTGATAGAGGATAATGAAACCCACTTCAAGGAAAATATAGAAGAAGAAATTGAGAAAGTCGATATTGAACATGAATTGTGAGTTTCTATTCTCTTAGTTTTTGCTTTTTTAACTTTTTGTATAATGTTTGTGTATCTCTTTGTTAATTATATGCATTTCAACTCCTTAGAGATTTTTCTCAAAATGAGGAAGGTGGTAATGATAATAAGAGGGAAACCCCATCCATCAAACGGGCTGTCAGAAAGAGGAAGAGGAAGGATGGACCCTTTGTCACTTCACCCTATTTGCGTCTAGATCAACCCAAAGAAGTCACAAAGAAGAAACGCGTTATCCAGATCTTGGATAGTCCCGAGGGGAGTCCTAAAAAGAAGTGCATAAATGAAGAAGGCTTCATACCTAGATCTCGCAACTATCCAGGAAAGACACTGGTCTCTGATTATGAGGACAAAGTAATAGACAACTTTCTACAACTGGAAATGACCAGGTAACTGTTAAGGACTTATTCTAATAATAATTCTTTAAATTAACTTAATTTTAGTCACAATTTTCTCACACGTACTTGCATATAGTGATACATACGTTTGGAAGTATGCCGAAGCAAGTGTATCTCGCTTAGATGCTTATAGACTTTTAACAGGAGGTGAACTCAGTGACGATGTAGGTGCTAAATTGTGTCATGGTTGGTGGTTGATGTTGTATATATTAGTTATAAATATTTCACTCATTCATGGTAATTTTTGTAGGTCATCGATGCATTTGTTATTCGACTTTGTTATAAGATTGAGACAACTAATAGTTATGATCGAAAAATACATGTTACGAGACCTTGGCTTGCAGTAAGTATATCCCTGTTTTTTCATTGGATGTTGGTATTTATTATTATGTTTCACTACATGGTTTATATTGATGCATCTTTGTAGCAAGCATTTCTGAAAGGAAATATTGAAATGATGGCAAAACGAATGAAGGAAAATGTTTCTCAGCAGAAGTTTTGTGAGTGTGAAAGAATTTTGATCCCAATTGTCAGCTCCGGACATTGGCATATGGTAGAGTTAGTGAGGGAGGAGAAAAAATTCTATCACTACTCCTCAATCAAGTCTTCCCTTTATACCGCCGATGCTGCAAAATTTAAAAATAAGTTTATGAGTTTCATAGAGAGTAATTGGACGTTGGGGAAATTAGAGCACCATGAACTTGTGTCAGTTGCCGCTCCTCAACAAGGACCGTACGTGTTTCATGCATTTACATTGTAATATTTCAATTTTTTTCCTCAAGGTAAATCACCAGGTCGTAATTATGTTTTTTCGCTAAATGCAGAACCTTAGATTGTGGGATCTTTGTGATTGAATTCATTAATAGCATGGATGTTGGTATTTATTATTATGTTTCCCTACATGGTTTACATTGATGCCTCTTTGTAGCAAGCATTTCTGAAAGGAAATATTGAAATGATGGCAAAACGAATGAAGGAAAATGTTTCTCAGCAAAAGTTTTGTGAGTGTGAAAGAATTTTGATCCCAATTGTCAGCTCCGGACATTGGCATATGGTAGAGTTAGTGAGGGAGGAGAAAAAATTCTATCACTACTCCTCAATCAAGTCTTCCCTTTATACCGCCGATGCTGCGAAATTTAAAAATAAGTTTATGAGTTTCATAGAGAGTAATTGGACGTTGGGGAAATTAGAGCACCATGAACTTGTGTCAGTTGCCGCTCCTCAACAAGGACCGTACGTGTTTCATGCATTTACATTGTAATATTTCAATTTTTTCCTCGAAGGTAATTTTCAATGTCGTAATTTTGTTTTTTTGCTAAATGCAGAACCTTAGATTGTGGGATCTTTGTGATTGAATTCATTAATAGCATTGTCGAAAAGCGATCGATAACAATCTCACAAGGAGAGTGTGCAAAATACAGAGCAAAGTTTTGTGCAGCTCTCTTGTATGCACGCAATTCACCATATTTCTGACGATTGTAATTCACAAGGTAATTACTCAAATATTACTCTTTACACAAGCTAAAATAGATGGAAGAGCATGTCATTAATTCCTTAATTTTCACCCGTGGGTTCTTCTTTGGATTTAATTATCGAATGATAATTCCAAATTGACTCTTTTGTTACAGGGTGGGTGTGATTCTTTTGGGTAGTTTTGTTTGCTGCCAAGAAAAGCAAGGACCTCACCAAGCAATCGCTAAGCATAACAAGTTCTACAATATCAGCATATTCTTCTTCTCGTCGATCCCATCAAGATGCACCCTTGAAATCTTCTGTGGGCGAATCTAATTAGCCGAAGTTTCTGTTTATTGTATCTTTGGCTGATGTTCAGGTTGAGTTATATGCTTGTTTTGCTATTTTGTAGCATGTTGTTGAAACTTCGGCTAATTAGATATTGCAGAATGAGAGCGTGACTAGAGTTTTGTACCAGTTTCTTGAAAACTTTACACTTGCTATGTTATGATATTGCCTTGCTTAGAAATATATTAGTGCACAAAATGAAAAAAGTGTCTGATGACACAATTTTTGTGGCCCTTTCTTTCACTATTATGGTACATATTGTTGCTTTTAAATGAAGTTCGGGTTGAGTTATATGCTAGTTTTGCTATGTTGATAAGATGACAGGGTGCAATATTCAACGTAAATCTAAAATTAGAGTATACTTCTGAAAAACTTTTGTAACTCCTTAATAAAATTTTAGACCAGAATTATAACCCTTGAATCAAATTTATAACCCCTTAATTAATTTTTGTAACTCCTTAGACCAGTTTTGTAACCCCTTAATCAAGTTTTGTAACTCTTAATTCTGAAAAAAAAAAATTTATAACCCCTTAATCAAATTTTGTCACTCGTTAGACTAGTTTTGTAACCCGCCGGTGAAGTTTTGAAACTCATAGTTCCGAAAAAAATTTGTAACTCCTTAAAAAAATTTTATAACTCCTTAGACCAGTTTTGTAACCCCTTAATCAAGTTTTGTAACTCTTAATTCTGAAAAAAAAATTTATAACCCCTTAATCAATTTTTAGTTTTGTAACCCGTTGGTGAAGTTTTGTAACTCATAGTTCCGAAAAAAATTTGTAACTCTTTAAAAAAAATTTATAACTCCTTAGACCAGTTTTACAACCCCTTAATCAAGTTTTGTAACTCTTAATTCTGAAAAAAAAATTTATAACCCCTTAATCAATTTTTGTAACTCGTTAGACCAGTATTGTTATCCGTTGGTGAAGTTTTGTAACTCATAGCTCTGAAACTTTTGTAACTCCTTAATCAATTTTTGTAACTCCTTAGACCAGTTTTGTAACCCCTTAATCAAGTTTTGTACTCTTAATTCTGAAAAAAAATTATAACCCCTTAATCAATTTTTGTAACTCGTTAGACTAGTTTTGTAACTCGTCGGTGAAGTTTTGTAACTCATAGTTCCGAAAAAAATTTGTAACTTCTTAAAAAAATTTTATAACTCCTTAGACCAGTTTTGTAACCCCTTAACCAAGTTTTGTAACTCTTAATTCTGAAAAAAAAATTTCTAACCCCTTAATCAATTTTTGTAACTCGTTAGACCAATATTGTAACCCGTCGGTGAAGTTTTGTAACTCATAGTTCCGAAAAAAATTTGTAACTCCTTAAAAAAATTTATAACTCCTTAGACCAGTTTTGTAACCCCTTAATCAAGTTTTGTAACTCTTAATTCTGAAAAAAAAATTTATAACCCCTTAATCAATTTTTGTAACTCGTTAGACTAGTTTTGTAACCCGTCGGTGAAGTTTTGTAACTCATAGTTCTGAAAAAAATTTGTAACTCCTTAAAACAATTTTATAACTCCTTAGACCAGTTTTGTAACCCCTTAATCAAGTTTTGTAACTCTTAATTCTGAAAAAAAAAATTATAACCCCTTAATCAATTTTTGTAACTCGTTAGACCAATATTGTAACCCGTTGGTGAAGTTTTATAACTCATAGTTCTGAAAAATATTTGTAACTCTTTAAAAAAAATTTATAACTCCTTAGACCAGTTTTGTAACCCCTTAATCAAGTTTTGTAACTCTTAATTCTGAAAAAAAAATTTATAACCCCTTAATCAATTTTTGTAACTCGTTAGACCATGTAATCCGTTGGTGAAGTTTTAAAAAAATCTGTAACTCATTAATTTTTGTAACTCCTTCCAAAATTATCAACTCACAAAATTAAGGCACACAAGGTTCAAAGAACACATAATTCATTGTTTAAATCATCATATTATTCTGAAACATATTATTTCAAACTCTCTCAACCTCCACCTGCAACATTTTTCATCTACAAAAAAAAATTAACTTTATTATGAAAAATGCATTGAAATTGGTGGGGGGCATCAAATTATGAATAATCCATACAACCAAATTATCCATACATAAATAAACTATAATCAAGTTATCATCCATACATGATTATTCATTACAACCACATTATCATCCATACATGATTAATCTAAATAACCAAATCATTTATACGTACATAAATTTAATTCAATTTATCATCATTCTTCCGAAACACATGCTTTGTTTTGGCCCACCGTTAACTTTATTTTGGTCCTCCATTAACTTTGTCGACCTCCACCTGAAACATTTTTCATCTACAGAAAAATTACAACTTTATCATGACAAATGCATCGAATTGAAAAATATATTAAAACAAGATTAAATATAATACCTTAGCTAAAGGACAACTTGTTATATAATGTCCTTTTCCCTTACAAAATCCACAAAATCTTTGTTTTTTTATACTCTTTTCTTGTGCTATCTCCATTCCGGTCTTAATTCTTGTAGCCTGTGCTGGTCGTCCCTTCGTGGCAATAGGCTTATCTGGATCACGAATAGTGATTTGAGTTGCTTCCTCTACAGAGATGGGTATGGATGAAGTATGCATCTTATTGCTGGCATTACTTTCATTTCCATTGTCGTTATGTTCCTTCTCTTTCTTGTAATTCTCAGCTTCTTCAAAAAATGAGTCTAAAAAAACACTAAACTTATCATGAAGTGTACTTGAAGTCAATGTATCTTCTAGTGCCTTGTTACATCTACTCCTAAGGGCCCAATGTTTAATGATAGAGAGTTGGTCTTCACTATTTGTAATGCAATTTCTAACAACTCCGCAACCAACATGTCTTGCTTTAATTGTCCATCGTTGCATAATATATCTTGATGGAATTTTTATAATACTTGCTTCTTTATTAAAATGTGCAAGCTATGTCTGCATAATATACCTTCCATCTCAAATTTCGCACAAGAGCACTTAATTCTTTTATCTTTGGATGCATCGAAAACAACATGATGCTTTACCCTCTTCTTGCTCTCAGCCTCGCTATCTATATTCCAAACGGCATAAGTAGCACTTGCGCCGTCCTTCGACAACTTTTCATGAAGCATGGAGTAACTATCCTTGAGTTCTTTCTGAAAGATAGTAAACAGATTCTTCGTATAATTCTCCCGAGCTTGTTTTTCAATGGGATGTTCAATTATCAATGTAGGAACTGAGTTTGTGGACTTAAAATCTTGCTCAAGTTCAGCGGCTCGGCGAGCTCTGACAGCATTATCATACTGCTTAACAAAATCATGTAACTCGGTATTTACATTCACAAAATGATCAAAAAAAGCATTAATTCCCTCACTCCGCTGAGTAGATATTATTCCTGTAGTAAAAGTATCTTTAAGATAAACTGGAGCCCAATGGTCTCAATGATTGTATAAATTTACTAACCAATTCCTTTTATCTGCACCATATTTATCCCGCATTTCTTCCCAACGCTTTACAAATTTTTCTTATATTTTGTAAGGCATTCCTATGAAGGTGCCAAGAACAAAAACGATGACGAGTTTGAGGAAAAACTTTGTGAATTGCACTACACATAGCTTTATCTTGATCAGTGATGATTGTTAATGGTGCTATACCCGACATACAGTTTAACCATTGACTAAATAACCATATAAACGTCTCCTCCGTTTCATCTGCCAGTAACGCACATCCAAATAGAGTAGATTGCCGATGATGGTTAACGTCCGTAAATGGTGCAAACGGCAATTTTAAATTGTTCGTTCTGTATGTAACATCAAAGCAAACAACATCTCCAAATTGCAAGTAAGAAGTCCTCGACCTACCATCCATCCAAAAAACACTTCTCATCGTCCCATCATTTTCTAAATCAAGTGCAAAGTAAAATTGAGGATCAGATACCTTTTTCTCTTGAAATTGACGAACTATGTTCACACACTCATGGCCGACATTATTTTTTCTTTTGATTCTAAGTTGTGCTTGGCATTCTTGTTGAGTGAGAGAGCCTTGCTCATTTCCATGAGCAACGTCTACAACCTTACAAATGGTAGAAGGCCGTAAACTTGATTGTCAAGAGTATCTATCAACCTTTTTGTCGATTGAGCTCGATGAAGTGTCCGATGTGAGTAGTGCTTCTTTACCCGATTTGGGGTGGTTAATGGATGACCATTATGATTAATGTTTAAATTTCGGACCACCCATTTTTCAGTGCTTCTATCGAGTCCAATAATCATCCTTGCGTTGCATCCACATCTTGTATCAAACTTTCGAATTACATTCCGACCTTCTTCTCTTTTATCTTTTAAAAATTTAAATCCTTCCTTGTCACATACAAATATTCTAGATATGATTACATCTTTCTTTCTCGACCAAGTTGTATGACCTTTGCGAATTGAACACCAAATCCCTTAAGTCTGGCGTATGCATTGTAGAAATTATAAGCTTCCTCATGAGTAGAGAACTCCATTCCGATATATGGATCAACAACAAAATTACCTTCACAATTTTCAACGCCAATAGGCTCATCAACATTCTCCTCATGCTCGGATGCCTACAAAAATAGAAAAACAAAACTTATAAAACTCATACTAAAGACAACTATTTTGGTATATGTCATTAGTTAGTAGTACATTATAAACAATGAGTTATTATCACCTGAGATAAAAACTTGTTGTAGATAGTAGATCATGTTCCTCGCTTTCAAGGCCAATAGTTATAAGTTTGTTTTCATCTTCATCCATTGTTGTATCGAGTGAGAGAATTGTTGGAGTGTCCATACAAGCTATCAAATTATCACATATAAGAAGTTCAGAATCTTTAGAAAATCGTCATCAAGCTAATCTTTCAATCTCACTAAACAATTTTATTACGATAGTTTAAATCAAATTTAAAGTTCATATCCAATTTAACAATAATTCAATCTTAAAATCTAAACTAAAAATTATTCATATTCATAATTCATTAACAATAAACAAATATTAAAATCTAAACTAAAAATTAATCATATTCATAATTCATTAACAATAAACCAATCTTAAAATCTAAACTAAAATTTAATCATATTCATAATTCATTAACAATAAACCAATCTTAAAATCTAAACTAAAAATTAATCATTTTCATAATTCATGTAACTGTCGTTAATGGGTTTGAGGTGGCCTGAGGGCTGACTTTGAGCGGGGGCGAGTGCGATGAGCGGGGGCGACGACTCGTAACGGGGGCGGCGAGCTTCGGACCCGGCGGCGATCTCGGTGCTGGAGAGGCTGAGGGTGAGGTGATCGCGACGCAGCGTGGGGGCGGACGGCGAAGCTGAGCGGCGGTGTGATCCGACGCAGAAGAGGAGACGGCGGTGGTGAGCAGTCACGGATGTGGAGGGGCTCAGGAGACGGAAGAGTCACCTGAAAAATCGCGATTTTGCTGAAGAAGACGGAGGAGACGAACGGGATTTTTTTCTGAAGAAGACGGAGGAGAAGATCGCGCCAGGAGAATAGGGACTTTTTCTGAACGTGATAGAGGGGAGGCGGTGTTTTCTATATTGGAAATTTGTTTTTTAATTTTGGGAATTGTTATTGAATCAAAGGCTGAGATTATTTTGTGGTTTTTTGAATCAACGGCTTAGATCGCGCATCCTTAGGCTAAACCTAAGGAGACACCTTAGATTCACTTTACCCATATATATATATATATTATATATATATGTGTGTGTGTGTGTGTGTGTGTATATACATATATATGTATATATATATATGTATATATGTATATATATATGTATATATATACATATACATATATATGTATACATATACATGTATACATATACATATATATGTATATGTATACATATATATGTATACATATACATATATATATGTATACATATACATATATATGTATACATATATATGTATATGTATATATATACACACATATGTTTTCACAAAAATTATCATCTATTCATCAGAGTTTCAAACCCTAGTAGCCCCTCTTTTTATCTCTCAAACCCTAGCCCTAAACTTGAGACTTTGGGAGCGTCTTGTGAGGCGAGAAATGAGGAAAAGGCGAAATCTACGACGTTTGGCGACGAGGAGTTGTTTCACATTAGTTTTAGAGGCTTGCACACGTGATAAGGCAAGATCATCTGCATTCAAACTCATCCCTATAGCGTTTAATAATTACAGAAATGTTTAATCAATGTTTTCATGCTTGAGACTTAACCTAATATGAAAAAGATGAGATTTTTTATGATAAATTTTAATCAATGCTAGATCATTAGCTTTTCCTAATTATTTATAATAGTAACATGATCATGATCATTAGGGGTGTCTAAATTTTTATTTTTTTAACTTGATAATTATGTTTAACTCGTGTGTTAACCCTAATTTGTTGTTTAATTGAATTATAAAGAGGTTTAGTTTTTGTTTTCATCATAGATTGTAGAAAAATATTGCATGTGTATAACTTTTTACTGGAAATTTGAGATATCATATAAACTCCAAACTAAACTAAACTAGTATCAAATGAAATCTATATGAATCTATTTTCTAAAATGGAAAAGCCATTCTATAAAATTTTATAGAGAAAGATATACTCAATTTACTAATAACATAATCTGTAGAAAACTGCTACATGTGTGTAACATTTAACTGGTAATTTGATATAACATATAAATTCCAAACTGAACCAAACAAGTGCTAAATGATAGCTATGTGGATCTAGTTTCCAAAATAAAAAACTATTCTTGAAAAAAAATTTTCTAGAGTAAGATATGCTCAATTTACTAATGATATGTTCTGTAGAAAACTACAGATATGCTGATTTGAAATAATTGATATATTACGTGAAGGTTTCTTTGAGTTTTCATGTAAATTAATCATGTTTAAACCCTAGGTTTTGTGATACCTAAGTAAGATAAACATGTTTAAATGAATTTTACCTCTGTTCATGAGTTGTTTTTATCATGTGTTGATAATCACTTTGTTTACATATGAGATAATTGAATAAATTGTTTAATTAGGATGTTAAACCCTAATTTGGAAAATATAATAATTTAATTTGATGATTCAGATAATTCCTGTCGCATATGCCAAGTATAAAATCTCGTTTTAACATCATGATATGTACAATTGACATAAGCACTGTTTGTGTACGAAAGAATGTGTGTTTTGACAGAGTAGTCGACTACTAAGCTTAGTAGTCGGCTACTCGTGCCGAGTTGAGTGTAACAGAAACTGTGTGTTTGTAGAGTAGCCAACTAATATTCTTAATAGTCGACTACTGATACTGATATATGTTATTACAGAATCCGGATGGACTCCGTGTAGTCGACTATTAAGCCTAGTAGTCGACTACTAAGGCTGTTGCCTGAATTTTTATTTTGCATCTATTTGAGATATGTTTACGGGTTTCGAGACGCACTTCTTTATACGTAAATTCACGAATAGTGTAGTAGCACACATATGGGTATGCTGAAAGGAATTATGATGGGTTTTGACCCGATTACTTTGAGAAAGAGTTTAGTACATATTATACACACACCTTCAGGATATCGTTGATGAGCTCAGTTCAATACTACGGGGGTAGTGTGTTGATATTTTATTTGTACAGACCATTGAGTCGGGTTTAGGATGCTTTATCTAGTAGTTCGTCCCGTACTAGGGTACAATGAGGCTTGTGAGCCGTATTTCTAGGATGCCTACTTGGTAGTCCGTCCCGCACTCGTGTTACGTACAGAATGAGGCTTGTGAGCCGTATTTCTAGGATGCCTACTTGGTAGTCCGTCCCGCACTCGTGTTACGTACAGAGATGCGATGAGACTAATGAGTCTAGGATGCCTACTTGGTAGTCCGTCCCGCACTCGTGTTACGTACAGAGATGCGATGAGACTAATGAGCTGTGTAGATTGTTAGTATATCAACCAAGTAGTCCGTCCCGCATGATAATGCGATAAATCAGAATCTTACAAGGATTTGCATTGAAACGATTGTTGATAGCCTAAGTCTTTGGCAAATGCCAGTTACATATATGACTCATTGCTGAGATATATGACCGAGGTACTTTGCCCTTGAAAGTACGCGGGGTTATATGTTGATATTTATCTTATCTTCCTAGTGATAGTGAAAGATATTATAAATACAATATTATGAATGTCTTTACTTTCTGTACTACTTTATTTTATTCTTAGGTTGGGATCAATGATTAGCGATTCACAATTTGAGACATATGGTATATACATGAGGGTTTCCTTATTTGGTTTATTTCGCTCGACGTACCAGTCTCGTGTTGTGGATTTCTAATTATTGATTTTATTTTAGATTGATTATCTTTAGTTTGGTATTAATGTTTAGATGTTTACAATTCGGAACATATTGTATATACATGAGGGTTTCCTTGTTTGTATTATTTCGCTCGACATACTAGTCTCGTGTTGTAGATTTCTAATTGTTAATTTTATTTTAGATTTTTTATCTTTTTGGTATTAATATTTAGATATTTATAATTCGAGACATATGGTATATACATGAGGGTTTTCTTGTTTGGATTATTTTGCTCGACGTACTATGTCTCGTATTGTAGGTGTCTAAATATTAATTCTATTAGATATGGGGGAAAATAATCTAGGTAGACTATGCTTAATAGATAAAGCCTCCACTCTATTTAGCAGCCCTTCCACTGAGGGCGGATGGAGGTGATCTTGCTATAGCGCTCTGATACTCTTGTTGTTGCTCTTTTTTTCTAATATTCTTTCAGGTAATTCGGAGTACCAAAGAGTCGCAGGATGATGGAGTTCTTGCATAGTCGCCATCACATGAGATTTATTAGAGGCTCCACCGTAGTTTTATATTTTGGTTCAGACCTTAGAGTTTATTTTATAGTATAAAGATAGTGTGCCTTAGTACGATTTTTAGTTATTTTTATCGAGACATATTTATTCATTTTGGATATCAGATATATTCCAGGTTGTTCATTGAGACATGATATATTTATGAGATACTTCTTTCTATATCATGTCTATTGTAGTTATTTCCTTTTTTGTCTGTTTTGTACCTGCACTTTTTTTTTATTCCACTAGAAGGTATTACTATGATTGGTAAAACTTGTTGTTGCATAGTGTGAGTACATGACAGGTTTGATATCTCTGGGTTCACCTTGGACTGTAGCCATGTGTGAAAACAGGAGCGTCACAAAAGCACACCTCAACAATCCAAAAAATACAAACACTTTAAAAATCAAAATATTTTGAGCAATTCTATGAACAATTTTTGATTACATGTGACACCCTAAAAATTTAAAAACTACAAATAAACTCCTAAAAATCTTACGTTGTAAAAAAACACCTCAAAATATATAAATAAAAACACCCTAAAATTCTAGAATCTTTGATTAGCTTGCTGAAAAATGTAAAACTACAAATAACCACTAAATATTTAAAAATTACAAACAATGTTCAAAAAGTCTTTAAAAATACAAAAAAAACATGCCAAAAAGTCATTAAAAATATAAGAACATGCTAAATTAAAAAATTACAAAAAAAACACTCGGGAAATCTAAAATTTTTAATTCACTCCCTACACAATCTGAAATTACATAGCCCCCAAAGAAAGTTTGAAATTTTGGAAAACCCCTATGAAAATATTAAAAATTTACAACTAACTATCTAAAAAACAAAAATTACAAAAAAAACTCCCTAAAAATCAAAAAGTACAAAGAAGCTCCAAGAAAAACAAGAAAATACCAAATAATCAACTTAAAATCAAAAAGTAGCATAATAAATTTTGAGTTGAAAATTCTACAATAATTGAAATTCTAATAATTCTTAAACAATGGATTAGATTTAATTACAAAATTTTAAATTCTAATAATTTCTTGAATCCAAACGCAAACTTAGCATAATTGAAAAAATACATGATATTTGAAGAATCTTGAACAAGACTTCTATAAACTTTATTATATTTGAATAAATGATAACAAATACTACATGATTCTAGTGGGAGGTTATTTAAATTATATGTCTACATTATCTCATCGAGACAATAGATTCTTATGGGATTACTCTCATTGCATAAACTATGTTTGCACTAGTTTTTTCCTTGGACACTGCTTTATATTTGGCCAGCGGGATTTTTACTAGAAGGAAATAGTATCTCTAAAAGTTTGAAAACTTCCTAGAGTGGTCAAATATTTGATACCTTATGTTTTCTAGGTTAGATGCCTCTTTTACAGAATAATATTATCACCATTTACCATAAAGAGTGACATAACAATTTTGTTGGAAGTTAGCTTTTATCTAGAAGTGTTTTACCCATATTAAAAATCATGTTAGTTTTGTCCTTAGTAATTAGTAACATACTATTGATGTGTAATTTTTATTATTTTTAAACTGATGTTTTGGATCAAGTAACTAATGTTCTTTGTTTGTCTCATGTGAATTTGTAAGTATAAGACGAATATAGATTTTTTATCACATTAGTCATCATGCATTTGCTGTATAACATAAAAGTTCTTTGATATATCTATTAAATCGAAGTTCTAAATTATAAGTTAGAATTTCTTAGAAGTATGTTAGATAAAAGCTCTAAAGTTTGTAAGGTATAACTAAATTTATTGCACTATCAAGTTTGATATTAGTCTACAAAATATTATCTTTATGTTATCATCATCAATTAGAGGTTTGAAAACATGACCTTATTTTGTGTAATTTGAACTATTTCACAAACGAGTTATAGTAAAAACGTAAATCTATTTCTCAAAATAATAATAATAATAACATAAACCCGAATGAAATAGATCTCATCTTAGTCATTCCCTCACTCAAAGCATGATAGTCCAAGCCCACTATAATTCTCTGCAATGAGAGTATACATTGTAACTATATATCCAACTCTAATAATAACTAGTGTTACACCTAAGTCCTATTGCAGCATTTTCTTTAAATTTAATTATCGAATTTTAACTTTATATTTTCTTTGCTCAATCATTAAGATATGTAAATTCAGTGACCAGTTTGGACCTTAAGCATGATAATTAAACTAAACAGAGGTATCTTTCAAAAACTACTTGGTTGTATTTTCAGCAATTAAAACATCCAAATTCACATAAAGAATCAAAAAATTTATGTAGTAATCACTAGTAGAAAAACAACCAACTTAGACGGAACAATCTAGACGGAAAAAATTTCCATCTAGGTTATATCAAACTAGACGGAAAATTTTCGTCTAATTTGATCTGTCTAGATTGGATCAAACTAGACGGAAAATTCCGTCTAGTTTGACAAACTAGACGGAATCGCAACCTAGACGGATTTCCGTCTAGGTTGCCTGGGCAACCGATACGGATTTCCCTCTAGGTTAATTGTAACCTAGACAAAAAATTCGTCTAGGTTGCCCTAAGCAACCTAGACGGAAATCCGTCTAGGTTGCTTAGGGCAACCTAGAC
>NC_033797.1:123231554-123244171 GCF_001876935.1 Asparagus officinalis | reverse complement strand
AGCAGGCCAACCGTGACCACCAGTGTGTCTGTTGTTTTATTTGCTTAAAAGGTATGATTTTTCTACTGAGCTTTAGAATTTTTAAATTTATTATTATTTATTATTGAATTTAGTTTAAAAACCCTAATTTATGATAAAAAATGTGTTCAATTATGAAAACCCTAACTCAATTATAAATATGTGAAAACCCTAACTCAATTATGAATACCCTAATTACATGTTAATTTATTTGAACAATACTAGTAATCATATTTTTTTAAACACTTATAAACCCTAACTCAATTAAGTTTCATTCATGCTATAAGTAGGTGTGATTATTTAAGTTTGTGATGTGAAAATATGTAAAATAAAATTTTTGAAAAAATAGAGTGATATATAACACATTATAATTTTTTATAAAGTGTTATAATCCAATTTAGGTGAATAAAAAAATAATGTTATCCCTAGACTTCCGTCCAATAATTACATCCAATTCTTTGGACTTATAATATACGATATACGACTCAGATTTGGGTAGGAGACGAAGTTTCTCCCGGAAATGAGTGTTTATTTTATATTATACGAATAAAAAATTTGTACTAAAATTCATAATTATTGGATCTGTCCTTCTCGGACGGGTTAGGAATATAGTAGTGCATACATCCAACTTTGTATACTTTATATATTTTTATACTTAAAAATTTTGGTAGCATGTATTCGTTGTTCTCCATGTACAATAAGTGTATGTTGTTCTGCATTTTGGGTTATTGCTGATATGCATAATAATATCCGCACAGTGTACAGGGAGAATAGCGGGTAGGTGTTGCCGAAATTTTCAAGAAATAAAAATATATAAAGTATATGAAGTTGGATATAAGTACTACTATATTCTTAATGGATAGAAGTCTTCACATGACAGCCGCTAGATTAGTGTAATTAGCTTCTACGTATGTTTTATATATATTTTATGTAGATAAATATTCATATTGTTAAATGATATATGAATGTATGTTTGATGTGTGTTGAGTGTATAAGAGTCATGGATGTACTAGTAGTTGTGAGACTAATCGTATTTAATAATCAGCTATAATTTACATATGAGGATAATTCCTGACAAATCATGGATAGATATCCCACATCATCATAGATTTCAGGACACGCGATACAAGGAAGGATGTGAAGCCTTCATGCGTTATGCTAAAATAAATCCGAGAAATTTAAGAAGCGGTGTTATGTATTGTCCTTGTTGTAGGTGTAGGAATTTGAAGCTACTGAATAGAAATGATATACGGATCCATCTAATGAAATCAGGTTTTGATAAAAAAAATATAAATATTGGAACTGGCATGGGGAAGGTATCACCGAAGATGAGGATCCAAATGTGCGTGTTGGTATGTCCGCTGGCCAACAAATAGATGACACAAAAACAATGTTGAATGATATTTTTTCTCGACCTACAGAATATGATGTTGATGATAAAGTCGAGGATGATATCAGAGATAAAAGAGGGGATGATATCGAAGTTGAAGCTGAAGAGGTAGGAAATGTCAAAAGTGCTAAAAATATTAATGATATGCCTTCTTCCGTAGAAATAAAGTGAATAATGGAGCTACTAGAAGATAGTGAAAATGACTTATATGAGGGATGTACCGAGTACTCCATATTTTCATTTATGCTGAAACTCCTACATATTAAGACACTTAGCGGTATGTCAGATAATTATTTTGAAATGCTTCTTGATTTGCTTCAGACTGTAACTCCTGGAGGAGAGAATAGCATACCCCAAACAACTTATCAAGCTGAGAAGATTATCTCTGCTCTGGATCTTGATTACAATAAGATTGATGCATGTCCGAATTATTGTATTTTGTACCACAAAGCCAATAAAGACCTTCAAGAGTGTCCGAAATGTGGGGTTTCTAGGTGGAAGCAACGCACAAATTCTTCAATAAGGATTACAATGGAGACAAGGATAACACAGAAGAAAATTTCAGCCAAGGTGCTTCGACATTTTCTATTAGCTCCTAGATTGCGAAGATTGTACATGAACAAGGAAACGGCAAAGAATATGAGGTGGTACAAGGAAGATCGAGTAGATGATGGTAAATTGAGATATCCTACTGATACTTTAGCTTGGAAGCATGTTGATAAAATTTATCCTCGTTTTGCCGAATATTGTAGAAATGTAAGTCTGGGTCTATCAAGTGATGGATTCAATCCATTTGGGGTAATGAGCTCTGGCTGGTCTACTGGCTAGTTGTATTAATGCCATATAATTTACCTTCATTGTTTTATATGAAACAACCATTTATGGTACTTTCATTACTGATACTGGTAAGCATGCACGGAAAATGATATTGATGTTTACTTAGAGCCTCTAATTGATAAGCTAAAATAATTATGGTCTGAGGGTATTTTAGCATATAATGCCCATATAAAAGAATCGTTTAGATTATGTGCTATTCTATTCGGGATGATAAATTATTTCCAGCTTATGCTAATTTGTCCGGGTACTCTACGAAGGGCAAGTGTGCTTGTCCTGTATGTGATTCGGAATTTGAAGCTCTTTAATTACCACATAGCCAAAAGAGTTGTTATTAATTTAATCGAAGGTGGTTGCCCTTGAGTCATAAGTACAGGAAATGCTCAGCTATGTTCGATGGCACAGTTGAGAAGAGAATGAAGCCGCGTCAGCTGACAGGTAATGAGATCGTAAAATTACTTGAGGAGTTTCCACAAGTTGTGTTTGGCAAAAATCACTATTCTAAATTTAACCCGCTCGGAGTAAGAGATTACTTAAAGTCAAAAAAGCCATTGAAGCGTAAGCGAAAGGTCCGTAAAATGCATGTTGAGGATGAAGTCCAAAAATTACCTAGAGGATGGTCTAAATTTAGTATCTTCTTTCAGCTACCTTACTGGCAAAATCTTAAAATTCGACACAACTTAGATGTCATGCATATTGAGAAAAATATATGTGATAACATAGTATCAACTCTCCTACAAGATGCAAACAAGTCGAAGGATGACCTACGGGCGTGTCAAGATCTGACTGCTTTGAATAATCGAAATGATTTGTAAGCTCAAGATGTTGGCCTTAAAATATTAAAGTTGTCTATGTCTCGTGTTATGATGTCAAATGAGCAGATACGATTTTGTGAAATTCTAAAATCGGTAAAGTCGCCGGATGGTTACTCTGCTAACATTTCAAATAATGTCTAGGTGCAAGAGAAAAAACTCTTAGGTCTGAAGACCCATGATTATCATGTTCTTCTCCATCAATTGCTCCCTGTTGCAATCCGTAAGAAAGAAGCGTCGAAGATTATTATTGAGTATTGTGGAATTTTTAAAAAAGTATACTCTAAAGTCATAGATGTCAATGAATTTAAAAAACTTAAAGCCGAGGTCCGAGTTACTCTATGCAATATGGAAGTAATATTCCCTCCTTTATTTTTTACAATTATGGTCCATCTTACCCAGCATCTTGCAAGAGAGGCTAGAATCACCGGTCCTGTTACTTATCGTTAGATGTATCTGATTGAAAGATAAT
Organism: Asparagus officinalis; assembly: GCF_001876935.1. Classification (NCBI taxonomy): domain Eukaryota; kingdom Viridiplantae; phylum Streptophyta; class Magnoliopsida; order Asparagales; family Asparagaceae; genus Asparagus; species Asparagus officinalis. The sequence continues at coordinate 123,240,645 of NC_033797.1, read as the reverse complement.
TTACGGTTTTCGTTACATTCATTAATTGTATATATGTGTTTTTTAAATTACCATGCTAATAATTAACTTTTATGATTCTAAGATACTTGGGCTCCATGAAACACAATATTCGCAATCGAGCTCGTCCTGAGGGCTCGATAGCTGAAGGATACGTGACTAACGAATGCTTTGTATTTGCATCACGTTACATGCGCAAGAAGAAAACTATATCTCAAGCACCTGATAAGGAGAGGAAGCGTGAAAAATATCTGAGATCTCTCTTAGATCAAATTCATACATATGTGTTGGAAAACCTTGATATGTTTGCAGACTATTGAAGGTAACAAATAAAATCAGTAATGTAGATGAGAAATATTTATTTTACATATAGTTATCAATACAAACTTATATATTGTTTATATAGGTGACATCTGGAGAAGCTTAAGAATAAATCAACCGGTAGGAATGCAGCGCATAATATTCAGAAAAAACATAAGAAGAATTTTCTGATTGGTTAAGAATTAATGTAAGTGTTTTATAATAATTATTGAACATTCATAATATAACATCACCTAAATATTCTCAAATTGTTTGTCTTAGGTTGAAAAATATAATTATTGAACATTCATAATATAACATCACCTAAATATTCTCAAATTGTTTGTCTTAGGTTGAAAAATTACTTCTTGATGGTACTACATTACAACATCACCTAAATATTCTCAAATTGTTTGTCTTAGGTTGAAAAATTACTTCTTGATGGTACTACATTACTAGATGAAATTATTATCCATGCACAACGCCCTTATTACTTAGTGAGACGTTATAATGAGCATTTGGTCGATGGATATAAATTTTGAATGCTAGAGACCGATGATAGGAGGGTAACTCAGAACAGTGGGATCATGGGCTTGTTTTCTCAAGAATATTTTTTAAGTATAAGAGATCAGAACCCAATTTTAGCTGACATACTATATTATGGCTTATTAGAAGATATTGTTGAAGTAATATACGGGTTTTGTAAACCAAAACAATGTACTTACACGATGTTCAAGGTTTGGTGGTGTCCTGCAAATGCAAAAGGATCATTATGGATTTACACTAGTCAATCCCCACTGAAAAGTATATACGGATGAGAAATTCATTTTCGCAGAACAAGCTGATTAGTGCTTCTTCGTGAAAGATCCAAATGTCATGTCTGATTGGGTGGTTTTGTACAAGGAGCCAAGATCTGTTGTTCTTCCTAATAACAACGAAAAAAATATTAAAGAAAGTGAAGATAGTTATAGTGAACCAATTGGGTCATCTGATGATATTTGGTAAGAATTCTCTTATGCACAGAATGTGGCGCTGGATGTAGGTATGAACTATATATGTTACACTGTATTACCAATTTTTAGCTTATCATAATAAAAACAATAATGCATTTCATAATAACATATCTCATGAGCATGTATACAACTTTTTCTTAACTATGTTAACAATTAAATTTGCAGATGAGGAGGGCAAGAAGGCTCTTTGACCCGGAGGGTGATCGATCATGGAGTATCACCCCAGGTAGTGGCGTTGATGATACACTACCATCTCCAGATGCAGGTATAAAAATTAATTAATATTTTAATATATTTTATAAATTATTAGTTAGCTAGCTCATAGTGTTCATTTGTTGCAGATGCGGGATATTCATCACCCGACCCCTCTGATGCAACACCCGAACCATCCCCCGACGCAGGTATTCAATATTTAATAATTGATAATGGTCAATTTAAAATTTCATATTAATGATTCTCTTTCTTATGTAGGTGCTTATTGGATCCCGACATATCCATCATATATATTCCATACTGACTTAAGGCCGAAGACACAGGACTATCTCAGTTTATCCTTACCTCCGGACTCTCATAAGTCCAAGGTTGACTCAAGAAAGTACCACCCACGTGATGCGAGAAAAATAGAAGAAATGCTTCCTATGTTGGAAACTAGGAAAACTGTTGCACTCGCAGCAAAAGAAAGAGAGATACTGTCGCCGACGACGATAGTTGAGGTTTTTTTATTTTTAATGCAATAAACAGTTTTATTTGTTATAACACTATATTTATTCATGTCGTGTATTTTTAATGCAATAAACAGTTTTATTTGTTATAACACTATATTTATTCATGTCGTGTATCCTATCTTATTCATGTACATGTTATAACACTATATTTATTCATGTCGTGTATCCTATCTTATTCATGTACATTGTTAGTATATATGCTATTGGATGTATATATTAGACGGGTTTGGTTGATGTATATTTTGGAGTGGATGGTTGGATTTGTGCATTATGTTGGATTTGATTATATTTGGTTTTGAATGGAATTGTTATGAATTTTAATTATATTTGGATGGTTGGATGTATTCATGTGTACAGTATTTATAGGATGTATTCATATATTAATACAATCGTATAGGAAAATACAAATTGTAATTAATTTTTTTTGCTGAAAAATTATCAACCTAGACGGAATTCCGTCTAGGATGAGATATCCTAGACGGAAATCCGTCTAGGTTCTCATAATTAACCTAGACGGAATTCCATCTAGGTTGTCTCATCCTAGACGGATATCCGTCTAGGATCAACCTCTAGGTTGACAACCTAGACGGAAATCCGTCTAGGTTGACAACCTAGATGGAAGTCTTACTTTCGTCTAGGTTGACTTCCGTCTAGAATAGTCAACCTAGATGGAATTCCGTCTAGGTTACATTAAACTAGACGGAAGCAAAATAAACGGACCTAACTAGACGGATTTTTGTCTAGTTGAACTAACCTAGATGGGATTTGGAGCAACCTAGACGGAAATTTCCGTCTAAGTTGCTCGTTTTTCTACTAGTGAATATTGATACGTTTACATATGATATTGATAGTAATCAAGACTCAAAATAATTAACAAAAACTAAGCTTATAGTATAAATATTTACCATAGTAAAATCTTTCTTAAGTTCAAGCAAATCTTCAATTACCGAGTCTTCTATCATGCATATTGTACATGGTACATAAGTTTTGCATGCATGTATCTTGACCAACTTTAAAATTGACAACTCTAAATTGAACATAATTTCGTAATCTCAGATTGAATGATGGAATTTGTCCAAATGATTTACATTCTTATCAAGGATGTTACATACAATACATTTCCTCAATGTATCATTGGGATAATTGGATAGAAAAACACCATTGAGAAAAATTTACAAACAAAAAAGCAATAAAGAGGAAAAATTACAAACAAAGAAGCAGCAGAGGGAAAAATTGTAAATAAAGAAGCAACAAAAGGGATATGTTTATATACCCATAACAGAAGAATACACATATAAAATGAATAAAATACTTTCATAAAATAGACTGTAGGCATAAACTCTGCAAGAAAAGTGAAGTTGGACGCATAAGAAAGCCCAATCGAACTCGCTTGATCAACAAATCATATCATGTTAGAGTTGGTATTAATGAGAGATAAAGGGATCACAGAGTACTTTTATCAGGATTAGTTTGCAAGATTTATAGAGACGAGATGAATTGAGAAAGAGTGGGAAAGTTTATCAGGCTTAGCCATGAGTGAAATTGAGTTGATGAAGTAGTGAAAGATAATCCAATTAGTGGTAATTAAGAGATGTTATATTTCAATACTTGAAATTGCAAAGATTTGGATTTGTTTTGACATTATGAACCTCTTCAATTTTTCAAAACAATATTTTTTTCAATAATTTGTGCATAATGTATCATATTTGGATTGGTTTGATTGATAGATGTCAGGATATGAAAGTTTTAGCATTTGTATGAAATATTTGAAAGCTTTAAATTTTGTTTATAATACATAGAAGATGAATAGTCAATTCTCTAAAATTTTGACTTGTGACAAATTCTATAAAATTTTGACATTGGCATCTCAATGTCTTGTTTTAGTATATTACATAGATAGATAGATAGATAGATAGATAGATATAGATCCTTTGCTAAGGTAACTCACACAACTTAAAGATTCTACCAAGTACAATCGGGCATAGAATATCTTAGCATGAACCCACCTTGCACCATTTTCACAAATTATCAAGGTTTTCATAATGAATATCTGCACACTATAGTTTCAAGTAAGTAGATAAGCAGACGTTTCTACATAATTTAATCAAAATCTGTACTTTACTTTTACTCGTAGTATATACAAATGTTTAAGCTTCATCATGTAAAACTAAATGAGTTCTAAGTGAAAACATCTTGTGGATAGGCTATCGTAACATTCCTTAGCGCTTACGGATGGTGCAGGTTTATTGTAAGAATTGAAAAGGTCAATCCTAGTAAAAAGCTCGGATGGATATACATTTCGGCAACTGGAAAATAAAATCCATACTACTCATAAAAGAAAATACAATTGTCTGAAGGCGTATGTTAGTGGGCGATTTAGCTGCTAACATACGCTCCCGCTTTGATTTCAATGGTGAGGAAGAAGAAGGGAAAGCAAATTCTTAGTATTGGATTGCGATCATCAAGATCGTTGCAAGCTGAGGAGGATCTTATTGATACAACTTTCTTGGAAGATGATGATGATATCATGGGTTCAACAGGTCCGAAAGGGGAGAGGAAGAAGAAATTGATGGAGGAAATCATCAGATCTGCTGATTTCTTGCCGAAATCTCATCAATCTCCACCTAATGAAGGAATTCAAGCTCGGCAACTCAGTAATGGTGATACCAGTAGCTATTCTAGGGCTAGCTGGGCTGATGAGGTTGATCTTGAGGTGACTTCTTTTCCTTTGCTCCAGAAATCTCCTAGTGTTCTTGGTTCAGATCCAGACATTTCAAACTTGATTTCATCTTCAAACACTGTTCCATTAATGGATAGAGGCAAATCTCTTGGTAATAGTGTTGTTGAATTGGAAGTTGGTAACTCTGTTAATGATTCCCTTTTGAAAGATTCTTCTATACCTAAAGAATCTGAGAATTCAATTTTGAAATCAAAAGAGACTGGAAAATCTCTTGATGATGAAAGGCTTAAGGAGACGATGAACACAGAGCCAAGAAAATCATTTGTCAATTTTCTTTGTGGGATTTGATCAAACCACATATGGAATACATTATAAGGCATGAATAGATGATCCATAAGCACAAACACATAAATATCATCATATAAGTGAAATATAATGAATTCAAAGCAATAATTCAAAATAAAATCTTTGATAAAAGAATTTCAAGAGAGGCAACAATATATCAAGCTCTTAAGCTTGTATCAACCCTTATAAACATTTTGGCACCCGGTGAGCAATGTTTGGGAATAAACACCCAATAAATCCGGAGGGTTATATAAATACAAACCTCTCATCAAAATCAAAGCTAGGAATTATGAAAACAAAAGAATTTGACCAATAAAAGGAATTATTTTCATAAAAGTTTAAAATACATTTTTTTTGAAACCAAGAAAAAGAAAATTAAAAACACTAAAATTCTTGGTTTAAAATCAAATTTGTTTTGGTACCCAAGTATTCTCGGTACCAAAAGATTTAGGGACATGACCCATATCATTCAAGCTCAAAGCCCTAGGGTTATGAACCCGTTTGGGCGCATGTGGTGCACAAAAGTGGTTAAAACAAAAATTATATAAATGACCTTTACTATTGCAATTTGTGCAATGAAAAGGTTGAAATAATTTGCGTTGACCAAATGGTTGCGCACGGGAAACATTAGACACATTTGCAAACATGGATGATCTTTTAAAATTATTTTGCAAATGTGAAACTCTCTTTACATCAAAACAAAATTTGGCCAAATGACCAAATCGACCACAAAAATCACATTTAAACACATGAGCATGCTTATGATGAACATGATGAGTATGTGCATGTGTATGTGATGAAGAAGCCTTATGAGATGCACAAGAAACATTAGTCTTGGAGGATTTATGTGCATCATAGCAAAACTTAGCTAAATGGCCTTTACGACCGCAAATAGAACATTTATAAGCTTTGCTATACAAGTGTGCAAAGTGTACGGGTTTAGAAGTTGTAGTACGAGACTTTGCACCCAAGTCCATAAGTTTCTTATTATCTACAATGCATGTTTTAAGGGTTGAATCTAAAGATGATATGCGTTCTTTAACAGGTTGAATCTAAAGATGATATTCGGTTTTTCACAAGATTCAATTCATCATTATGCATACAAGCATTGGTAATAGAAGTAGATGAAACATGATCATTTCTAAAAGAATTAAACTTATTTCTAATAGTTTCTACTTCTATCATGGCATCATTTTTAGCATGAGTTAAGCTAGCAATAGATAAAGACATATTATTATTTTCCAAACTTAATAACTCATTGTTTTCTTTCAAAATAGCATTCTCTTTAACAACAATATCAAGTTTGGAAGCTAGCGACTCATGATCGGATTTCAAATCTACATGCTTGACTCAGTTCTGATTACAAAAGAAAAAGAATGCATCAAAAAGTACACACATTTATTGGATTGTGAAAATTCTTTCTACAGACAAAAAGCCAATATCAGTTGGGGTTTGCATGGGGATAAGAGCACGCAACACTTTCATTCAGTTATGAAAAATAAAAGGCATCATAATAAGGTGTTGTCTCTTATTTCTCAAAATGGCACCAGGATTTCTGATCAGCAGTGCATCATCTCAGAATTTGTTGAGTATTACAAGAATCTACTTGGATCTTCAGGTTGCACAACAGCTCCCAATCCTGAGGTTATCATTCAAGGGCCAATTCTCTCTCCTATTCACCGTACTGAACTGAGCAAACCTGTAACTAGAGATGAGATCAAACATGCTGTATTTACAATGCCTGATGGCAAAGCTCCAGGCCCGGATGGTTTTAGTGCCTCCTTCTTTAAATCTACCTGGAATGTGATCAAAGAAGACTTGTTTATGGCTATTGAAGAGTTTTTTGTGTCAGGTAAGCTCCTGGGCACTTTGAATACAACCTCAATAACCTTGGTGCCTAAGATTCTCAGTCCAAATTCTGCTTCAGACTTCAGGCCTATAGCTTGCTGCAATGTTATCTACAAAATAATCACTAAGATCATTGCAAACAGGATACAAAAAATCATGGGTTATTTGATTAATGATTCCCAAAGTGCCTTTGTTAAGGGGAGACTCATTTCAAGTAATTTCCTTCTAGCTCATGAATTAATCAAACATTATGGTAGGAAACATATCTCTCCTAGAGCTATTATTAATGTGGATCTTAGAAAGGCATTTGACACTATAAATTGGGGATTCATCAAATCTATGCTTGAGGGTATGGGCTTTCCAGAAATTATGGTTGGATGGATCTGGGAGTGTATCACCACTCCAAAGTACTCTTTGTCTCTAAATGGAGTTCTACATGGCTATTTTAATGGAGCAAGGGGGCTGAGACAGGGAGATCCATTATCTCCCTATCTTTTTGTTCTAGGCATGGAATACTTGTCCAGGAGATTATCCATGCTTAAGGATGATAACTTGTTCAAATTCCATCCAAAGTGTTCTCGATTGAAGCTAACCCACCTAATCTTTGCTGATGATTTATTGCTGTTTAGCAAGGCTGATTTAAGATCAATCACAAAGTTACAAGCATGTCTGCAAGAATTCTGCCAGGTTTCGGGCTTGGAAGCTAATATTGGCAAGTGCTCAGTCTACCTGGGTGGTATTGATGACATCTTAAGAGCTCAAATATGCATGTCCCTGGGCTTTTCGGAGGGGATGCTGCCAATGAAATACTTGGGTCTTCCATTAACAACAAGGAAACTTTCCCATCTGGAATGCTCCCCTCTAATCAGCAAAATAGCTGATCAGTTTCTCAATTGGCAGCAGAACAGGAAATTATCTTATGCTGGGAGAGTTCAACTGATCAAATCTGTTATTCTTGGGGTTCAAACATTCTGGTTTAGCAGCTATATCTTGCCGATAAAAGTCCTTGTAAAAATTGACAAGCTGTGTTCATCTTTCCTATGGGGTAAAATACATTTAATCTCTTGGCATACAGTCTGTCTGGAAAAGAAACAGGGTGGTTTAGGTCTCTTTTCGGCTAAGACATGGAATCTTGTTGCGGCTGTAAAGCTCTTATGGATGATTCACCAAAAGAAGGACTTGCTCTGGATCAAATGGATTCATGGTCACTATCTACAACGTAATAACATTTGGCAAGTTCAGTATAGAGAGGGGGATTCTTGGATGTGGAAACAACTTCTCAAGGTTAGAAGTATGCTGATTTCTAAATTTGGCAATGCTACAAGCTTGATGAACACTTTAGAAAGCTGCTGTGAAAATGGAAATATTCAGATGAGACTGGTTTACAATGCTCTGTCTCAGTCGATTAGCTCAGTTGATTGGGCTTATACTACATGGGGGAAGTTAAACTACCCTAAGCATTCTTTCACCCTCTGGCTTGTTAATCATTCTAGGCTACTCACCCAGGAAAGATTGTGTCGGTTCAGAATGCTTGATACTAACTGCTGTGTCCTGTGTTCTACTCAGTTGGAAAATTGCAGACACTTATTCTTTGATTGCCAATATTCGGCTGAAGTATGGAACAAAGTGATGGACTGGATTGGTTTCACTTGGAGAACGTGTGACTGGAACCAACTTATCCACTGGTACGCCTGCAACTTGAGAGGCAAGGGATTCAAGAAGGAGCTGAAGAGAATGGCTTTAGCTGCCACTGTATATACCATTTGGCAAGAGAGAAATGCCAGGATCTTTCAAGAGAGAGCTAGGGGGACTGAAGAGCTTCTTCGAGTAATAAAACTCTCCATTTACTCTAAACTTTTGAATGATAATATTCCTGTACATATGAAAGAAACTTTAGAGAGACTGTAATGTCTATAGTGAGGTCATAGTGTTTGTTTTAGTTCACCAGGTAATCTAAGCCTGGTTCATTGATGTACTACAACTTCTAAAGATGAATGAAGGATTTAATTCATTGATCAAAAAAAAAATACAATTGTCAAAACTTTGAATACCAATTTCGTCCATTTACTTTTATTAATTCCTATTTTTCCCTTTTAATTATCTTAATTTATAATTTGAATAATTTCCTATTTTTATTAATTAAAAAGTAAAGAAATTAAAGAGAAAAATAAAATTTTTGACTT
>NC_033797.1:123142697-123231544 GCF_001876935.1 Asparagus officinalis | reverse complement strand
AACAACCTGATCCCTCTTGCAGCATTAGCCCATGAGACTGATCAACCCCTCTATTTGCAATCCCGCCTAATTGATTCCCTCCCTACACTCAAATCTTTATTAGTCAAAGTAATTGCTACTAATTGCAATACTTTTTCAGTTCCTCACCTCTCCCAACTCCAAAATAATGGTTAGAGTAAATTTTAGAATCTTTTGGTGGTTCTATAAATATCTTATGTGGCTAAATTTTGAAAGTACCCTAGAGGGGGGTGAGTAGGGTAATTACTAATCTAATCCGATATTAATGCCAAATTAAAATTTTACAAAGAATATCCTAACAATATGATATACAATGAGAAATATACAAGGATAAAGAATTAACCAAAGGGCAATATAAACATGAGACAGTAGGCGATATAAAAATGTACAAGAGAATAAGTGCGTCAATGTCAAACACAAACGCAAGAATATGTTCTCGGAGTTCGGTCACCCTCGACCTACGTCTCCGCTTCTCACCCTTGAGGAGATTTTCCACTATCAATCACAAAAAGCTAAACAAATCGGTTTTCAACACTTATAGATAACATTTACAATATCACACGTTATCGATCTCGCAAGACACTCCTTTAGTGTTGGCCTTGCCCGTGTCACCTTCCTCAAGTGCTTGGAATTACTACATCTTTCTAGGCTTTTACAACCAAGCCACTCCTCTTGGAATTCACCTCATCTCACCTAACCACTCATTTACGTGTCATTGTGCATTACAACAGGTTCTCAACAATTAAGTGCATATACTAAAATTGATCTCTAATACAAAGATAAGAACTAAGTGTAAGCTCGCTCTCAAAGATACAACCCCCAACCCAAAATATATTGTATGTGAAAATGCTTAAACGCAAACGGTGTGTGTGTAAACAATGAGTATAAATAAAAACAAACTCAATTAAAATATAGCTTATAGATATGATGATCAAAATGCAAATTTGCGTGAGATTGAGTTTAGAAAAACTTCTCTGAAGGCAAGAGAGATAGAGATGTGAAAATTTGATGCTCAAACCAAATTGATCTCCTCCTCTTATGAAACTCTCTTCACATAAACAACAAATAAAAAAATTCTTTAAAACACTTAAACAAACTCACAAACTTCGTTTAAAACTTTTCTTAGTTAGTTCTAAGTGTTGAGGACTGAGATATTTCTTATCCCACAACAATATTTGTTAAAGAGATGGACCAAACTTACTAAGAATTCTTTTGAATGGATTAATAGACTTTGTAAAAGATATAAAATATTATTGTTAAGTCAATAATCCAAAGCTTCCATATTTTCTCAAAAAAGCTCAAATTATGATAAAAATGAGAAATACATATGCGTAAAAAATTAAGCTCTAAGCATAACACACAAAGTATAATTCCTAAAGCTATTATACCTAAGTTGATGTGCATGAAGCTTGATCTTGAATCTTGGACTTGAATTGTGTTGGCTTCATTCCAAATATCGTCGTTATGGCACAAATCCTTTCAACCTGGATACACATTGAACAAAACACAAATACTAAAAAATACAATTATAAATTGTTTGTTAATCATCAAAACTAGATTAGAAAGTAGTCTCATAAACATAAGTCCTAACAATCTTCCCGTTTTTGATGATGTTAAAAAAATTCTCAATAGATAAAAAGGAATATAAAATGCACAAACAAAATACTCACTAATCAAAACAAAATACTCACTAATCACTTGTTTTTCCCCCGTTGTCAACATCAAAATGGGAAACAAACAATAATAAATTAAGGGCGAAAGCTCCCCCTACCTGTATGCTTGGGTGAGTATATAAAAAAATATACACATAGGGAATGCTCCCCCTATAAACTACCACGAAGCATATGAAAACGAGAATAGAACAATCATACACATATGTCGTCATATGGATCCCAATACACAATTAAGCACAATATATACTTAAAGTGATCCAATTTACACACATATCACCATGAAGTGACTTACAACCACATATACCAAATGAACTTCATAATGGATTTAGATTACAGATTTTTATCACAAAAGATATATGTATGATAATTATATGATCAAAACACAAACCACTAACCGAAAAAAATACATCATAAAGTATAGTTAGGATGATCCATAAGCTCAAACAAATACATATCATCATAAAAGTGTTTACAATGATCTTATAAGCACTAACTCATTGTTCATACCAAAATACATCAAAATACATAGTTCAGACCAAACAAAAACTACAAACCAAAATAAGCTGAAAGGTCAAAACACATAGTTCAAACACACAGTTCCAAAAAAATACAAGTCCAAATAAGAAAATTTTATCTTCAAGAACCAGATGGCCCGGGATCCGAAGGAGGATGATGCATGTGCATATCCATGAACTGTTGTTGGACCCTCAAATCTCATCTAGCCTACTCTCGCTCTAGCAAAACTCTCATCCTGCCTCCTCAACAACTCGCCATACTAATTTTTAGCCCTACTCTTAATGTGATCTAGGTTAGTAAACACTTTCTCCTCTAAACTATCCAACCAGTGAACCAAATCATCTAGAGCACTAGAAAGAATGGAAAATTATGCACGTGAAGGACGAGGACGAGGACGAGCCTTAGAACTGGATGGAAGAAATACGGGTTCATCTATGAGAGGATCTACAAGATCATCATAATGTTCCATCTGATATAGAGTAACAGGAAGATTCATCCTAGAGAGGCTAAGGGAATCAAAGAAATCATGAATATGAATAGGGGCCTCATCGGATAGATCCACTTCAAAATGGTTAAAAACCTTAGTGAGTAAGGCTCCAAAAGGAAGAAAACTTGTGTGGTTTATTGCCATGGCATTAAGGATGACATTGCTCCATTTTACATCTAGGTTTCCAATGATGGTATAAATCGCATTAGACAAATCTTGTGAAAAATAATCATAACCCCTAGTTTTGGGAATTATGCTATAAGAAAAGATACGAGTAATGATTCTCCCAAGAGGAGAGGCTGAGCTGTTTGAAAGAGGAAAATGTTTTCCTAGAAGAAGGAGTAAAGAGTCTACATTTTCATAATCAAAGCTTAGACCTTTCAGGACAGTGTCCCCAAAAGGAATACCAAGAATCTTAGCTAATTGATGTGCAGTGAAAATAATATGATGATTCTTGACAAGAGAGGTAATGAAAGGGGTATATCCATTAGTTTGATCTAGTTGCAAATTTGAATAAAATAGACGTACAAGATTTGGATAATATAGAAGACGATTTGTATGAGTAAGAAAATCGTGTAGTCTAGCATCATTAAAATACGTATGCAACTGATAATGAGTGAAATCATCAAACTTAACGAATCTCCTAGGAAAAAATTTTAAGTTGACAGTATGAATGATATTTGCTAATTAAAGATGGATTATGAAGGTAACGTTCAAAATAAGCAAATTCAGTTGCGGGAGCAAGAGCTGGTACAGGTCTATGTGATCTAGATCGTTAGGGATGTGGACGAGACATGATTTAAATAGATAAAATAGATCTTAAATGATTTAGATAAGAACCAACCCTAGATAATAAACCATAGACACAACTAGATAAATGATAAATCAAATAGAGAGAGATGGAAGAGTTTTACTAAGAACTGAGGGATGATCAGAAGAAGAACACGGTTGGCAGCAGTAAAACTCTCCACAAGGACATGTCCGGTCGACTGAAAAGTCGTTGGTCGACTGAATGGCTTGGAGGCAGAAGCTAGGGTTTCGGTCAACAGAGAATTTGGGAGTGAAGGATTTTTTGGATGTTTTGATGATTTATATAGATCATTGGATGGCCACGGTTGATTCAAGCATGAAATTAAAGGCTAGGATCAAAAACTAGTGCAAACGTGTCGAGTTGAAGACAAAATATCAAAAATGAATCCAAAATCTGTGAGCTCATCAGTCGACTGATGCATTATTGGTCGACTGGAGGCTATGATCGGTCGACTGATTAGTCGACTAATGACAGGAAACTCAGATTTTTATAATATGATGAACTATGGTTTTTAAAAAATCTTTTAAAAATTTAGTTTTATTTAATCCGACAATGTATACATATATCTGAAAATATCTTCTTTTAAATATTTAAGAAAAATGTAAGTAATTTAATTTTTGAGATCAATTATCATTGTTGCCAAAATATAAAACCAAAATAAAAAATATTCAAAAATAAAAAATAAAAAATAAAGAAACAAAATAAACACAATTAAACTTGTTTTGGCACCCAAATAATTTTGATGCCGGAAGATTTAGGGACATGACTCCTATTATTTAAATCCAATGCCCTTAGGTTAAGAACTCATTTGGGCGAATTTTGTGTATGGACATGGTCATAATAATAATTATGCAAATGACCCTTCCTATTGCAATATATGCAATGAAATGGGTGCATTTGTTTATGTTGTCCTTGTGATTATGCACGAGAAACATTTACAAATAAAAATTATCTTTTTAAATCTTTTTGCAAATGTGATACTCGTTTAAGATCAAAACAAAATTTGGTCAAATAACCAAAACGACCACAAAAATCACACTTATACACATTAACATGCTTATGATGACTATTTGGTGCATGTGTGTGTGTGTGATGAAGAAACTTTATGAAATGTACACGGAGCAATAATATTAGTATTTGTCGGTTTTTGTACATCATAGCAAAGTTTAGCAAGATGGCCTTTACGGTCACAAATAGTACACTTATAAATTTTGCTATACATGTGTGCATAGCCAGTGGGTGTTTTGAAAAAATTATTATGGGACTTTGCACACAAGTCCATAAGTATCTTGTTATTAACAATGCATATACTAAGAGTTGAATCCAAGGATAAAATGCGGTTTTTTACATTATTCAACTCATCATTAAGCACATTTGCATTAACATTAGAGGTAGAACAAATAGGATCATTCTTGAAAGAATTAAATTTATTTCTAATGGTTTCTACTTTTATCATGACATCATTTTTCTCATTTGATAGGCTATTTATCTTCAAGCTAAAAGAAACATGATCTTGTTTTAATTTATCATTATTGTTCTTAAGAATCACATTCTCTTTAGAATTATCATCAAATTTTGATGCTAGCATATCATGATCAGATTTCAAATTTACATGCTTGCTTTTCAAATCAATAAAATTATGATACAATTTATTATAGGCATGCATTAAACGTTCATTACACAAGCAAGCTCATCAATAGATAAATCATTATTAGATTCGGACTCGCATACCTCACTAGGGCGGTCGCCTAATGGCCACGTTCATGATGAAGATGCTCCAATTGCACTTGAAGTATAATCTGTCAAAGCACTTTAGATCTCCTCCAATTTTCCTTGATGTGCTTCTATAAATTTTCATAATTTGTAAGCACTATCATAAGATGCAAGCTTGTTAGAAATGGATGAATTGAAAGCATTTAGCAAAAAATCTAACAAAACCTTGTTCATTGTGAACATTCTTTTATCATTATTACTCCACTTGGATTTCTCCAAAGTGGGTACAATGTAAGCATAATTAACTATTTCCCATAAATTAAAATGTTTAGATCTAACAAATAGTTTAAATCTAACACACCATTGAGCATAAGTGAAATCATTTAATTTTGGAGTGATATTAATAGCATAACCAAAACTAGGTGCACCATGCATATCCATGATATCAATGAAAGAAATAAAACAATTATCAAAACTAGATTAGAAAGGTATAAAAACTTGGATCTTTGACTCTAGGTAATTAAGCCACAAATCAGGAGCACCAAGCTCTGATACCAAATGAAAGTATCCTAGAGATGGGAGAATAGGGTAATTGCCAATCTAATCCGATATTAATGCAAAATTAAAACTTTATAAAGAATATCCTAGCAATATGATATACAATGAGATATATGCAAGGATAAACAAGTAAACAAAGGACGATATAAACATGAGATAGTAGGCTATATGAAAATGTACAAGAGAATAAGTGCGTCAATGTCAACCACAAACACAAGAATATGTTCATGGAGTTCGGTCACCCTCGACCTACATCTCCGCTCCTCACCCTCAAGGAGATTTTCTACTATTAATCACAAAAAGCTACACAAATTAGTTTTCAACAATTACTTGTAACGTTTACAATATCACACGTTGTTGATCTCACAAGACACTCCTTTAGTCTTAGCCTAGCCCGTGTCATACTCCTCAAATTCTTGGAATTACTACCTCTCCCTAGGCTTTTACAACCAAGCCACTCCTCTTAGAATTGACTTTGTCTCAACCAACCACTCCTCTAAGTGTCCTTGTGTATTACAACGTGTTCTCAATAATTAAGTACAAATACCAGATTTGTTCTCTAATACAAAGATGAGAACTAAGTGTAAGCTCACTCTCAAAGATACAACCCCACAACCCAAAATATAATGTATGTGAAAATGCTTAAGCTCAAAGGGTGTGCGTGTAAACAATGAGTATAAATAAAAACAAATTCAATTAAAATCTAGCTTATAGATATGATGATCAAAATGCAAATTTGCTAGAGATTTAGTTTAGAAAAACTTCTCTGAAGACAAGAGAGATAGAGATGTGAAAATTTGATGCTCAAATCGAATTGATCTCCTCCTCTTGTGAAACTTTCTTCACATAAACAACACATAAAAAAGTTCTTTAAAACACTTAAACAAACTCACAAACTTTGTTAAAAACTTTTCTTAGTTAGTTCTAAGTGTTGAGGACTGAGGGATATATATATAGGTTCTTAAAACAAAACCCCAAACCAAAGAAAATCACAAAATCCCTGAAAATCGGCAAAACTAAAAATAGATGTTACATTGTCGTCGGCCGATTGATGCACTATACAGTCGACTGATGAGCTGACCGTTGGCTGATTCTGGGAAACCATCGATCGACTGATGTAAGCCATCGGTCAACTGAAAACACTATTTAGTCAACTGATGGAGATCGGTCAATTGAGCAAAAACTTTTTAGTAATTGCAGAGCAGTTCATCGGTCGACTGATGAACAGTGTCGGTCGACCGAAAAACGTGCACATCCTAGTTTTGAAAAGTAAATTCAATTTTTTAAAGTGTGTTTAAAATTACAAATAAATTCTAAAAAATTATGAAATTTGGGGAAATATTTATATGCATGAATATAAACATGTTAGAATAGAATTTTTTGAAATATCATTTCCCGTTTGTGAAAACTCATCATTTTGTAATATCTCAAAACTACGAGTTCGTTTAAATACTTGATTTTGACAAAATGATTTCAAACACATTTGGACATTCTTTTGAATGGATTAATAGACTTTGTAAAAGATATAAAATATTACTGTTAAGTCAATAATCTAAAGACTCGATATTTTCTCAAAAACACTCATATTACGATAAAAACGAGAAATACGTGTGCGTAAAAAATTAAGCTCTAAGCATAACACACAAAGTATAATTCCTAAAGCTATTATACCCAAGTTTATGTGTATGAAGTTTGATCTTGAATCTTGGTCTTGAATTACATAGGCTTCATTCCAAATATCATCGTTATGACACAAATCTTTCAACATGGATACACATTGAACAAAACACAAATACTAGAAAACATAATTATAAATTATTTGTTAATCATCAAAACTAGATTAGAAATTAGGCTCATAAACATGAGTCCTAACAAATTTGATGGAGCAAAGTCAATGCTTTTCTTGATTGAAAATCTTGATTTTTTTCTTTTTCATATTCTTATTTCTTATTTCTTATTATTTCTTACACTAGTAGAAAACTAGGCATACTTGACAGGCTATCCCATCAAGGATACCAGAAATCCTGTCAGGGATACGTATCCTTGACGGGGCGCTGTCAGGGATGTGCCGTTAGTAAAAGTCCCATCAGGAAAAAAATATCCCTGATGGGCGGCTGTCAGTAATAGTCATTACTGATAGCTTTGTTCCTGACGACAGTGCCACCAGGGTTTTTCAAACTTCGCTGATGGCACTGCCATCAGGGATGTTTTAACATACCTGACGGGCTAGCCATCAGGTATGCAGAACTCTGACAGAATTCTTGTTAGGAATATACATAACATCCTCGACAGGATAGCTATTAGGGATGCACAACCCTGATGGCATTCCAGTCAGGGATGTTATGTACATCCCTGACAGCTTTGTCATCAGGGTTGCGCATCCCTGATGGCTAGCCCGTCAGGGATGACTATAATCAGCAAAAAAAATTTGCTAGTTACATTAAAAATTCCTTGCATACAAAGCGTAAAAAAGTCTCCTTAAACTACATTTCCTTGCACATTCTATAACTACATTCGAAATATATGCAATTCAAATTTCACAAAAATCTCCACAAACATCTCGCATACATTCAAATTTCACAAATTTCGTGCACATCCCATAACTACTATCTCGCATACATTCGCACACAACATTCAAAATTTCCATAATCCAAATTTCACAAACATTTAAACAAACTTGAATACATTCAAATTTCATATTCCATAAATAATATCTCGCATGTATCAACACAGTACATTCAAAATTTTCACAATCCAAACTTCACATATAACAAACCGCACAAATAATATGATAATCTCTCATACATCTCACAAAAGATCTATATCCACATATATCATACGCACATACGTACCCACATAAACAAGCATCCATATAAGATCCACATCCATACACACATCTATCTCACAGTTCCAACAAATAAGAGTTTAAGACATAAAGCATACAAACATATCATTATCTCTCATATCAAGATGTCTAAGATGATGATAATAATAATAATAATAATAATAACTCACTAAGTTAGGTTATCCGCCCTATGCATGTCATCATCCGCATAACCATCGGCGGCACCATCCTTCCGACCTATGCTACCAATGACATCATCTTCATTCTAAAAATAAAATAATCTAAATTTAGAATTATGCATTTAATGTTGTGTGTATAATCATGTTTCACGTATATAAGTAAGTATACATGTCTACTACTCTCTCCACTACCGGTAAATACCTTTTGAGAGGCTAAAAAGTTCATTATCTGCATTTGCAGCCGAGTAGGAATCTGACGTCTACAAGATTTTATTATTTGCCTAGAAACCATCAAAGAAGAAGTAGTAGGGTGGATCACTCACATAAGATCCTTCTAAATATCCTCCCACAACTCCTCGACAATCTGACCATCTAAAAGATACATCCCTGATGTAACAAGTTGCATCGCCTGCTACATGCAATCCTCCTGCGGCATGTAAGAGGGTACCCCCGAAGGCATCATGAATAGTGTCAAGATCAACGGAGGCTGAAATGGTGTAGACAACCTCTGAGCTCCCACTCCCATCCACTTGGTTTCCCCTTTTTGGGAAGTCCACAAACCAAATGGCTCATATTATAATTCTCCTCACTAGTCGGGGGCTCCTGGCTTTGTGCAACAGCCTCAGCATATGTGTTTTCCAATGCTTCCTAAGAGACAAAAAAGATGAATATACGAATTGGCATTTCAATAATAAAGATAATGTAAACCTTCAAGATTAGTTTCAGTATTATGTAATTCATTCGGATAGAGTGAAAGTAAATACACCGTTAAACTACCTGCATATTCTGGGCTAGTTGTAGCTTTTTTTCTTCTCCTCATTTTCATCATACCCCTTCTTAAAAAGTAAATCATTGTCCTCTTATGCAGTTCGGGAAGGGGGATAAAGGGGGCATTCTGAGATTTATAAATTTATTTATTAGTTTTATTTATCAAATATTCTGGGAAACAGAGAGAATATATATAGAAGATTAAAATATTTTATACCGTTGTCCTACATACTTGATCCTCAATATGGGCAAATGAAGTAGTCCTCATATGATGATCATAATCTTTCCTCAATCAGTTTTGTTGATTTCTCTGACATTTTTTCTTCAACAAGAACAAAGAGAATTTTAGTACAATCTATAATATACAATGAAATATACCACTAAATTCGGATAAATAACTTAAATTTAATTTATATTAATATAATAGTCATTTTCACAGTAATAACTTATTTTCTGTAATATACCTTTGCTTTATAGGTATAAGCTCAATTTAATTATTCAAATGATATCTAGCATATCATCTATTCTAGCTTAAGGCGTTTCCTTGAAAATTATGTATTTATACATATTTACCTTGTGCTCCTCCTGGCTCCATAATAATATAAGTGCAGCTAAATAATCTGGGTCAATCCTTGAATCTTGCTTGTAGATACTCTCCTAATTCACACTGTAACTTTCAAAGCATTTCGTCTTTATCTCATTGCTTCAAGACTCTCTTGCCGGATTTCTCAAAGAGACAGGTGTTTCCTACTGCTTTTGTCAATCAGATTGTAAAAGAGAAATTTAAAACAAAGCAAATGCAGCAGATGAAAGTTACAATTTGATGACTTTCGCAACATACGAGAGTTACAAGTTGACAATCTCACATTTCAAATAGCCAAATACAAGGATTACAAGATGACGATCTCTGCAAGACTTGGAAAATAGATTGCAAATTGACAATCTCTTCAAATCAAAATGTGAGGGTCATTCTCACGTTTCAATTCCAAAATGCAAGGATCGTCACCGTGTTTTGATCTCAAAACGCGGAGCTCACTCCTGCGTTCCAAGTTCTAAACATAGAGCTCACCTCCGCATTCCAAAGTTTCAAACGTGGGGATCACCTCTACATTTCAAGTTTCAAACGTGGGGATCACCTCTACATTTCAAGTTCCAAACGTGGGCTCACCTCCGTGTTTCATAGGTTAAACACGAGGGTCACTTCAGAACATGAATCTTGCGTTTGACTCATTCAAACATGTTTTAAATAGTTCTAAAACCATTTTGCACATAATGAGGGCATTAAACCCCCATTATGAAGTGATTTAAGGGGTCAGTTATACCCCTTTAAACCCTATAAATAGCTGTGTTTACAGCTAAAAAGGGTCAGCACCTTTGAAGCTTGATTTTAGCTTTTGTGAAGGCTTTTATTGGAGCTTTTGAGAGCAATTCGCCTTGGCTTTTGAACCGTGTTTCGATTGAAGAAATAGAGATCAATTATTCTCTGATTTCGGCCAAAAGGATCAATTTCCTTTCTAAAATTAACTCCTTTGCTGAGTTTATAAACTCGTTCAGAGTTCTAAAACTCGTTTAGAGTTATAAACTTGCCTTGAAAGTTCTTCCCGATGTTAAGTCAAGAGGAATAGACAACATTCTACAAAGCGAAGTGCTCAGATCGTCAACGGGATACAAGATTCAAACTCCCATCACCACTGAGAAGAATCTAGCTTTAAACAAAGAGAAGAATCTCCGTTGACTCCTCTCTTTTGTAAATCGGGAAACCGATAAAGGAGAATTGCAATTTCTTTTTTCTAAGTCAGTTAGAGAGGGATTGCAAAGAGAGATTGTATTTATTTTTTTCCTAAGTCAATTAGGGAGATTAATATAAGTTTATTTCTTCTCATTTTCTTCTAATTTTTTTGTCCGCGAACAAAAGATGGCGACTCAGTTGTGGACTACCTTTTTTACAAATGAAGAAGTGGTGGCTTAATCTGACACTAAGCTCGCTAGAACGAAGGTCCAAACTCTGATGGTGGAGCTCGATCAAGCCAAGTATGAGGAGTTGCTCTCATCTAGATCCCTTAGCCTTAAGGCTATGCGTAAGATCTCATTTTCTTTTAATTTTTTTTTGTTCGCAAATAAAAGATGGCGACTCAGCTGCGGACTATCTTTTTTACTAATGAAGAAGTGGTGGCGCAATCTAACACTAAGCTCGCTGGAACGAAGGTCCAAACTCTGATGGTGGAGCTCGGTCAAGCCAAGTATGAGGAGTTGCTCTCATCTGGATCCCTTAGCCTTAAGGTTATGCGTAAGATCCGCAAAGTCTATAAGGAGACCAAAGTTTCAACTTTTGCCGACCAACCAAAGGAGAGCCTCCCCTTGGGATCGCATTGTTCATACAGTCCCTCCTATGAAGGAGAGGACCTAGCTTCCACTGAACTCGTCAACTGAGTTAATGGCCTTAGACCCGTGTCTAAACAAAAGGTATCGGGTCATAAGAGTCCCATTGCTGTGACTAACCTGACCAATACAGATGGTGACGTCACTACAAATGCCTTGAATCAGGTTAAGAAGAATGCTGCTCAACGACGGAGAAGATCCCTACGACGACATTACTCTATGAAAGCCAATCCTCCAACCAACGTGAGATCCGCGTTTGTGATCCTCAACACGAGCTCTGCATTTCTACTTTAGAATGCGAGTCTCGCATTTATGTGGCCAAGCACGAGTCTCGCATGAGTCAGGCTAAACGCAACCCTCAGTGGCGCATTTTACAATCAAAACACGGATCTCAGGACCACGTCAAACATGAACCTCACCTTTGCTTTGATCAATCAAAACACGAACCTCGCGTTCAAAAGATTGTTACACGTGAACCTTATGTGTCCACTCCCAAACACGACCCTTGTGTTCCCATCCTCAAACACGACTTTTGTGTTCTTACTCCTCAACGCGACCCTCGCATTTCTAATACTAAATGCGATGTGATTCGTGCTGGATATATTGTCCCCAATGTATAATTTTGATGATAACAATTTATTTATTATGTGTATTATATATGCACTAACATATCAATGCAGATAACAATATCTGATATGCTCAAGATATGTGAATTAAGTGCAGGGATGAGTTCAAGGGAACAAGACAAGCAAAGAAGAATATGTGCATAATTATTAAATTGTATTTTATTTTCTTTGTTTAGATTTTTGTAAAAGCCTTGATCACTCACAACACATACGCGCACATAGTATTTAAAACACACTAACACATGCTTGGTGTGTGTGGGTAACTATAGAAATCCTCTAAGTTAACCATTAGAGCTTATAGATATAGAGTGAGTCTCAAAATATATCAAATATCTCATATCTATGTATATGTAGTCAACTAATACCCTTAGTAGTCGACTATAAAAGCCTTAGTCAAAGTTACAGAAACTTCATATTTACAGGTTAGTCGACCACTATGCTTAATAGTCAACTACTCATTCTCAGTTCAACTTACAGAAACTTATGTTTTACGCATTAGTCGACTAATGCCGTAAGTAGTCGACTACTAACCATGTTTTTTGACTTCACAGTCTGAATAGACTCAGTGTAGTTGACTACTAAGCTTAGTAGTCGACTACAAAGACAGTTTTTCTAACTGTTCTGAATTTGAATAAGTGAACATTTATAGCCGTTTTAAACGTTAATTATTTTAAAATTTGAATATTCAGAGGCTATAAATAAGTTTTAACATCAGAATTTGTGCACTAACATTACTACTTATAAGATTCAAATTTTGAGCAAATTAATTCTCTCTTGATACAAATTCTTATTCTAAGTGTCAAGAAAAGAAAGTTCTGAGATTGTCTTTTGTTCCCCATCATTACTAAAGATTGATTAGGCAAATTTTCAGAGAGTAAAAGTTCCTGAGCCACTACTACACTTCACATTCACATTAAGGCTTATAGGAATTTATGTTTTTCTTCAAAGAAGGTTTCTCTCGGGTGTGAGAGAAGATCTCTTGGTGTAGAGATTAGTGTTGTAATTTGCAGGGACTTACAAATTGGTCAGGTTTGATTTTATAATTGGTTTCAAAATCATAGTGGAAATCTCAAGCAGTATTTGCTTGGGGACTAGATGTACACATGTGGTGGTGAAACTAGTATAAATCTCTTGTTTGTGATTGTTGTTCATTGTTCTTGCAAGTTATAATTCTTGTAAAAATTTTAAATAACACTATTCACCCTCCCCCCTAGTGTTTAGTGTGTGCTTCCGCAGATCCTACAATTCGTCGTGTTCAGAAGGATCAACATGGATTTAAGATTCATGTTTATCGTGATCCAACCCCGCCTAACTGTAGACAAAGGTTCCGATTCAAAACTCACATTCAATGGGTAACACTTCTCAAGTCCTAGACACAGATTTGAGAGAGTTCTTATCGAGAAAAGACCAATACAACAAGTCGCCCATTCATGTCAATGTGAACGGCTGATCTCTGTGGTCCTCTCGAAATGTCAATGTCGTGCACTTACACCAAGACTGTCGATGTTTGATCGATTGACGAACGTCACCTTGCCCTATAAACAATGACGTTCTCATAAGAATGAAACTTTGGAGGATGAGTATCTTGGAGTTACCATCAATATGATCGGTAGAGGAAAGTCATCAGTCCCTAGCTCTGATGAGTCAAAAGTGAACCGGTCTCCTAGCGTTAAAGAAATCCTGAGTGAGTTTGAAGGAGTCTATCAACACACTCGGACCTGAACGGAAGTTATACCCCTATCAACTATAGACGATTGGCTAAAGGAACTAACTCAGATGATGAACATTCAGCCATCACAAAGTATCAATCCTCGAGCTCTTTCGGATAACATGAGAGCTATGCTTATATAGCGGGGAACCTTGAAGACTTGACGTGCAGTAGGCCATGCTCCAAGCACAACAGGAAACTATCAATGAACTTCGGAACATGATGGCCCTAATTGTTGCAAATAAGACCAAATCTCAAAAAGCAGATTCAACACATCAGCACGAATCCTCCCGGAGAGCAGGGTCATCTTCATCAAAGAGGAAGGAAAAAGTGATCAAGACTTCTAAGCAAGAAGCTCACTACATAGAATCTTCCTCCGAAGATGGGAAAGAGACCGATAATGGGCAGAATCCTCAATCGGCCAAAATAGAAGAATTGGAAGCCCGCCTTAATGTCGTTGCTAATAGAAGCAAGCTCCAAGAGGAAGGAGTAGTGAGGCCTTATCTTGCTGAGTGAGATGCAGCCCCTTACCCTCTAAAATTTAAAGTCCCGGCTCAGCAAGCTTTTGACGGCACGGGATCACTGAAGCTTCCTGCATGATCATGATCTATCCAAAAGTGGGCAAATCTAGAGAGACTATGCTTAGTTAGATTCTTTGAAGATGATACGAAAGTCTTTGTTCCTTCCCTTCTTGCCATTAAGTAGAAGAAGGGAGAGACGATCAAAGCTTTTGTTGAAACGTTCTGAAGCATGGCTCTTCGATATCCGACAGGGATGACATAGTCTACCCTGGTGGAAACTTGGCGACATGACTTGCAGACAAATCTTCTAGCCCAAATCGTCGCCAGGATCAAAGCTAGTCTCTCAAGGTGAGCAGGCTAAAGAAATCGTCGCCAAGATCAAAGCTGAGAAAGAAGGCAAGCAAAAACAGCCAGTGCAACGTGGTCAGGGCAATACTTCCCGATCAAAGGGGAAAGATACTATGGCCACTAAAGCTAGTACTCGATTACCAGCTATTAAGCAGGGCAAGACATCAAAATAATTAAGAGTGCTCAAGCAGTACTCCTTCAAAGAGGATCATATGGTGACTCTGTTCAAGTTACTTCAGAAGAACAACAAATTGAAACTTCCTAAAGTTAAGAAACCTGAAGAGGTGGGGAAGGTGGATGATCCCAACTACTGCCTCAACCATAGAATGCTAGGACATCCAACAAAATGATGCTATATCTTTAAGGATATCCTACAGGCTTTGATTGATGCTGAGGTACTCAAGTTGAAGCTGGAATAGAAGACCGTATCCACCAACATGATATCGGTCCAGTTCGGAGATCTCCCACCTGTTACATCTCCCAATGGTGTCGTTCATATTCCTAAGGGAGAACTACAACTAAAAAACACTGACCGTAGGATCAGAAAGATAAAGGATTGGTACCCCTTACTACTCTGAAAGGAGAGATAATATGAGTCCATCCTGATTTGCTTGATGACCAGTAGTGGTCAAGTGTGTCAGAGAAGAAGAAGAGAAACAAGGCTAAATCTTGTAGTATGATCAGCCCTTCTCTAATTGAAGATGACTCCGACTTGGTCCCTCTCACCGATTTGGAAGAGGAGAATATGGCTCTTGCGGCCGAGTAAGAGGCAAACCCTGGATCTGGCACCAGATCCAGAAAGACATACCTAAAGAGGTATGACCAAGCTGCTCCAGAAGCAGGAGAGTAGGCTAAACAGGCTGGGGGTTCCATCCCCAAGAAGTCAGTTGACAAGGAGAAGTAGAAGGAGGTGCGCTATAACAAGAACCTTCTCTAACAAGAAGCCAGGGGGATCGAACACTCCCTTTTGTTTTAATGTCATGGAACAAATGGCCAACATCCCTACCCGAATTACACTTTATAAGCTCCTGAGGCTGTCTAAGTCCACAAGAAGAGCTCTGATTGAAGCTTTAATGGATACAAAGAGCTTTATCACATAAGTTCCTGTAGTCCCAGAAGCTACAGAAGAATCTTCTTGTGTACAATGTTTGCAAGCTGCACAGAGTCTGCCATGTATCTCATTCATACAAGAAGATATGTAAATTAAGCACAAGCACGATAGACCTTTATACTATATAGGGTACATTGGGTCTTCAGAGATCAATCGTGTCCAAGTTGACACAGGCTCTGTGCTTAGCATCATACCATACAGGGTCATGCAATTCTTAGGAATTCCCCTACATCGATTGAGCTCCACTCAGACTACCATTTTTTTCTTTAATGCCAACAATAAGAGACCCTTGGGAAAAAAATCAAACTCAAGTGTTAGATTAGGGATCTCAAGACGGAGGTGACCTGCTACATCATAGATGCGGACACGTCCTACAATCTGTTGTTAGGACGGCCTTGAATTCATGTGAATTACATTGTCCCATCTACCCTTCATCAAGTGATAAAATATGTCAATGATAAGGGAGAGGTCAAAACCCTAATAGCCGAGAGACAACCATTCAAGGGAGTGGAGAACTATCACACTGACTCAGTCTTCTATTTAGACTCCTAAGAGCCAGAACAGCCGAAAGATGATCCTGACAGTGGCAACGAAGCAGACACCGAACCCAAGCCCGAGGAAGAGTGTTTATGGGAAATAGATCTGAATGTAATGAGCCAGAATGAGCTTAACAATAATAATGTATCTAGTGAGGGCGAGTGGTATATTAAT
Organism: Asparagus officinalis; assembly: GCF_001876935.1. NCBI lineage: Eukaryota > Viridiplantae > Streptophyta > Magnoliopsida > Asparagales > Asparagaceae > Asparagus > Asparagus officinalis. Next base: position 123,214,572 of record NC_033797.1, on the reverse strand, counting down.
AAAAAATTTAATTTGGCTTACTTGTCTAATATATCCTCTGAATGTGTGAAAACAGGGACCGATACAGATCCATAGCATGCATTGTATGCCGAGGCCTCACTTAAAACTTAATATGCCACTCAAATCATCCTTCATTACATTCAAAGAGATAGAAGATATGCAGAAAGCCTTCTTCATTATCCCGGCTAAGAAGAAAGGCCAAAAGTCAATCTATTTTGGAAAAATCAACTCTGAGCTATCAAATCAGAAAAGTTCAGAGGATGACCTCTAATTCCCACAATTCCATTATTATGGGTCTAAATCCCTCCATATGATGAGGAATATGGGTTATGATTTTAATAATCATGAAGGTTTAAACTTCGGGAAGGGAAAACGGGTACCAATTCGATCTTTCACTCCAAAAGGAAAATCTCCTGATTATTATCATAAAACTAGGAAAGGGTTAGGCTATGTTTCAACACCCCCCTCTTCGAAAAATAAATCCGGTGAATGTCTATATCAAGATCATTCATCCGAAACATCATCATGGGACTCCGATGTGAGCATTGGCGCAGTCTTCAAAGGCATGACTGTGAACATAACTTCAACTAGTCATCAAAATGATGATGAAGAGGATGATGAAGAATTGATTGAATCTGCTAACAATCCTTGGATCAAACACCTTAATATTTTATGGGACATGCACTTCGAACAATGCAAGCCGCCACTGAAGATAAGGTGATCCAAATAAATATGAGGGACGAAACCAATCCCAAGACAATTTTCATAAGTGAGAGCTTATCACTATCCGAAAAAGAAGACCTTATATCTCTTATCAGAGAATATATAAATGTATTCGCTTGGAACTACAAGGACATGCTTGGCCTCAACCTAAGGGTAGCCATGCATCATCTCGACATCAATATAGATGTGAAACCTGTTAAACAACAACAACGTCGGTTTCGTCCGAAGATCATGGAAGAAATTAAATCAGAAGTCAAAAAGCTTATCGATTCAGGCATCATCAGGGAGGAACAACATCCTGATTGGGTGGCCAACATTAGTCCTGTACCCAAGAAAAATGGGAAGATTATGGGAGTTAGATTTGAATGTGATGATCCAGAATGAGCTCGATAATAATAATGTACCAAGTGAGTACGAGTGGTACATTAATAAAAATTTCAATTTGGCTTACTTGTCTGATGTATCCTCTTAATATGAGAAAACATGGACTAGTACGGATCCATGGCACATGTTGTATGCTGAGGCATCACTTAATATGCCAATCAAATCATCCTTCGTCACATCCAAAGAGTTGGAAGATGCGCAGAAAACCTTCTTCATGGTCCCGGCTAAGAGAAAGGGCCAAAAGTCGATCTACTTTGGAAAAGTCAACTTCAAGTTAGCGAATCAAAAAAATTCAGAGGATGACCTTGAATTCCCGCAATTCCATTATTATGGGTCAAAATTTCACCATATGATGAAATATATAAGTTATGATTTTAATAGTCAAGAAGGCTTAAACTTCGAAAAAGGAAGACGAGCACCAATTTGATCTTTCACTCTGGAAGGAAAACTTCCTGATTATTACCATAAAACTGGGAGAGGATTAGGCTATGTCTCAACACCTCCCCCTTCAGAAAATGAATCCGGTGAATATCTACATCAAGACCATTCATCCAGAATATCATCATGGGACTCTGATGTTAGCATTGGTGCAGTCTTTAAAGGTATGTCTGTAAACATAGCTTCAACTAGTCATCCAGATGAGGACGAAGAGGATGATGAAGAGTTGATTGAATCAACTGATGATCCTTGGATCAAACACCTTAACATCTTATGGGACATGCACTTCGAACAACGTGAGCCACCCACGAAAGATAAGGTGATCTAGATAAATATAGGAGATGAAACCAATCCCAAAACAATTTTTATAAGCGAGAGCTTGTCACCATCCGAGAAAGAAGACCTTATATCTCTCATCAGAGAATATATAGATGTCTTCGCTTAGAATTATGAGGATATGCTTTACCTTGACCCAAAGATAGCCATGCATCATCTCAACATTGATCCGAATGTGAAACTCGTTAAACAAAAACAATGTCGGTTTCGTCCGGAAATCATGGAAGCAATTGAGTTAGAAATAAAAAGCTTCTCGATTCAGGCTTCATCAGGGAGGAACAATATCCTGATTGGGTGACTAACATTGTCTCTATGCCCAAGAAAAATGAGAAGGTCTGGATCTACATTGATTTTCGTGACCTGAATACTGCATGTCCAAAAGATGAGTTTTCCCTCTTAATCACAGATGTCATAATTGACAATAATTGTGGATATGAGAGGATGTCTTTTATGGATAGATTCTTAGGATACAACCAAATCAAAATGTATCCTGAAGATGAAAAGCATACTGCCTTCAGAACACCACTGGGAGTATACTGTTATACAATGATGCCATTCGGACTGAAGAACGCTGGTGAAACCTATCAGCGTGCTATGAATACAATCTTCTATGAGCATCTATGTAAGAAGATTGAGTGTTACATGGATGATATTACAGTGAAAATCCAAAAGAAAGACGAGCATCTTTCAGATCTGAAGATGGTATTCGACATCATGTGAGCACATCAACTGAAGATGAATCCAACCAAATCTTTCCTAGGGGTAGCAAGGGGTAAATTCCTTGGACTTATAGTTACGTCTAAGGGAATTTTTCTTGACCTAGAAAAGGTTTGTGCTATTTAAAAAATGGCACCTCTAAAAAATATCAAAGAACTCAGAGGTTTGCAAGGTAGATTAGCTTATATCCGAATATTCATATCAAATCTCTCGGGATGCTATCAGCCCTTCACCAAATTAATGAAGAAAGGAGTCTCATTCGTTTGGGACGAAGACTGTCAAAAGGTGTTTGAGAAAATCAAGTGATACCTCACTCAACCGCCCATCCTAGTGGCCCTAGTATCAGGAAAGTCATTCCTGTTATATATGAGCGCCATGGACCATTCTCTTAGAGCTTTGTTAGCCCAGAACAATGGTCAAGGGCATGAATAGGCAATCTACTACCTCAGTAGAACCATGATTGGAGCTGAACATCGATACAATCCAGTGGAAAAAGAGTGTCTTGCCTTAGTGTTCGCTGTTTAGAAAATGTGATACTACTTGGTTAGACAATCGATCCATGTCATTTCCAAAGTAAATCCTTTGAGAGTACCTATGACAAGACCTTCTTTATTGAATTGTCATCTCGCAAAATGGGCGATACTTCTATCGCAGTATACCATGTAATTCATACCTCAGAAGGCTATTAAAGGCCAAGCTCTGTCAGATTTCTTAGCCGACCATCCGGTGTCTAATTCTTCCAAATTATACGAATATTTGCCAGATGAAGTTGTAGAAGTTTGTATAACTCAAGAATGCAAGTATGGAAGTTGTTCTTTGATGGTGTGTTTAGAGCAAAACCCGATGGAGGAATCACAGCTGGTGTGGGGGGTAGTATTTGTATCCCCAATCGGTTATGTGATCCCAAGAGGATTTTCCATAGCCAAGCCATGCACCAATAATATAGCAGAATACAACACTTTGCTACTAGGGATGCAGTTGGCTGAGGAACTCAACATCTGATATCTTGAGGCTTGGTGATTCACAGCTCATCATAAATCAAGTCTGAGGAGAATATGAAGTGCGTAATGAGGATTTGTTCCCATACCATTTTGCAGCTCTAAAGTTAGCCCAGAATTTTAAGGGCTTCTATATCGGATATATTCCGCGAGTCCAAAATACTTATGTGGATGCTTTAGCATCGCTGGAAACTTCATTAGTATTGCCACTAAAGACAGAAACAATGATATTCGTTGCAGGTCGTGACTTATATCATCCTAAATTCCCTCTAGAAGATTTCACAGAAGAGGCAATTGCAGAGATTATTTGTGAAACTTCTATCAATCTCGAATCAAGGGACTGGAGATTCCCATTCATCGACTATGTCTTGTATGGCATATTGCCAATTGATCCCAAAGAAGTGGCCATCATCAAACGGAAGGCCATTTGATTCTATTACAATGCGATTTCTCGAACTTTGTATCGAAAATCACATGATAGAGTTTTGCTTTATTGCCTTTCTAGAAAAGAGGCACAAGAAGCTCTCAAAGAAGCCCATGATGGAACGTGTGGAGCTCACCAGATCAGAGCTCAATTAGGGGATCGACTCCGAAGACTTGGCTATTATTGGCCAAAAATATTTGCAGACGCCATCGATTATGCTAAACGATGTCATACATGTCAGATCCATAGTGACTTCATTCATCAAGCACTAAAAATTCTACATCCAACATCTCCATCTTGGTCATTCGAGATGTGGGGAATGGACATCGTTGGACCCATCTCCCCACCAACATCCAAAGGACATCGGTTCATATTGGTAGTAACTGATTACTTCTCCAAATGGGCAGAAGCTATTCCTTTGAAAGAAGTCAAGACATCAAACATGATCAAATTTATCAAACATTACATTACCTATATTTTGGCGTACCGAGACGAATAGTCTATGATAATGGAACACAATTCGTCAACCAAAGATTTAAGAGATTCTGCGATAAGTTTAGAATTTAAAGTGTCACATCAACGACATATTAACTGCCAGCTAATGACCTTGTAGAAACTTTCAACAAAACCATTGTGAAGCTTCTCAAAAAAGTTTGTCTCCAAAAGTCGGCGTGACTGGGATGAAAAGCTTGATGAATGTTTATGGGCTTACCTCACAACGGTGAGAACCTCAACAAAAACCACCCCCTTTTCTTTGGTTTATGGATGTGAAGCCATATTACCATTGGAAATTCAGATCCCATCCCTAAGAGTTGCCCTTGCGACCGGAATGACAGATGAAGAACAACATCAACTACGCCTCCAAGAACTAGAAGTGTTGGACGATAAACTATCAAGCCCAACAACATATCGAGTTGTATCAAGCTTGAATCTCAAAAGCCTACAACAAAAAGGTCAAGGAAAGAATCTTCAAGGAAGGCAACCTAGTCTTAGCAGTCAGATGACCCATGGTTATGACACATAAGGCCAAAGAGAAATTCAATCTCAAATGGTAAGGACCCTTCATAGTGGAGTCAGTCTACTTGAATGGAGCTTACCGTCTCATCAATCAGAAAGGCGATAGGTTCATGATACTGATTAACGAGAAATTTCTTAAGAAATATTACCCGTAATCATGATACCCCCTTTCTCCTCCCCTGCTAAGTCTAAAAAGAGGAATTGAACTCACTTAGACTAGGGGTTAGTTATTTGAAATTCATTGAATTAAGAGTAACAAATCTTCTAAACCATCCCCAACTAGTATATCGTCGAGTTAACATTACACTTCTGATGATTAACATCCCTATGGGGTTCGAATTCAGTATTGTCGCATTCTTAATATAATAAGCTTTTCCAAACCAAATCAACTTATCAACACTCTTCAATAGAGTGATAAGTCCTCATAATCTTGTTCCAATCACAAATACACATTTTTGTCAAGTTAACACCTACCTCTGACGATAAAATTAGCTTATCAACTCTCTTCAATAGAGTGATAAGTCCTCAAAATCTTGTTCCAATAACAAGTATACAATTTTATCAAGTTAACACCATACATCTGACAACAAAATTAACTTATCAACTCTCTTTAATAGAGTAAATCCTTAAAATCTTGCTCAAATTATAAGTACACAGTTTTATCAAGTTAACATCATACCTTTGACAAATTTAACTTATCATCTCTCTTCAATAGAGTATAAGTCCTCAAATGTTGCTCAGATCACAAGTATACAATCTCGTCAAGTTAATATCACACCTCTGATTACAAAATCAGCTTATCAATCCTTCCCAATAGGATGATAGATCCACCAATTTATGCTAAGTTAACACCACACCTCTGGCATCTTTAATCATTTTCATTGTTTCAAGTTAAAACATAACACATAAAAGAAACAATGGAAAATCAAAATGATATCACATTTTATTCAAAATACTAAGAAGTGATACAAAATCATTGCTTTGTTCTTATTAAAAGAACGATACATTGTTAAGTTTCAGGGCCCATCAGCTTAATAGATGCGAGACGAGACTTAACGTCTGCGAGCCTCTTTTCATGAGCGGCTCGCACCGTCGTTGCAGCNCAGTAAGATGAACATCGGATTGCGCCACCACTTCTTCATCAGAGAAGCTTGTCCCCAACGGAGTCGCCATCTTTTGTATGTTGGAAAAATTGTAAAGAAGAGAATAAAAATAAAATTGACTTGTATTTCTTTGATTCCGATTACAATTCGATTACAAAAGAGAGGAAAACGAATTTGGTTTTCCCCTTTGTTTAAAACTGGGTTCTTCTCGGTAGCGATGGAATGCCTCCTTCGATTGCTTGCGTCGAATTTGCTCTCCGTTGACGATCCGACCGTCTTCTATCTCGTGAGAACGATGAACTTCTGTGGAAAATTTGATAAATAACTCTGAATGAGTTTAAGAACTCTGAACGAGTTTGAACTCTGTGAATAGAGTTGTTAGAACCGAAAATTCGGTTAATGATCAAGCTGTTATTCTATTGTCGAAGAATCCTCTCAGGTTTGATCTTCTGAGTTTGATTCAAAAATCCAATCTCCCAGGATTTAGTGCTGCTGCTCTATCTCTTTTAGAACTGAAAAATCTCCAACCTGTGCGGTTTTGATCTTCAGAATCCCCCCTTGCTTCGTTGGGTTTGTTGAGCTTTTATAGGGGGATAAGAGGTTGTAACTGACCCCTATATCCGCTCCTATGTGGGCGAAAATCCCTCAGAACGTGGGATAAATAGTTCTGAAACCGTTCGACTCATGTTTGAACGAGTCAAACGCCCATTCTGGCGTTCAGAACCCAACTTCGTGTCTTAGGATTGAGACGCGAAGTTGGGTGTTAGCTGAACACCATTGAACGCGAGGGTCGCTCGCGTTTTGGCTTGTTGCCTGCTTGGAAACGCGGGGGTCGGTGTTGGTTGGACCCCTATGAACGCGACGCGGGGGTCGGCGTTGGTTGAACCCCTACGAACGCGAGGGTCACTCACGTTTGGCTTGTGGCTTGGAAACGCGGGGGTCGCCTGCACTTCCAGAGTTGTAACGCGGGGATGACATCCGTGTTTTAGAAGGAGCTATTTGACTTGTAACTTCTTCTGTGGAGCGTTGCAAGGAGCGTTGTTCAGTAATCCAAGCTTTAGCTGTTGTGGGGTGTGAACGTCGTCAGATTGTAACTTTCACTGTAGATTGTGAAGACTGCTGAGTAGAGTTTTTATCAGTTGTCGGAAGTGTCGTTGAATTGTAACTCTTCTCGATCTATGTGAAAAATCCTCTATTTGCCGCTTTCGATTGTCGACCCGAAAGCTATTTGATTGTAGCTTTCGTTGTTGAAGCTAGATGGGAATCAACATCCATAGTGTTTTGAAGACGAATATTTGCCCACAGCTCTCTACCAAGCAACTATTTGATTGTATGTTTCGATTGTCGGCACGAAAGCTATTTGATTGTAGCTTTCGTTGTGGGAGCTAGACGGGAATCAACATCCATAGTGTTTTGAAGATGGATATTTGCCCACAGCTCTCTACCAAGCAACTCACCAACTAAGTCCAACCTTTTATTTCTAAAATCATTACACTGCTCATCAGCATCTCTAATAGTTGCTAATAATATTAGTCATGTTGTTGTCGCAGCCATCAAGATCAATCATCTCAGAAATGGGGTCGTGTACGTGGTGATTGTAGAATTGCGGATACAGTGATTAGAAAGTCGTCTGATTGTGACTTCCATTGTCGGAGTTAGATAGGGATCAGCTATCCATTGTGATTTTTAGACAGCCTACAGAACCCCCTCCAAAGTTTTTGAAAGTTCGCGGTTGACTGGGACGAATTTTCGGAATACTTTGGATTCCAAGATTTATTGGATTGATTGCTCCCTCCGTCTGATCGAGCCAGATGATTTCAATGTTATTGACTGTAATCTATCTGTACTCCTCCAATAGACTCCCCAGTGGAGTTGTTTGTTTCTTCCCGGCTTTGGTCGCCTTGGTCATCAAGAAGTTGCTGTCATAGCGGTCCAAACACAGAGATGATTTATGCCTTTAAGGATTGGAACGCGTGGGTGAGCCCAGCGTTGGGAAATTTGAACGCGAAGGTGAGCATCGCGTTTGGAAGCTCAACCAACTCGAACGCGATGGTCGAGTTTGGGCGAGATTCTGACCTCGAATCCCATCCGTTACGATTTGACAGCTTACAGCTGTCTATAAATAGACCACAGGAGGTCAAATCAAGAGTCATTCGACTCTTCTTGAAATTCCAACGAAGAAAACTTCGTTCTCATCTCCGGTGACAACTATTCATCTCCTCCGACGAGATCTCATGGCCCCCAAGAAGCCAATCGCCCCTAAGTCCGATGCCGCTGCGGCTCGAGAATCGGCATCATCAGCGCCGGCCGGCGGCGCTGCTGCTCAGGCGAATGTGCCGCCCCAGCTTCCTTTGATTGGTGGTGAGTACGACCTTCGTGGTCATTAAACTTGCTTCGGCAAGTTCTGATCTTGAGATCAACGAGGAAACTCGTTTCAATAACGCGGGGCTGGACTCCGTCGTTTGGTATTTTTGACGAGGGGTTCAACCTCCGCGTCTCAGATTCTTGACGCGAGGGTCGACCCACGCGTTTCAGATTCTTGACGTGAGGGTCGACCTACGCGTCTGAACTTTCTGACGTGAGGCTCGACCTTCGCGTCTAAACCTTCTGACGCGAGGTTCGACCTTCGCGTCTGAGATTTTCTGACGCGAGGTTCGACCTTCACGTCTGAGAATTTTGACGCTAGGTTTAGTCTTAGCGTCCAAGCTTATCTAACGCGGGGGTCGACCTTCGCGTCTGAGCTTTGTCTTTGCCTTGTCTAAATTTTTCCTTCCTTTTGCAGTGCGACATACCAGCGAGCCTCTTCTTTTTCGCCAACACTTTGGACATGAAGGTGGTGCGGACATGAACATAACCTTCAGCTCGCGTTTAGAACTCCCAGTTTTCCGGATCAGGGAGAAAAGTCGCGTGGAACTGATCACCCAAGCTTCTCACGACACTCTTAGGACATTGGTATCGGACGCTCGACTTGAAAGCCCAAGCCGTAAACCAATAGTCAAACCTGGATACCTCTTCGGGGACTTTGTTGACTTCGAAGCAAGCACTGCTTATGATGGGGACTATAAGTGGCTGCGGAAAGTTGGGGACTGCAACCTTTTCTTGCCCAATATGGAGAGGATGTTCCCCATATCTTATTTCCAGTGTGCTTCTGTCCTAAGGCGTATGGATTGGCCCCTGGTTAAGGATCAGGATGGAGTCGCTCTCGGGACTCTGACTTTTCACGGGGTCCGCACAGTTGGTTATAACCGGCAGGTAACAGCTTTGCGGCCAAGCTTATTTGCTAAGGAGTATCCCCTTGGCGAAATGCCCAGTCCGGCGAAGACCTTTGTTAAGAGGTTTCTAGAAAAGAAAGGAGAGTTCCCCACGCAAGGATTTAGAACTCCTGGCTGGGTTCATTCTCCGGTAGCGGGATGGTGGGCCCAGATGACCAAGTTTGTTCTGAGTGAATTGGAAGTCCCCCTCGCTCAAGCTGGATTGCTGGTCCCTGTACGGGCTACTAAGTTCGGGATTGTCCAAAGCCACTTTCACTTCTTCTCCATACTGGAGAAGTATAATCCTGAGAGTTGCACTTTTTTCACCCCTGTGGGGGAGTTAGGCTTCGCTCTTCATGAGATGCACGAAGTCTCGGGTCTTGTTCTCGGGGATTTGCCGTATGAAGAATTTGTTCCGGGATCGGCGGAACTCCAAATTTTAAAGAAGACCAGTCTGGAAATTTATGCTACTCTCTGAGAAGTCATGTGTCACTTCCACATTTGCATGCAGCTGACGGGGGTCCATAGAGGCGGTATTAAGCAAGTGTCTTGGGCAGAATATTTATTCCAGAACTTGACCACTAAAGGAGCTTCAGTGACCCGATTGCCTGCAAGTACTTTGGAGGAGGTTCAGGCTCGAATTGACGATGCTACCTCCCACTACACTAATGAGGCCAAAGAAGATGTTTTCCCGGCTCATACGGAGTTTGAGAGCTTCCATTATCAAGCTCTACTTCCAATTTCCGACACAGCGCTGCTGGCCGGGTTCTTGATGCTGTGGCTCAAACGCTGTGTTGTCCCTACTAGGCCGGTCGATGCCCTTGCCGTCGAGGTGGTCTACCCAGCTGTCCTTTTGGCACATGGGAGACCTGTGAGCCTCCTCAGTGCTATGGTGGGTTGTCTGCAATATGGGTTGCGGGAGTTGGCCTCTGACTTCGTTGATGTTACAGAGGTGGAGTCCGAAGGCCACAAGACTTTCAAAACTCCCAATCCCAGGGTACCAATGCCATATACCTATTTGATGGCTTGGTACGTGCTTCACTGTCCTCCTTTGATGAGTACAGCCTCTTCCCCGGGAGACTCATTCATCCCATTTGTGCAACGACTAGAGTCTGCGAAATGGGAAGGGGGGTACATGGTTAGAATTCGCCAAATCTTGGCGCGAGACACCCATTTCCAGATCTACCGCTGTTTCTCTGATTTCGAGGGCGGCGTCTATGGCGCAGAGTATCAGGACGTAGCAGGTTCTAATGGATTCACTCATTTGAGTGGGGGTGTTTTCCATTGGCTTCTATCCATCAGGCCAGGCTACCTGATCTTTCGGCAAGGCGTCAACTGTTTCATCGAATCTTACCAACCCTATAGGTTTGCTCGCCAATTCAGATATGATCAGTTGTATGTCGGGAACCCTCGTCCTCAACTCTCAGTTATAGGCAATTTATATGAAGGGGCCAGGGCTTGGTATTATTCTGTAGCAGGTTGTACCAAAGCCGTCTTCAAGCTTCCCCACAAAACTGCCAACTCCTACACCTCCATAAGCTTCTGCAATTGGTATCACGCCGCTTCTCAGACTCCCAATTTCAACTTGAATACATCTTGCCTGAAAGACATTAGGCATATGTATAATTTAAGGAAGGGGTCCAAGACGTCTCGCTTGAGGGGGATCGATGAGTTTCTGTCCATCGAAGAGGAGCAGCCAGCTGAGCCTGCTCCAGGGGAAGAACAACGAGTGGTTGATCCTCCCACAACGAGAGCGGCGGGGAAAAGAAAACTTTCTGCAGATGAAGCCGGCAAATATGATAAGCAGATTCGTCGGAAACTTCTGGTGGATTCCCCCCCAAAGGCCAACAAAAATCCAAGTTGATGGGTGATGCCATCAAAGCTACTGTAGAAGAAGAACAATAGGAATCGTCCGTGGCGGGCCTGCCACATAGAGCCGGACTTCGTTCTCATGGCCCAGCTTTATCGGGTGAAGTTTCTTCTTACCATCCTCCTGAGGACCAAGAGGACGAATTATTGGATGCAGATGCAGAATCTGCACCAGTGATGGACCTTCCCAAGTCTCCTGCCTTAGAACCAGGGGGTCTTGAAGAGAATCCACCTACTTCTCCTTCAGTGTTAATGTCGCAAGCTGGTGATTTAATTCCTAGTCCTACAACGGGACCTATGAAAAGACCAGCTGCAAGTGCAAGTCTCCCTGAGCCCTCAGCTACCCGGGAGGATGAGGAGCGAGTTGATTATGAAGACTCCTCGATTGGTGATGCAGCTGACGAAGATAGGGGTGATGAGGATGCTGACGTTGGCAACATGTTGGGTGGTGATGAAGATGATGAAGATCATGATTCCATAGATGACATCACTGCTTTCGATGATGCTCCCAAGGTCCCATCCGACAAAGCTTCTGGTTATACCCCTTTTCACATCTCCGGTAAGCCTAGTTTTCTTCGACTTCTTCTGCATGTGTTTTCTGCGTTCCGACCCTTTTTTCGTGCAGGTTCACCTACTCCTGGGACTACTTCTGCTGCTCTTTTAGAGCAAGAACCTGCGCTAGCGTCGGCTCCTTTAAAAGAGCAACATTTACCTGGCTCTCCTATGGCAACTGCTTCACCTGTAGTGTTGCCTGAGACTACTGCTGTGACTTCTCCTTTGGAACAGCAGCTCGTGCCGGTGTTGGCTCCTGCGCAAGAGCAGCCTCTACCTGTAGTGTTGCCTGAGACTACTGTAGCTGCTTCGCCCACTGCATTGCTGAAGATCTCGCTTACTCCAACAGAGGCACAGCCAAGCACATCTCAAGCAAGGGCGATGATGGCTTTAACCTCAAGCCATTCACAATTGAATATTTCTACCGCTTCCGCAGCTTCGGTGCCAGGATCCCCTGCACTAACTTCGATGGCTAAAGGGGCGTCATCGGCTATGGTTTCTAGTCTCGCTGACGCACCTGAATTTCTTCAGATCTCCCTGGTATATCTAAATAGCCTTGTGAAGACAATAGTTGAGTACATGGTGAATGGTCGGGGGACTTTGAACTCCTTCCGACCTCTTTTAGAGGCAGGCTTGAATGGAGTCAGGAGTGTGGGCAATATTCAGTGGTTCGAGCGCTGTTCAGAAATTATTCTCCATTTGGAAGAGCAATTACAACGCTTCGAAGCCCTGGGCCATAAAGAACTTCAACCGCAAATCGTGTCTACTTTGGCCAGTCTTCAAGTTGCAGAAGCAGCTCGCCGAGAGGCGATAGAATGGGACTTGGCTGAAAGAGAACGTCAAGTTGCAGAGCTTCATGAGCATAATATTCGGAAGCAGGAAGAGTTAGAACGCTCGACGACTTCTATGAATTCGCTTCGTGATAGACTCGTCGAAGCTGAGGCCGAAGTCCTGCGCTTAAAGGCTAAACTTTCCCGTGAAGAAAACGTTGTTAATATCCTTAGCACCCAAAATACTACTGGCGCTCTGGAATATCATACGCAGGCTCGAGCTTTGGCACAAGCCAGGAATGAAGCAGCGGCCATCATCGTACCCAGCGAGGAAGAGCTCCGGGCAAAGGCTGAAGCTATGGTGCGAACCACTCACGAAGAGGAGCTAAACCAAATTAGGGCCCAACTCACTTCTTTTGATTTGATGCGTGAGTGAATTTTGCTCTTGTAATGTTCTTTTGATAAGAACAAGATCGTCTTGTATCACTTTCTTTTGGTTCTTGAATAAAAAGTGATATTAACTTCTCATTGTTTCTTGCATTTATCATGTTTTGATTTTAAGTAACAAATCACGAGAAATGCCTGAGATGTATTTCTGACTTAGAATAGATCTCCTCAATAATTCTGATGCAGCGAACTCTCTTTATTATCGTTTAAGATACTTCTAGAAAGTTTTAAACTACTGAGGACTATTTTCTTCCCGTAATGGGGCTGAATGGTAGAATTCTTCATGTGTTATGTTTTGCTTTAAACACTAAAAGAAGTCTATAAATGCTAGAGGTGTAGTTTTAACTTAGCAAGAGAGATATTGCGATCGGGGCAATTTTGAGGACTTATCGTTCTATTGACGAGAATCGATAAGTTGATTTTGTCAGAGGTGTAATTTTAACGTAACAGGAGAAATATTGCGATCGGGGTAATTTTGAGGACTTATCGTTCTATTGACGAGAATCGATAAGTTGATTTTGTCAGAGGTGTAATTTTAACGTAACAGGAGAAATATTACGATCGGGGCAATTTTGAGGACTTATTGTTCTATTGACGAGAATCGATAAGTTGATTTTGTCAGAGGTGTAATTTTAACGTAACAGGAGAAATATTATGATCGGGGCAATTTTGAGGACTTATCGTTCTATTGACGAGAATCGATAAGTTGATTTTTATCAGAGGTGTAATTTTAACGTGACATTTGTGGGGAAAGAATATTATAGCGTCTCACTGAGGAGAACTACTAAGTGTTTTATCATTGGAGCGATGAATTGTGAAACTTGTGATTTGAACAAGATTTTGAGGAATTTTGTTACCCCACTGAAAACAAGTTATTTATTGCTCTGCTGAGGAGAGCTAATAAATTGACAATGATTTGGGGACTTATCATTCTATTAACGAGAATTGATATGTAGATTTTGGGGTGTAGAGGTTTTGATCAACACTCCGTTAAACGAGCTCACAGGTGCATGTTCTTCATTTAGAAGAATTGCAACGCTGAGGTGACCTTCGCGTTTGATGTTTGAAACGCGAGGCTCGGGCCTTCATGACGCTGGCTCAAGTTTTACCCTTGTGAAATTGAACGCGGCTGTGAGCTTCGCGTTTTGAAGATGGTTGGGATTCATTCCTAGAATCCTGTGCCATCTTAACAGCTTGGTGGCTGTTATAAATAGACCTGAATGGTCATGTCAAGAGTCACTTGACTCTCAAAATTTTTGGCTGTTCCCCAGAACGAGAATTCTCGTTTGATTTCGGCGAGATCTTCGACGAACTTCGTCTTCCTCGTTCAAGAGCATTTCCTCCGATTGACCGCATCAATGGTGCCTCGGAGAAGGGGTTCGAACTCCAAGAAAATCGCTGAAGCGATTTCCGACATGCCGTCGGCTGAGAACGCCGGCGGTGTTCTTGTTCGTGCGGGAACATCCTCGTCATCACTGCCGTCGCAGGGGCCTCCCTGTCGTGGTGAGTGCTGACATAAAATAACTTGCCTTGGCAAGTTCTTTGAAAACCCTAGATGGGTTCTTGATAACGAGGAAGATGACTCGTTTTAACTCAATAAAAACGCGGGGTTGGGACCCCATGTGGGTCTCGACCCTCGTGTTCAAGTTTTTCAACACGAGATTGACTCTCGCGTTTGAGACTTCTGACACGAGGTTCGACCTTCGCGTTGGAGATTTCTGACGCGAGGTTCGACCTTCGCGTTGGGGATTTCTGACGCGAGGTTCGACCTTCGCGTTGGGACTTTAACCCTTCGTGTTTCAGACTCTGTCTTTACGTCAATAGCTCGCTTCTAGCTGCTAACTTCTGCTTTTGATCGTGTAGTGCTTTTCCCAAACGTGCCGCTTTCACAAGAGCATCATTTTGGACATATCGGTGGACCTGACACGAACGAAATATTCAGTCTTCAGAACATAATTCCATTGTGTACCTTCCCCGATTCAGAAAGAGCGGAAATGATTAAATTCCCTCAATGCTCTACTCTCAGGATTCTGATAACTGACTTAGACTTGGAGACCCCTGTCGGTCATGCCCAGTTTCCTAAGCTAGCGTTCATATTTGGAGATCGCATACCAGTCGATAATCATCTCACATATGTGGAAGATTCAAAGCTGCTGCGGAGAGGTGATAGTCGCCTTTTATTCCTTCCAAACATGAAGAGGATGTACCCACTCTCCTATTTCCTAAACGTGAGTTGCCGTCGGGGTTTGACCTTTGACATAGTAAAGGAGAAGGAGAACGTGTCGCTCGGATTTGGTCGGCGAGCTCGTACACAAATTGGGGGACAACTCAAGGGGTTAAGACCTGGTTTGTTTGAGAAGAAGGATCTAGTTCCAGAGATGCCACGTCCAGCGAACATCTTTATCCGCCAATTCCTTGCAATTAAGGGTGAATTCTCTACCCAGGCGTTCAGATCTCCTAGATGGGTCTGTTCTGGAGAAGGAGGTTGGTGGACCCGCATGGTTGACTTCGTTCTTGAGGAGCTTAAGGAATCGTTCACTCAATCGGGTCTTACAGTTCCTGTGTTAGCTACACTAAGTTTCCACAATTTCTTCGCTATGTTGGAGAAATATAACCCGGACAGCTGCACATTTTTCACACCTGCGGGAGAGTTAGATTTTGCTCTTCATGAGATGCAGGCAGTGTCGGGGTTGCCGCTCGAAAAAACGCCCTACGAGGAGTTTATCCCCACCACCAAGGAGCTTTCCTTACTGAATGTGGCGCACCCAGAAATTTATGCTACTTTCTGGAAATTGATGTGCCACTTCCACATATGTGCCCAAGTATTTGGGATGCGTGGAGGGGGCATTATGCATACTAAGTGGCCAGACTACCTCTTTCAAAACTTAAATCGGAAAGATGTAGCCATATCCCGTGTCGCCGTTATCTCTCGTAAGGATGCCAAAGCTCGAATTACGGCTTCCGGTGCTACCTATAAGACAGAGCATGCCAAGGATGATTTGGAAGCTGGTGTCGAATTTGAAAGTTTCCACTACCAAGCCACAGTTCCTATCTCTGACACGGCTCTACTTGCGGGCTTCTTCATGATTTGGTTGAAGCGGTGTGTGGTGCCGTCAAGACCAATAGAGGCGATATTAGCTGAGGTTGTGTACCCAGCTATTTTGCTAGCGCATGGGAGACCTGTGAGTCTCCTTACTGCTATGGTTGGCTGTATTCAGAACGGTCTGAGGGTGTTGACTTCAGAACTTCTCAGTGCTGCTGGGGTCAAAGCTACTAAGAAGAAAGCTGGGAAATCTCCTCAACCACGTGTACCAGTGCCGTATACATATGTATACGAGGGTGATGATGCTTATACTCCCTTCGTACAGAGATTGGAGTCGGCCACGTGGACTAGTTCTTATATAGTCAGGGCTCGACAGCTTCTATCCCGGGAAGACAATTACCGGGTTTTCTGTTGCGCTCCTAATTTCGACGGAGCTGACGTGGAGGATGCCCGTTTCATGGACTTGCTTTTTGAGGGCTCGTCTTCTCTGGAAGAGGGCACCTTTAACTGGCTCCTTATGATCAGGTTGGGCTATCTGGTCTACCGCTTGTGGGAGAAGTGTATAATCGAGCCTTACATACCTTCTCGGTTCGCCAGACAGTTTGGATATGACCAACTCTATGTTGGCAATCCTAACCCGGCGTTAGCTCAGATTGGAAATTTGTATGAAGGAGCTCACGCATGGTACTTCTTCTCTGCCGGGGGAACTCATGCGCAATTCATCTTACCCAACTCACCACCTGGCTGCTCTACCGTTATGGATTTCCGCCAGTGGTTTGATGAAGCCTTTCGGGTCTCGGAATATGACATTTATACTTCATGTATAAACGAGATTGGGGAATTGTATCGTTCGAGAAGCGGTTCTACGAGTACTCATCTGCCAGGGATAGAAGAATATCTATCCTGTGAACAGGAAGCGACCGGAGCTATTGAAGCTCCTCAGAACTCGTCCACCATAGAACCTTCTGAGGAAGAGGTTCCTACGAGGGTGATGATGCTTATACTCCCTTCGTACAGAGATTGGAGTCGGCCACGTGGACTAGTTCTTATATAGTCAGGGCTCGACAGCTTCTATCCCGGGAAGACAATTACCGGGTTTTCTGTTGCGCTCCTAATTTCGACGGAGCTGACGTGGAGGATGCCCGTTTCATGGACTTGCTTTTTGAGGGCTCGTCTTCTCTGGAAGAGGGCACCTTTAACTGGCTCCTTATGATCAGGTTGGGCTATCTGGTCTACCGCTTGTGGGAGAAGTGTATAATCGAGCCTTACATACCTTCTCGGTTCGCCAGACAGTTTGGATATGACCAACTCTATGTTGGCAATCCTAACCCGGCGTTAGCTCAGATTGGAAATTTGTATGAAGGAGCTCACGCATGGTACTTCTTCTCTGCCGGGGGAACTCATGCGCAATTCATCTTACCCAACTCACCACCTGGCTGCTCTACCGTTATGGATTTCCGCCAGTGGTTTGATGAAGCCTTTCGGGTCTCGGAATATGACATTTATACTTCATGTATAAACGAGATTGGGGAATTGTATCGTTCGAGAAGCGGTTCTACGAGTACTCATCTGCCAGGGATAGAAGAATATCTATCCTGTGAACAGGAAGCGACCGGAGCTATTGAAGCTCCTCAGAACTCGTCCACCATAGAACCTTCTGAGGAAGAGGTTCCTACGGAGATTGAAGAGGGAAGGCCAATTGCTGATTCTCCCGAAGAAAAGACATCTGAGGAGATTCCTGCAGAAGAGCCTATTCCTAAACCTCGTTCTTTAAGATCGAGTAAGAAGGCTCTTTCTGCTGCTGAGCAAGGCGAGTACAATAGGAGAATTCGCAAGCGGATACTTGTTATGGCCAAAAATTCCAAAAAGGCCAAGTTAATGGGGGATGCGATGAAGTCTGCGCTCGTTGAGCGTTTAACTGATGAAGGGGACGAAATGCCCCAATCCACCCCTTCCATTTCTGAGGACGCTAGAGCTGGAGAGTTATCGCCCGTTGAGGGTTCTGAATCCGCTCCTCTTTCTCTTCCGCGAGACGAAAGTGCATGTAAGGGCCCTTCTTCCGAAGTTGCTCGATCACCTGTTCAAGATGAACACGCGGGTCCGATCTATCCAACCATTCCTCCTCCACGCTCGAAAGCTCTGAAGAAATCGATTGAGGAACTGGAACGCTGGATGCAGACAATTGTTAATATTGTTAGTGTTGAGGCGATTTCTTATGAAGATTGTGAGCCCATCTTGACCCAATGTTTGGATGATATCCAGAATAAAGGGGATGCATTATGGACTGAGCATTGTCGGTGGGGAATCGCTCTTTTGAAGGCCGAATTAACAGCTTTCAGGGAGCTGCAGCGTACCAATCTAGACTCTGAAGTGGAGCCGGCTCTTTCCTTGGCGATAATCTCCAGAGCAAATCACCCAGGGACCCTTCGCAAGGACTTGTCTGACAAAAAGGCCCGCATATCAGCTTTAAGGAAGCAGCACTCTGTAGTATATGCTAACATCAAAAGTGTTGCTTCTGATATCCGTGACATCGACAAGACTATCGATCGATTAGAGGCCGAGTTGGACCAGAAGAAAGCCCAATTGGCCCACTATGAGGATGTCAAAAAAAAGCTTGAGCATCAAAGTGACTGAATTTATACTGATTTTTGTCGTACGCTCCACGCGGCTGAGCGGATTCGCAAAGATATTGTTGCTACCGCCCCTGTTGAAGCAAAACTCAGAAAGGAGATCGAAGAACAAGTCCGAGCAGCTCACCGGGAGAAACTTTCTGCTTTCAAGTCTAGACTAAAATCTCTCAAGTTAATGAGGCCTGATGTTTAGATTTCGTCCTGTTCTTGACTAAGGAATCTTGTATCTTTTTCATTTTGTTTGTCACCATTTTGTGTTTAGATTAACAACATTGAATGAAAATGATATTCTTGTATCTTTTTCATTTTGTTTGTCACCATTTTGTGTTTAGATTAACAACATTGAATGAAAATGATATCACTTTTGCCTTTCATCGTCTCTTTTTACTGGGATCTGGTTCAAGACAATGGAAAGTAATGCAAATGCTATCGAAATTCCCTTTATTATTTATTTAGAATAATTCCATCAAATTACAATCGTCAGAGGTGTAGTGTTAACATGATGAAATACAAGATAGAATTACACCATAAATAAGCAACCCCCAGCCTGATTTAACTGGGGTTTAGGGGGCTACATGATTTACGGGAAGTATCTCTTAAGGAACTTCCCATTAATTGGCATCATGAGCCTATCTCCTTCTTGGTTGATGAGGCGATAAGCTCCATTCGAATAGACTGATTCTATTACGAAGGGCCCTTCCTATTTAGGATTGAACTTCCCTTTGGTTTTGTGTGTCATCACCATGGGTCGTCTGTTGGCCAAAACTAGATCGCCTTTCTTGAAAATCCGTTCCTTAACCTTCTTGTTGTAGGCTTTGGAAATACGGGCTTGATACAACTCGATTTGTTGCTGAGCTTGAAGTCGTTTGTCATCTAAGGCTTCAAGTTCTTGTAGATGTCGTTGATGCTTTTCTTATTCTGTTAGTCCAGTTATAATAGCGACTCTCAGAGAAGGGATCTGGATTTCTAATGGCAATACAGCCTCGCAGCCGTATACCAGAGAGAATGGTGTAGCTCTTGTAGAGGTCCTTACTGTCGTGCGGTAAGCCCACAGACATTCACCAAGTCTTTCATCCCAATCGCGCCGGCTCTTGGAGACAAACTTTTTGAGAAGCTTCACTATGGTTTTGTTAAAAGCTTCTGCAAGACCATTTGCTGGCGGATAATATGTTGTAGATGCAACGCTTTGGATTCTGAATCTGTCACAGAATCTCTGAAACCCAAAGCTGACGAATTGTGTCCCGTTGTCGTGAACTATTCGCCTCGGGACTCCAAAATGGTAGATGACGTGATGTTTGATGAACTTGATCACATTCGAAGTCTTGACTTCTTTCAGCGGGATAGCCTTCGCCCATTTGGAGAAATAGTCGGTTACGGCTAGAATGAACCGGTGTCCCTTGGACGTCGGAGGGGAAATCGGTCCGACGATATCCATACCCCACATTTCGAATGGCCAAGTTGCCGATGTGGGGTGTAAGTTTCCCGGTGCTTGGTGGATGAAATCTCCATGAATTTGACACGCGTGACAACGTTTAGCGTAGTCAACCGTGTCTGAAAACATCTTCGGCCAGTAATAGCCGATTCGTCGGAGACGATCCCCTAATTTAGCTCCGGGCTGATGAGCTCCGCACATTCCACCGTGAGCTTCCTTAAGGGCCTCTTTTGCTTCCTTCCGAGAGAGGCATCGAAGTAAAACTCCATCGTAGGATTTGCGATACAGGACTTGAGAAACTGCATCGTAATAGAGTCGGAGGGCTTTTCTTTTAATAGAGGCCGCTTCCTTAGGGTCATCGGGCAAGATCCCGTATAGGACATAGTCGATGTACGGGAATCTCTAATCTCTGGATTCAAACTCCATAGAGGTTGTACAGACTTCTTCTGTCAATGTTTTGTCTGGTTTTTCCTCCATAGGAATCTTGGAAAAGTATAGTTTCCGTCCCGCAACTGGAATCGTTGTTTCTACCCCCGGTGGCAATGCTAATGAAGTTGCCAAAGAGGCTAAAGCATCTGCATACGCATTCTGTGCTCGTGAAACATACTCGATAAAGAAACCTTCAAACTTTTGAGCTTGCTTTAGCACTGCGAAGTAATACGGGATTAGATCCTCGTGACGTACTTCGTATTCCTTTTGAGCTTGCTTTAGCACTGCGAAGTAATACGGGATTAGATCCTCGTGACGTACTTCGTATTCCCCTCGGACTTGGTTAACAATGAGCTGCGAAGTAATACGGGATTAGATCCTCGTGACGTACTTCGTATTCCCCTCGGACTTGGTTAACAATGAGCTGAGAGTCGCCGTAAGCCTCGAGGTGCTGAATATTAAGTTCTTCAGCAAATTGCATTCCTAATAGCAGAGCGTTATACTCGGCTACATTGTTGGTACAAGGTTCGATTAAGGAGAATCCTCTTAGGATTATGTGGCCGTTCGGAGAGATTAATACTACTCCTGCTCCCGCGGTAACCCATGAGGATTTGCTCTAGACGCCCCGTCGAAGAATAACCTCCACACTTGCGTAGCTTCTTGAGTAGCGCAAGCTTCAGCGACTTCGTCAGGTAATTCTTCATATAGCTTAGACGTTCCTGACACTGGGTGATCGGCTAAGAAGTCTGCCAGTGCTTGACCTTTGACCGCCTTTTGAGGCATGAACCGCATGTCATATTGTGACAAGAGAATGACCCATTTTGTAAGCCGACAATTTAGAGATGACGGTTTTGTCATCAGAACTCTCAAGGGATTCACCTTAGAGATGACCTGAATGGTTTGTCCAACTAGGTAATGTTGCATCTTTTGAACTGTGAATACCAAGGCGAGACATTCTTTTTCGATCGGATTATACCGGTGTTCGGCTCCCATCATGGTCCTGCTCAGGTAATAGATGGCTTGCTCTTGACCCTGATCGTTGTTCTGGGCCAACAAGGCTCCAAGAGAATGGTCCATGGCTCTCACATACAACAGGAATGGTTTTCCTGATATTGGGGCCACGAGAACTGGCGGTTGAGTGAGATATCTTTTAATCTCCTCGAATGCTTTTTGACACTCTCCATCCCAAACAAAGGACATTCCTTTCTTCATGAGCTTAGAGAAATGTTGGCAACGTCCTAAAAGATTCGATATAAATCTTCGAATGTAAGCCAGTCTACCTTGCAAACCTCTAAGCTCTTTGAGATTCTTCGGAGGTGGCATGTCTTGGATGGCACGCACTTTCTCTGGATCAAGAGAAATTCCCTTGGAGGTAACAATAAATCCCAGGAATTTTCCGCTTGATACTCCGAGGAACGATTTTGTCGGGTTCATCTTCAGCTGATGTG
Organism: Asparagus officinalis; assembly: GCF_001876935.1. Taxonomy (NCBI): domain Eukaryota; kingdom Viridiplantae; phylum Streptophyta; class Magnoliopsida; order Asparagales; family Asparagaceae; genus Asparagus; species Asparagus officinalis. Next base: position 123,192,561 of record NC_033797.1, on the reverse strand, counting down.
CTCGCATGATCTCGAACATTATCTTCAGATCTGTAAGATGATCACCTTTACATTGGCTCTTTACTGCTATATCATCAACGTAGCATTCGATCTTCTTTCGGAGGTGTTTGTGAAAGATCGTGTTCATCGCACGTTAATAAGTTGCACCTGCGTTTTTCAGGCCGAAGGGCATCACTGTGTAGCAATACACCCCCAGTGGCGTTCTAAAAGCCGTATGTTTTTCGTCGTCCGGGTGCATCTTGATCTGATTATACCCATAGAATCCGTCCATGAAAGACATCCTTTCATACTCGCAGGTGTTGTCGATCATAACATCCGTGATAGGAAGTGGGAATTCGTCTTTCGGACAAGCGGCATTAAGATCACGGAAATTGATGCATATCCGGACCTTACCATTCTTTTTGGGAACTGGAACAATGTTGGCTACCCAGTCCGGGTGTTGTTCTTCCCTAACAAAACCTGAGTCTATAAGCTTCTTAACTTCTGACTCAATTGATTCCATGATCTCTGGACGAAACCTGCGTTGTTGTTGTTTAACGGGTTTTGCATCAGGATCGATGTTAAGACGGTGCATGGCAACCTTCGGGTCCAGGCCAGGCATATCTTCATAATTCCAAGCGAAGACATCTATATATTCTCGGATGAGAGATATAAGGTCTTCTTTTTCTGATGGTGATAAGTCTTCAGCTATGAAGATGGGCTTAGCATCATGTTCATCTCCCATGTTGACCTGGATCACCTTATCTTCAGTGGGTAGTTCGCGTTGTTCGAAACGCATATCCCACAAGATGTTAAGACGTTTGATCCAAGGGTCGTCGGTTGATTCGACTAACTCTTCATCACCCCCTGCGTCTTCATCTGGGTGACTAGTTGAAACCATGTTCACAGTCAAACTTTTAAAGAAAGGTCCGACACTGACGTCGGATTCCCAGGAAGAGGTTCCGGGTGAATGATCCTGACGTAGGTAATTGCTGATTTCGTTTTCCGAGGCAGGGGGAGGCGTAACGTAACCCACGCCTCTTCCGGGTTTTTGATAATAGTCCGGAGGTTTTCCTTCAGGAGTGAGAGACATTCGGATCAGGGTTCGTCTTCCTTTCCCAAAGTTCAAGCCCTGTTTCTCATTAAAGTTATACCCCATTCGTTTCATTAAGTATATAGAATTGGGTTCGTGGTAATGAAATTGGGGAACTCCATCATCTTCCTCTGAACTTGCTCGCTTGAGTTGTTCGGGTTTGACTTTACCAAAACAGATCGGCTTCTGCCCTTTCCTTTTGGATGGGACTTTGAAGAAAGCCTTCTGTGCATCCTCCACTTCTAAATCTGAAACGAAGGATGACTGGATTGGCAAGATGAGCGACGCCTCTGTGCACAGCACGTGCCCTGGGTTAGTACCTGCACTAGAATCATTCTCTATTTGTTTATTTTTAGAGGAGACATCAGACAAGTACGCTAAAATAAAATCTTCATTAATGCACCACTCGCCCTCACTCGGTACATTATTACTCTCACCCTGACCCATTACATCAAAGTTTAATTCCCAAGGACAATCTTCCTCAAGATCTGGTTCGATGTCAGCTTCGTTACCGCTGTCTACATCTTCTTTCTCTTGGGATTCCAAATAGAAGACGGAGTCGGTATGGAAGTTTTCCACTCCTCGGAAGGGGTATTTTTCTGCAATTAAGGTTCGGACTTCCCCCTCGTCATTGGCGTACTTCATGACCTGATGCAGAGTAGATGGGACAATGCGGTTTGCATGTATCCATGGTCGTCCTAGTAGAAGATTATAGGACGTGTCCGCATCTATGATGTAGCATGCTACTTCAGACTTAAGATCTCCGATTTGACACCTGAGTTTGATCTTTCCCAGGGGTCGGGTGTTGTTTGCATTGAACCCGAAGATAGTAGTCTGGGTGGTGTGCAGCCGGTGTATAGGAATCCCTAAGACTTGCATGACCCTGTAAGGCATGATGCTGAGCGCTGAGCCCGGGTCAACTTGAACACGACTGATTTCGGAGGATCCAATATACCTGTGTAGTACAGAGGTCAGTCATGCTCATGTTTGACCTGCATGTCTTCTTGCGTGAACGATATGCAAGGTAGACTTCTCGTCGCTTGCAAGCATTGCAGACAAGGTTGATCATCAGGAACTTCGGGAATTGGAGAGACTTGGGTGATGAAGCTCTCCGTATTCTTTAAAGCTTCGATCAGAGCTTCTTTGGTAGTTTTGGATAACCTCAGGAGCTCATATAAGGTAATCCTAGCCGGTATGTTAGCCAACTGCGCCATAACATTGAACTGGAAGGGAGTGCTCGATTCTCCAGATTCCTGGTGGAGATTTTTGTTGAACCGAAGCTCTTTTTGCTTCCCCTTATCAACTGGATTTTTCGGAGCAGAACCCCCAGCGTCTTGGGGCTGTTCCTCGCCTTCTGGAGCATTCTGGCCATAATCCCTCAGGTAAGCTTTTCCTGACCGAGTGCCAGGGTTATCCCCTGGGTATGCTGCTAGAACAATCCTCTCCTCTTCTGAATCAGTAAGAGGTTTGAGGTGGTCATCATTTTTAGTAATGGAGGGCTAATCGTGTTGGAAGACTTAGCCTTGCCTCCCTTCTTTTTGGACGAGGTGTTCGTCCACTGTTGGTCTCCCACCAGGTCGGGGTGGACCCACATGATCTCCCCTTTTGAGGTAGTGAGGGGGACTAGCCCCCCGTCCTTCTGACTATGCACGTCAACATTCTTCAGGTGCATTTCTCCCTTGCTAATGGGGACGACGCCGTACGCAGTTACCACTGGGGGAAAATCACTAAATTGGACCGCTGTCATATTGGTGGATACGGTCTTCTGCTCCGGCTTCAATGTGAGCACATTAGCATTTACCAAATTCTGCAAGATGTCTTTAAAGACATAACACTTTTTGGTAGGATGTCCAAGGAATCTGTGGTAACGACAATAGTTAGGGTCGTCTACTTTCCCTGCTTCATCCGGCTTCCTGATTTCAGGCAGCTGCAGCTTGTTGTTCTTTCGGAGCAGCTGGAATAAGGTATCTACGTGCTCCTCTTTGAACGAATACTGCTTGGGCGCTCTTTGTTGATTTGGCGCATTGCCTTGCTTATTCGGCGGTGGAACTCGCGTGTAGTCGGCTGCTAAAGTCTCTTTTCCCTTAGACCGCTGGGCGTTTTGCTGATTACGTTGTTGCTGCGGTTTGGGTTGCGGCTCTTCTTCAGCTTTAACTCGAGCCACTATCTCTTCAGCTTGTTCTCCTTGTGAAACTAATTGTCTCCAGGAGCGACACTCTGCTACCCCCATCTGAGCAAGGAGCTGGGTCTGCAGGTTGTACCTGCAAGTTTCAACCAGAGTTGATTGGGTCATACCTGAGGGGCATCGCAATGCTATGCTGCGGAATCTTTCCACATAGGCCTTGATAGACTCTCCTTTCCTTTGTTTAGTGGCAAGAAGAGTTGGGACTGAGACCTCTGTATCGTCCTCGAAGAATCTGGCCAAGAAGAGCCTTTCCAGATCTACCCATTTCTGAAATAGATCCAGCAGGCAGCTTCATGAACTATTCAAAAGCGACACCCTTAAGGGTACCGATGAATAGTCTGGTCAGGATGGCGTCGTTCGCTACCACATCTCCAGTTTGGGATTTGAAGTAGTAAATATGCTGATTCGACGATCCTATACCATCGAACGGTTGTAAGGTAGGGGCCTTAAATTTCGGTGGGTAAGGAGCTGTATCCCACTCAGCAGGGTAAGGCCGCACTACTCCCTCTTCGCGGAGCTCGCTTCTGTTGGCGATTGCATTGAGGCGAGCTTCCAGTTCATCCATCTTGGTGGATTGAGGGTGTACTTCTTTCTCCATCTCCCTCTCACCTTCGGAAGAGGATTCCAAATTGTGAGTCTCACGATCTGAATGTTCGTACGTTTTTTGTTTTTCCTTTGAAGTTGTTCTCCGGGAAGACTCAGGTTTGTGGCCTTTTTCAGTAAGAAGCTGAGCCAACATATCCTTTAATTGGAGAAGTGTCTCCTGTTGCGCCTGGAGCATGACTTGATGTTCGTCCACTCTTTTGGCGATGTCCTTATGGTTCCCTGTTGTGTAAGCGAAGACCTCGCGTGCTCCAACAGAGCTTGAAGACTGAGATTCGGCTATTGCCGAATGTTCATCACTTGTTGTAATGCCTTTGGCTAACTTTTGATAGTTAATCGGGCGAATAGCTCCTGTCCGCGTCCGAGTATTCTGATATACTCCTTCGAACTGGTCACAAATTTCCCTAACAGTTGGGGAATGACTTCTTTGCGACTCATCGGAATCAGTATGCGAGGCTTTCCCTCGGCCGATCATGTTGATAGTGACCTGAGGGTATTCCGCTTCAGCTATCTTCTTTCTGTAGCGGCGTTGTCATTTAGCAGGCCTAACAACGTTCGTCAACCTGTCAAATACGGACTGCCGAGGTGTAGATGCACAACAATGGCATTCTGACAGGACTGCCGAGATAAGCCTCTCACATTGACATGAGTGAGCTGCTTGTACTGTTGGTTTTCCTCTCGACAATAATCCCCGCAAGTCAGGAACTTGGGAGGAAACTTTCCCCGGGCTTGGAGGTGGAGATGGAACCCCCTGCCCTTGGGTGGGTGAGATTGGTTCTTGTCGAACATGAATTTTGAAGCCATGCTGACTTTTTTGAACTTGACGGACCTCTTGACGATCGCGTTCTTGAGAAATAACGCGAGGGTCGCGTTGAGATTTGTAAATACTAGGCCGAGGCCTGTGTTTAAATGATGAAACAGACCCCTGAGGGTCCTGTTTTGATTGAACACGCCCCTGAGGGTCGCGTTTAGTTGGTGAAACAGACTCCTGAGAGTCATGTTTTGTTTGAACGCGCACCTAAGGGTCACGTTTAATTTGTGAAACAGACTCTTGAGAGTCATGTTTCATTTGAACGCGCACCTGAGGGTCGCGTTTAATTTGTGAAACAGACTCTTGAGAGTCATGTTCTATTGGAACGCGCACCTGATGGTCGCGTTTGGTTTTGGCAGCTCCCTTCTGAGGGCTGCGTCTTGAATGAACAACGCGCCACTCAGGGTCGCGTTTCATCTGAATCAGCCGAGGCTCGTAGTTGGGCTCGTTGCCTCGAAGTGAGCGTTCTTCTTTGGGAACGCTATGCTCGGTTGGATTTTCAGGAACGCGGTCTTCGCGTTGGGCCAATTTTCGGCTTTCACGTAGATGTGCTCGTCGTATGGATCTTCTCCGTCGGCGAGCGGCGTTCTTCTTGGCTTGTTTCAAAGCCTTAGCAGCAGCGTCGTTGACGTTTATGGAACTCGTTTCCTCCAGAGGCCGTTTGTGGCCCGAAGCATGTCTTGCTGATGCGGATGTGGGATTTTCCGCCAGCAGAGCAAGTTTGAGTTCCTGGCCGAAGGAGAGGGCTTTCTTCGGCACTTCGACAACAGAGTTGACCTTCTTAGAGGTCTTACGGACATCGTGCTTAGCCTTGGGGCTAAGCGATCCAGAGGATAATGCTTCCTCGTACTTAGCTTGATCAAACTCTACGACGAGAGTTTCTACTGTCGTTCCCATGAGGTGGACGTCGGACTGCGCCACCACTTCATCGTCGGAAAAGCTAGTCCCCAGCGGAGTCGCCATCTTTTGTATGTAGGGAAGAATAAAGAAAATTTGACTTGTATTTCTTTGATTCCGATTACAATTCGATTACAAAAGAGAGGAAAACGAATTTGGTTTTCCCCTTTGTTTAAAACTGGGTTCTTCTCGGTAGCGATGGAATGCCTCCTTCGATTGCTTGCGTCGAATTTGCTCTCCGTTGACGATCCGACCGTCTTCTATCTCGTGGGAACGATGAACTTCTGTGGAAAATTTGATAAATAACTCTGAATGAGTTTAAGAACTTTGAACGAGTTTGAACTCTGTGAATAGAGTTGTTAGAACAGAAAATTCGGTTAATGATCAAGCTGTTATTCTGTTGTCGAAGAATCCTCTCAGGTTTGATCTTCTGAGTTTGATTCAAAAATCCAATCTCCCAGGATTTCGTGCTGCTGCTCTATCTCTTTTAGAACTAAAAAATCTCCAACCTGTGCGGTTTTGATCTTCAGAATCCCCCCTTGCTTCGTTGGGTTTGTTGAGCTTTTATAGGGGGATAAGAGGTTGTAACTGACCCCTATATCCGCTCCTACGTGGGCGAAAATCCCTCAGAACGTGGGATAAACGGTTCTGGAACCGTTCGACTCATGTTTGAACGAGTCAAACGCCCATTCTGGCGTTCAGAACCCAACTTCGTGTCTTAGGATTGAGACGCGAAGTTGGGTGTTAGCTGAACACCATTGAACGCGAGGGTCGCTCGCGTTTTGGCTTGTTGTCTGCTCAGAAACGCGGGGGTCGGTGTTGGTTGGACCCCTACGAACGCGAGGGTCACTCACGTTCAGCTAGTGTCTTGGAGACGCGGGGGTCGGCGTTGGTTGAACCCCTACGAACGCGAGGGTCACTCACATTTGGCCTGTGGCTTGGAAACACGGGGGTCGCCTGCACTTTCAGAGTTGTAACGCGGGGATGACATCCGCGTTTTTGAAGGAGCTATTTGACTTGTAACTTCTTCTGTGGAGCGTTGCAAGGACCGTTGTTCAGTAATCCTAGCTTTAGCTATTGTGGGGTGTGAACGTCGTCAGATTGTAACTTTCACTGTAGATTGTGAAGACTGCTGAGTAGAGTTTTCATCAGTTGTCGGAAGTGTCGTTGAATTGTAACTCTTCTCGATCTATGTGAAAAGTCCTCTATTTGCCGCTTTCGATTGTCGACCCGAAAGCTATTTGATTGTAGCTTTCGTTGTTGAAGCTAGACGGGAATCAACATCCATAGTGTTTTGAAGACGAATATCTGCCCACAGCTCTCTACCAAGCAACTATTTGATTGTATGTTTCGATTGTCGGCGCGAAAGCTATTTGATTGTAGCTTTCGTTGTGGGAGCTAGACGGGAATCAACATCCATAGTGTTTTGAAGACGGATATTTGCCCACAGCTCTCTACCAAGCAACTATTTGATTGTATGTTTCGATTGTCGGCGCGAAAGCTATTTTGATTGTATGTTTCGATTGTCGGCGCGAAAGCTATTTGATTGTAGCTTTCGTTGTGGGAGCTAGACGTGAATCAATATCCATAGTGTTTTGAAGACGGATATTTGCCCACAGCTCTCTACCAAGCAACTCACCAACTAAGTCCAACCTTTTATTTCTAAAATCATTACACTGCTCATCAGCATCTCTAATAGTTGCTAATAATATTAGTCATGTTGTTGTCGCAGCCATCAAGATCAATCATCTCAGAAATGGGGTCGTGTACGTGGTGATTGTAGAATTGCGGATGCAGTGATTAGAAAGTCGTCTGATTGTGACTTCCATTGTCGGAGTTTGATAGGGATCAGCTATCCATTGTGATTTTTAGACAGCCTACAGTCCTTTCACATTAGCTTCCTCCTGAGCAAGCTGCGGTTCTTTTAGAGCCAATTCCGCTTGTAATTGAGTGATTGCTTCTCGAGTGGTGCGCACAGCAGTAGCGGAAATCGATCAACTTGACTTGTACTTGATCACGCTACTCCTGCAAAGCTGTAACATGTGCCTCTCTCTCAGACAAGCTCTTATAAACAGGTTCTTGTTGATGTGCCATTGCGACTTGAATGCTAGCGAAAGCATGTTCTGTCTCTGCCTCCAAGTCAGCATGCTCAAGGTCCTTCAAAGCTTTTAGATCCGCCTCCAAGCGAGAAATACCCTCTGTACAACGCTTGATGCATTGGGTGTCGCCCAAACACATGATGTTGTTCAGGTAGTTCATTAAGAAAGGCTTGAAAGTCTCGAAAGTACCTCGCCCTACGCTAATGAGGATAACGGTCTGCTTCATCACACCTTCCAGCTGTTCAATAAATCCCTTTAACAAATTCTAAACATCCATCGAGCTCAGAGAAGCAGCTGAAGAGGGCACGAATGCACTAGGAGTCACGGGGCATGGCGACCTTACTTGAGTAGATCCAAGGATGGATTTCTCTTGTGCTGCCCCTATAATTAGAGGAATGGAGGTCGAAGCTCGACCTAGGGCCATCATAGCAAGGGGTTCTATCATTGGAATGAAAACCAGAACTCCAGAAACTACAATGTACTAGTACACGTTTGCGGTCGACCGCTCCAAAGCTCGCGGTCGACCAGCAAGCACCCAAATGTCTGTCTGCTTCAAATTTCCTGAACTTCACCAATATTTTCATCATTTCTACATGCACATGTTCGGTATCTAGTACTTGATATTATTTCTTCGAGGAAAATTTAGTGGTTTATGTCCAAAGATTTTTTATAGATTTCAACTTGATATTTTTTTCCTTCTGGCATCAAATTTTCCCAAAATTCATCACCATTCCCTCTTGTTAGTTCTCTCCTAGACTAGCATTGATTACTTAAGTGCCTGATGGTCCTTTCTTCTTTAACTTGACCATTGGCTTGAAGTGAAGTTGCATACTAGTAAATTTTAAAAGTGAAAAAAAAACTTTCTAGAGAAGTAAAAAAAGGGAAAAATTGAGGTTTGTGTAGGACTTGACACTCTCTTTCTTTTATTTTTTTTAAAGCAGACAATTACTATTAAAGTTATAAGAGAAAATAAAAATAAAAAGCAATTTTTCTCAACTTTCTCTACACTTTTTTTTACAAAGTGAAAGAGTTAAAATATTTACATGATACATCCTTTATTTTTCACTCAATTTTCATTCGCTTTTAAAGGGCCAAACAAGAAAATTAAGTAAAAAATGGAGCCATTTTCTAACTTTATTCGAATTCACTTTGCTTTGGATAATAATGAGGCACGAGTGCATCCCATCGTGGCGAAACCTAGCCGTAGAACTAAACCCATCCAAGTATCTCACCTGGCCCAGGTTATCTTACACACTTAGCTTCTAACCCGAATCCGATCTCTCTCTCCCCTTCCCTTTCCCCAAACGAGCAGACCCCTAAACCCCTCATCCAATAGAATTCAACCACCCCTTTTCTTCGGCAACTCTTTCATGCCTCTGCCGGAGAAACCCTAACCCTAATTTTTCTGCATGGGGAAGAAGAGAAAGCAAGTGGCGACCTCAGAAGATCCGAAGAAAGAAGAAGAATGGGAACCAGAGAGGCCCAAAAGGACTCTTTTAGGGTTTAAGGATGGAGCCATTGTCGAGAAGAAGGGCGATCATCCAGTGTTCAGGAACAAGGACAAGGTCCTGGTCACGTGCTCGAGAAGAATCATCTAATAGGTAAGTAATTTTTTTTTGATTTTTTTAGAAATTTGTTTTGATGTGGATTTGTTTGTATTTATCTGGGTTTTGTTTAAATTTGAAAGGTATCGGCATTTGGTGTTAAATGTTGTGTCTCTGTTGCCGCATTGTAAGAAAGATAGCAAAGTGGAGTCAAAGGAGAGCAAAGGGGCTACTCTTAATGAGCTTGTTGAGCTAAGGAATTGTTCATATTGTAAGTTTTTCGAGGTAAAAACTCTATCTTTATATGAATTGTTGGTTTTTCTCATGAGAAATTAATGATATTAGGTAAATAAGGTATTTTGTGGATTTAATTTGAGTTTTTAACTAATTCAAATGCTTTTGATAATTTGTGGGTGTGCAAATCATGGAAGTGGTACGGTTAAGACTAGTATTTATTATAGTTCGTATACAATTTCATAGTTGCTCACTTTTGGCTAATAATGCTGTTATGGGCATAGAGTGGATTTTATGCTCATATCATGGGAAGCTGGTTCTATTTCACATATATTTGATTGTGTCTCTTTGTTGAGGGTAGTTAGATCTTTGATAATTTTGTTAGCCACTATTTGTTATTTTTTTGCTAATTTAGTTCTACTTTTAACATTTATATGAGTGTAGAAAGGGGAAAGATCTTTATCTTTGGATGGCCAAGTCACCTGGTGGGTCGTCCGTGAAGTTTCTGGTTCATGCTGGAAAGTTCCGGTTTTAGTGTATTTTGGTTACTTTTTCCTGAGATGGAATTAATACAATAGTCTGGTTAATATTTGAAACAATGAACTATGTTTTTGGATATTTCATGCTTTGATAATGGTTATAACTTTTTTGTTCATTCTCAGTGCACACAATGGAAGAATTGAAACTTACTGGAAATCACTTAAAGGATCACGGCCAATTTTAACCTTCTCTTCAAATTTTAATAATGAACCTCGGTGGATGCTTTTGAAAGAAATAATAACTCAGGTACATTTTGTTTCTTTCTTTTTCAGTAAATATAGTTACTGTTATTTTTTCAATCTATGTGCTTCTCACAAACTTACCAACCAATAGTCATGGCTGAGGTTCACAAAGATAACATAGTCAATTGTTAGCCGCTTGTATTTTTTTTGCTACCATCTCACCAAGAAAATAAGTTAAGACTATCATGAACCTACAAAGATTCCAAATCAGAAGCTCTAGTGAGTATGAAAGAGAATCTGTAAACAACTGTTTAAATCTTGCTTATAGGACCTGATGAAATACCAGGAGTGGGACTACTGGGGTAGTATAGCATAAAACTAAGTAATATAGCCAAATAATATTTGTGATTGAACAGTTGCCCAATACAGGATAAAGGAGTGGATGTTGTGATATAATGTAAGGCCATATGCCGTTACAATGGAGTTAAGGAACAGAGCTAAGCTTGTGCTATAGCATCAAGAAATAGAGGGGGGGTTGACCAGAAAGAAGTTATACCATAGTGACTCTTGAAGCGTAGGCTTTTGGAAAAGCTAGGTGTAGAAGCAGACTTAACCGTTAACTGAATGTTAGTATTGAAATACTTACCAGTGTTGAGTCTTTTAGAATTGGTGGTGATTCTAATTCATATAAGTTAATTCTCCAGTTAATGAAAACGTCTTTTCTGTTCCCTTTTGAATATACCATGAACTTGCCTTGCTCAACTGAGAGCAAAATGCGATATTGGCAAAAGGGAAAATCAATGGTGAAAATAGCAATAATGCATAGCGTAACGCTCACCTCCAGTTAACGTAAGATGCAAAATAGCATAACTCTTAACGGAGTTAAATAATTTTTTTTCTTTAAATATTTTATAAATACATAATATTTAAAATCAAATAATATGAATAATCATCACAATTTTCAAACATATCATCATCAAAATACTATCACAAATCAATATACCACCACAATTTCACAACAAAAACAACTATGTGCGCCTTAACAATCAATACCAAAAGCATAAAATACTTCAAGTTCGATACCAAATTGAAAATATCAGGACCATATCGGGCATATCGGTTGATTTTTTAGCTTTAAAAAATCTGCTGATATGATTCTTTTTTAGATCTGTTTTTTGTTATCGGGTTTTAGTGATAAAAACCCGAACTCGTTTGACATGTTCTCATGTTTAAGGGTTTCTTATGAACCCGATAGAAAGTAAAGAGAAAAAGTAGGACTACAACAAACTTGAGAACCGATCACTCTTTTTGTAAACGACGATGTCCTTCCCTCACTTCCATCTCGGCCCCTGTTGTCCATCTCCCGTTGCACTCCGAAATCCGAACCCCAATCGAACCCGATGGCGACAGAGTATACAAGCACCAGGATAAATGGAAGATGGTGATCGATGACTCATCCGAAGAACCCCGAGCAGACGAAGAAGAAGAAGAGCTCCGACACTACCTCCCTATGACGTCGAAATCCACTCATCGCAGGCGTCGCCTTTAGAATTTATAAAGTATGCTTATATTGAATTTAGAAATGCATAGATTATATTTAAGACATGATATTATACATATGTGCATTACCCGATATGATAATCCGATATTTAGTCCATGTCCCCCGATATATCCCTGATTTTTACTATTTCAGCCTACTGACATGAACCCGACATCCGACATTTAAAACATTGTTATAAGCTTCTAAGAATAGATATGTTAATTTAAAATTTTTAAATTAACATTTTCTTTGCTCAAAAGTACTGCAGTTGCGTTCACATCCAGATGCACTAGTAGTGAGAGAAAAGATACAAACTGCAAATCGTTGTAATGAAGGAGTCTCATCACCAAGTCTCTCCCACCAATAAGCTATAAATTTAGACATCAAAATCAGTATATTATGACATTATTATTGTTAAATTAAATTTCAAAGTCAAAATGAAAATTGCATAAATTAATATCTGCACTACAAAAAGCAAGGGTCCTCTAAGACATCTCTGATCCAAACTCTCCTAACCTCTTCCTATAAACATCTAGCTCATAGTCGACTTGTGCTCGCTCAACAATATTAGGGATCAGGCGAGCCATGCACTCGATAAGTCCCTTCCTCACCTCTACGTGCTTGTTAAACTTATCACCATAGAAGTATTTGGGATTAAGATAATAAGCAGCAACATGAATAGGGCAATGCCACATCCCTTACCACCTCTTATCAATTAGTTTCCAATAAGGCGTGTATTTCCTTTCAATTCCGCTACATGCATCTGCAATTTTCTCTTTTGCATTATCCATCATCTCATAAAGTAATAGCATAGAGGGCCTAACGTCATTATGGACTTCCCAGAGGGCATGCACAAGTGGAAGTGTCGTGACGAAGCAAAACATCACTCATCCCTAAAATGATGTGGAGTAAAGAACCGTGTTCCTCGTCTTCATTCCACGTGTCTTCTTTGCCTAAGTGCTTCTGAGAAACTCTTCAGAGGAGAACATGTTCCTCAAAGGCTATTTCAAAGAATTCATCTATAATGGTAGAAAGGATGTTGCGAAACGAGTAACAGCAGGTCTCAACAACTCCTTCCCACCTATGTACTTCCTCATCAGACTCAATAGTCAATAGTGATTGTAGATAAACTGAATAACTTCTTTCTCCCCTTCAAGAGTCTCTCAGTGTATCTTATCTTTTTTACGTCCTCCAACATGAGGTCAATGCAATGAGCTACACAAGGTATCTGGAGACTTTCTTATCTCCATAAGCTTTGTCCCGACAAACACATAAGAGGCATGATTATCAAGGATAACTTGTAAGACATGTTGCTCGCCAATCTTCACAATTTTATCAAATACACTAAAAAAGATACTCCCCGTTCTTGATATGAGCTGAGGCATCAATGAAGTTGTAGAAAAAAGTCCTCTCTAGTGAACTAACAAGAACATTGATTAAACCTCTACTCTTCTTGTCTGACCACCCATCAGATGTAATGGTGCATCCATAGTTTTCCCATGCTGCCTTGTGCTTTGCCTTAATGGAATCAATTCCCACCACCTCTTTTTTAGCACCTCTGTCCTTATCTCATACAAAGAGGGTTGCTTAAGCCCCGGACCAAACTTCCCGGTCACATCTGATATATCTCTTTAATATGGACTAAAGAGATTGTAAGAGAGACCATTAGAAAAAATGCATCTCCCGATCTTTTGTACCACTTCTCTTTCTATTTTGTATCTGTTCTCCATTGTGGTTTGACATCCTTGCACATTGATGAAGGTGTCTAAAAGTCCAAATGACCTAGCCAGATGGGCATTGCTTCTATGTCCACTCTCCCAACTCTTGACTTGCAACTTCTTCCACTTGTGAATATGAATCTTCCATTCTCCCAATGGAGTGAACCGAGGTGGATTTTGTTGTCTTTCCTATTTTCATTTCCTTCAAAGCCTCTGCACATTGTCTTTCAACCCACTCTGGAATCTTATCACATTTTCTTACTCCTTTACGAGTTCCTGCCAAGTGATGCTTCAATCTTGTTACTCTCGTTGTGATATGATGGTTGTAAAATTTACAATAAAGAGTGAGCAGGTTCTCTTCCTTTCCAAACTCCATGCTGTCTAACTGGATCAACACTTTTAGACATGACTAAATTCAGCAGATATATAAAGAAATAGTCTAACAATCAATGTTACAGAAGGCACTCGGCGAATTAGGCATTTTAACCAGCGCCTAGCGTATAGACATCTAGGCGTACGCCTAGGCGACGCTTAGACGTTTTGCTATTTTTAAAATTATTTAATTAAAATAATTAATAAAAATATGTATTAAATTTATATAAATTTGTAAAAAAAATAGCAATATTAGATCCACAATAAAGCATGCATAGTTAAATACTAAATAACCAAAATAATAACTAACAATATTATAGAAAGTGCTATGAGGCCTAAACATTAGAGTCGATGCCTAGAGCCTAGGAGGTTTTATTTATTTCTTATTTTTTAATTATAATAATTGATAGTAAATATTAATGTTAAAGAAGGCTAATGTGCCGGATTGATGTCTAAGCGGATTTGTTTCTTCATTTAAGTGACGGTGGAGGAGGTTTTGATGAAGGTCGAAGAAGATAGTAGAGGTGTTCATATTTGAAGATTACATGTGTTTGGAGGAGGTTGGAGGATGTGAAGGCTGCAATAGAAATCATGATCAAAGCCTAAAGGGTGTCCGTGTAAGTAGACAATACTCTCCTAAACACTTTTAATATCTAGGTAGGCACCCTAGGAGATGTCTAGATGCTAGTTAGGTGGCTTAGGTACCGCCTAGGCCTAGGTGTACGCAGTGTTATTGAGGCGCGCGCCTGGGGCGTGACCAGGGCGAAGGGTCGGTCGGCGGCAAAATCGCCCCGCTCTGGGCGGAGCGATGCACGATCACCGGAGCGCGCGCCTGGGCGCGGCTCGTGATCGCCTGATACGCCTCGTCGGGCGCATCGGCCTTGATGCACGTCGTCGATGGGCGATCGAGTGATGGGTTAAATTTAAAACGGGTTTCGGGTAAGAAGACTCGCTTATTGCTTTTCTTACCTCTTTCCTTTACGGTTTTGCAGCTTCGTTCTCATCCAAAAACCGCTGGCTGTCCATCTCTCCTTCCTCGACCCAGAGCCGCCTGACCGTCAGTCCCGCCGATACCAACTTGACGCCGTCGCCGATCCCGCCTGATGCCGTCGCCGATCCCGCCTGACGCCGTCTCCAACTCCGCCGCAGCCGTCGAAGCAGGTAAGTTTTATTTTTTCAGTTCGTTTTTTTTCTTCGATCTTTTTTTTCTTGAGACGTTCTCTTCCCTTGCTCTCTTTTCTTGTTTTCTTCCGTCGGTTTTGTATTTTTTTTTTTGGTTCCTTTTCTTGTTTTCTTCCGACACGGTTTTTTTGGGCTTGTTTTTTTATTTTGTTCGCCGCTAACATAATACTGCAGTCGTTTTTTTTTGTTTTTTTTTGTTTTTGTATTTATTTCTGTTTTTTCTTTACTTTATCTGTTTTTTTGGTTTTTTCCCATTAATTGGTTAGCTTTGGGTTAGATTTAATTTTTTCTTTTTCTGCTGTTTAATTAACTGATGCAGTGCTGTTGTTCAATTAACTGTTGATGTTCAATTGATTGTTGTTCAATTAACTGCTACATTTACATATGAAGATCTCATTAGAAAATAGGAATACAAATTATACAATATGAATATACAAATTACATATTCAATGAATGAATTATGCATATTTATTTTGGTAGATGTGTTGGGAAATTTGATTGATCTTTCATCCTTGCTCGTTGCTACTTAACTCTCAAGTATAATCTGTAAAAAAGAAAAACAAAGTCAATTAGCAAGTTAGCAACAACAAGTCAACAACTTAGAAATTAGTATAATTAGAAAAAAGAGCTTAAAATAGGTAATTAGCATGCTAACTAATAAATTATGAACGTGTAAATATTTAACTGTTAATCACTTAATTGATACTTAAAAAACATATTTCATTTTTAATTAAAACATATATTTCTTGTATCTTATTTGTTACTTTAAAATTTTAGTTAGCATAATTTGATGATTTAAGTTGCTATTCTTATAATTTTGGGTGTAGGTGACTAATAAACTTGTTGAGTATGTCTTCATCGACATCAGTGAGTGCGAATAAAGGTAGAAGATAAGATCCGACTTGGAAGTACACTTCTCTAGTTGAGGAAGGGAATTCCAACAAGCACAAGTGTATTTATTGTAATAAGATCACCAATGGCGGCATATCAAGGTAAAAAGAGCATCTTATTGGAACGACGAGGAAACGTAAAAATGTTTCCCTTTGCAATAAAGTTCCTTCGAATGTGGTTGATGAGCTTAAGGAATATGACAAAAAACAAGTAATTATTAGAAGACAACAAGCAGGGGAGAATTACATGCCGGATCTTGAAGATGATGACATGGTTGAAATAGATGAAGTTGACGAGGTTGAAGAACAAGCACAAGCAACTAGGAACAAGGGAAAGGGTGTATTGACTTCTACTCCTAATTCATCTTCCTTAGCTACAAGAGGAGGGGGAAGTGTTGGATCTTCAACAAAGAGAAAGAGGCCTATGGATTACATGTCGGATCTTGAAGATGATGACATGGTTGAAATAGATGAAGTTGACGAGGTTGAAGAACAAGCACAAGCAACTAGGAACAAGGGAAATGAGCAATTGACTTCTACTTCTAAATCATCTTCCTTATCTACAAGAGGAAGGGGAAGTGTGGGATCTTCAACAAAGAGGAAGGGGCCTATAGATTCATTTCTCTCATTTGACCCGGAACTGGATGTAGCCAAAGATGATAGAAGGCGAAAATTGCGGCAAACAAGCATTGAAGAAGGCCTCAACAAAGATGCAGTTGCTAAAGTGCATCAAGATATTGCCCGTTGGTGGTATCAAGCGGGAATTCCTTTTAATGTCGTACAACTTAGGTCCTTCAGAATTATGTTGAAGTCAGTGGGGGCTTTTGGGCCTAACTTGCCACCTCTAACATTCCATCAATTACGAGAGCCATTGCTTAAGAAGGAGAAGAAGTACACTGAAGATCTCATGCAACCTCATAAGGAGGTTTGGGCCAAAAAATGATGCTCTTTTATGTCGGATGGTTGCACTGATTGGAAGGAAAGGACTTTGATAAATTTCCTTGTGAACTCTCCTCACGGAATGGTATTTCTTTCCTCTATTGATGCTTCCGATGAGATCAAGACTGGTGCGAGGATGTTTGAGATCTTAAATGAGGAGATTAAGAAGATAGGGTCAGAGAATGTTGTGCAAATTGTGACGGATAATCATGCTAGTCTCAAATTAGCCGGTATGGAATTTTAAATTTGATTTAATTTTTTTGATATTGATTGATGTGCTTTCTAATTTCTTTAAAATTGAATGATTGAATACTAATGAGATGTTTGTTTATTGGTTCTAGGTAAATACTTGATGGATGAATATCCTCATATGTATTGGACACCGTGTGCTGCTCATTGTCTCAATCTCATACTTAAGGATATCGGAAAACTACCGTTCGTGAAGATGACCTTGAGTCGTGCTATGGAGTTGACGGGTTTCATTTATTCACATGGTTGGGCTTTGAGGTTGATGAGAGAGCAAATCAATGCTCGAGAGCTTCTTAGACCGGCGGTGACGTGGTTTGCCACTTCATTTTTGACTTTATCAAGCATCCATAAGCAGAAGAATAATCTAAGGAAGATGTTTTGCTCTGAAAAGTGGGTGGAAAGCAAGTGGGCAAGAGATCCAAAGGGCAAAGCGGCGGAGAGGACAGTTAAAATGACTAACTTTTGGAATAATGTTGTTCGTGTTCTCAAGCTCACGGGTCCTCTTGTTCGTGTTTTGAAGCTTGTTGATAACGAGAGGAAGCCGGCCATGGGGTTTATTTATGAGGCTATGGATAGAGCCAAAGAGGCTATTGCAAAAGCCTTTGGTGATGATGCAAGCAAATATTCGGAGGTATTTGAGATGATTGATAAGAGATGGAATGTTCAGTTACATCATCCTTTGCATGCTGCAGGGTTTTACCTTAATCCAATTTTTTTCTATGCCCACCCTAACATTCAAGCCGATAAGGAGATCATGAAAGGCCTCTGGGAAGTCATTCAAAAGCTTGTGCCACAACAGGATCAAGATAAAATTTCTCAAGAGTTGACTTTATAAAACTGGAGTACTTTTGAACAAGTATGTTTAATTTCATCTAATTGAATAAACGTATGCTTAAAGAATTAAGGATTTTGAGTACTAATTTGATTATTTAACTTTATATGTGTTGCAGATACACACCAAGAAGAGGAATAGGTTGGATCACAATAGGTTGCAGGATCTAGTATTTTGCAAATATAATCAAGCTTTGAAGGAAAGATTTGACTGCAAGGATATTGTTGATCCAATCAAGTTGACTGATATAGATGAAAGCAACGAGTGGTTGTTAGGTCAATTTGGAGAGGGCGACAATGCGGAAAATGACTTGGTGGATGAGGAGGATGACCTTAGATGGGGTGTTGTAGGTGAAGCAATGGGAGTTGAAGAAAATTGGGGACCAAATTTAAGGTCTACTGCTACTGCTAGGGTTCGAGGATCTTCAAGTGGTATTGCTTCGTCATCTAGGAGGAGGGAGCCGGACTCGGAGGATGAAGATGAGTTTAATGAAGAAGAGGAAACTGAGGATGAGGAGCCACTTCAGTTGGATGATGATGATGATGATGATGAGGATGACTAGAAACTTTGTTATTTTGCTACTTGCTTATTTTATTTCGTAGACTTTTGCTCGTGTTGGATATTATCTTACATTGTGATGTGTGGAAACATATGAACTTCTTTATGTTATGCATGCTAATTAAGACTTTTTCTTGATTTAGTAGGTGAAATTATATTTCTTAGTCTTTTTATGTGATAATTTATAAAAATGTTGCTTATATGCTTCTTTATCTTATGTTGGAAAATATTAGTTTGAGTTATGCGCCTCAATTAAGTGAGGCGCGCGCCTCGTTGTGCGCCTTGCGCATGGTGCGCGTAAGGGACCTTTGCGCCCCGCATTGCGCCTTGCGCCTCGATAACACTGGGTGTACGCTTAGGCGAACTAGACTGAGGCTTTTTAAAACAGTGCTAACAATATGATAATTGGTAACATATCATAGTAAAGAACATTAATCACCTAAAGAGCACTTATTATCAATCTAAAATTATAAAAAATAAACTGCAAAAGCATTAAATACTTTTGGCTAGAAATTGTAGCATATAGAACAATCTTGAGTAAGTTGAATCGGAAGTCAAGATCATACCTTGATGGGTTTAGAAATTGTAGCATATAGAACAATCTTGAGTAAGTTGAATCAGAAGTCAAAATCATACCTTGATGGGTTCAGAAGTCAGTGGGGGGTTTTGTGGGGACTTGCTTGATGACGACGAAGATGGCGAACAGGAGGAATTGATGAGGTGAGCAGGAGGAGATGATGAAGAAGAAGACGGAGGAAGAAGAGGATTTAGGTCTTCTTTGATTTGTAAAGGCGGAAGCAACGTGAGCAACAAAGGGTAGGGTAAGTTGTGATTTTTATTTATGAAAAGCAGGGTCCACCCACTTAAACTCAATTGCAACCATCAAGTTCCTTTAGAAAGCAATCCCAGCCCTTGATCTATTTGACCTACGCTCGGGAACGATATCAAGGTGCGTTACATAGCATAGACTATTGAGAAAATAGTATACGTTAATTTGTTTCTACGCCATTTTCCAGCGCCACATAGCGATGAGCCGGCGCTACGTTACGCTATGCACTATTTCGCACTATGTGGCGCCCTATTTTCTACTCTAGGGAGAATTTAGTACGCATGGTTCATAGATTAGCAATGCAGAAGATGTATTTAGAAGGAAATTATCAAAGGTGGAAAAATTAATTTTAATAAGCAGGAATAAAACAAAAATGTTCTGCTAGACATCACGTTCCAAAGAAATTATAAACCATAGTTATGTGCATGAGGCATGTGTTTGTGTTTATTCTTTCTCAATTGTTAGGTTAATAAGTTTTCATTACTTCATCTATGAGCTGTGAATGCATACTTCAGATATTAAGATAGAACTTTTATCCCAAAGAGTGGTGAAAAATTATTGTGCCCTGAACAAACATGAATATTAATCAATGACAAAGTTGAGGAATGTGGAAGTCGGCTGGCCTAACTTCAATATTTCCACACACATATAGTTTCAGATTTATCATCCTGAAAACTTAATATTCCATGCTCTAGACGTACGTTATGGATTCGTACATCCAATTGTCTGATCCTAACATATGTACATCAAAAGTACAATAGATATCATTACTAAAACTTCCAAGTGTACAATAGAAGTCGTACTCAAACACATTACAAAGCTTCTTTTGTAGAGACTAAAGACCATTGCATTATTAAAATATTAGCTAGAAGATTGTTTGTAGTTAACTATCTAATTCACCTCTTCAAACTCCATTGAACTTGATCTCCCAAACCACGCTAATTTGAAATGATATTTAGGTTTTTTCCCTTTTTTTCTTCTTTTCTTTCTCTTCTTTTTCCTGCCCTTTGCTTGCGACCCCTTGCTGTCTTTCCTTTTCCTTTTTTGTTGTAGCTATTGTTGCCTTGCTATCTCTTCCCTTTTTTATCTTTTTTCCCTTCTCTTGAAAGTTAGGAAACTTAAGGGTTGTTTGGTTGTTTTTGGTAAAGTTGTGTATTTATGACACAACTTGGAAAGTTGTTGTCCACCTCATCAATTTTGCTTTTATACTTTTCTTTGTTTGTTTTTGATTCCATTGGAATCATAAATTGCTTGTTTGGTTTGTAAATATAACTTTAATTGTTTGTTTGGAAAGTGTAAAAAGTGGTCCCTACTCAAATGATCATGTTGGTTGGAATTATTTTTTATTATTTTTTCCTGACTTCAATGTCAGCTTTCTCCTAAAATCATGTCTTTTTTTTATGAAATCACTTTACAAGCCACATCAGCATATGAAATCACTTTACACTATTTTCACAACTATAAACAAACAATTGAAAGTGATGAAAGCTGACATTGGGACCCACTTTTTTACACTTTCCATCCTTTTACATGGTAAAAACATACAACCAAACAGCCCCTTAATGAAGGGAGAATTCTCCATCTCCTACTTGCTAAGAGCCTGTGTCACCCCTTTTCTTTTTTCCATGTCACACCATATCTGTTATTTCCTTTTTTTTATTGAACACATGTTTAATAATGTTTACACAAAGCCATTTTGATTTTTCTATTTGTGCGTTATAATTTTTTTTACTCTTTGGGGTCTTTTCTAAACTCCTAGCCTAGAAGGCCCCACCAACTAAACCACCTATCTATTCGTTTTTCAGATTATTTTCTTTTTAAACCTGTTCCATATCATTTTCTCACATTCCTTAGCTATTAGTGCATTTATCACCACTTCCGCACAAATGTTCGACAATATGGTAGCTATCTGATCCTAATCTCTTGCTAAGCAGTAATGATAGTGTCTTGTACATGAACCGGAGAACGTGATGTCTAACCGTGTGCCTGTTGAAGAATGAGCTGGTGACTCATAGGCAGTGGCTTGGTTAAGGGAACCATTCATACTGAATCATCTAGATCCAATCAAATTGAATCATCTAGATCCAATCAAATTGAATCATCTAGATCCAATGTAGTTTAGAAATCATTTTTTAGAGAATGCTAATAAATTCCAAAATTCGTTTCGCCGTTGGCAAATGATCTAGTAACCGTTGATGTTTTCCAAAGAATTTTTCGTAGATTGTTATAACTTACACTTTTCCTTATTTGTATCGGGACTAACAAGAATGGTTGGGACAATAAACATCCATCTCATTCGTACCTTGGATAGCCATATAACCATCAAAAGTCATTCCAAATCTTTCAATAACTTCTTGGCTTTATGATAGTCATTAATCATAATACAAGGTGTAAAATGAAATAGCTCAATGAATTTTGCCTCCTCTTGTGCTACAACTTTGGCCCTGAGCTAATCTCATAAATTTGGTAGGAATGCTTTTTATAAGTACTTTTTAATAAAATTCCTCTCATCTTAGCTCCTCAACATCCTTCAAAGCTCATTATTTAGTTTTCCATCAAATATAAGCTCACCTTCTATTACGAATATTATGAATATGACATAAATAACTTTCTATTTATCCACTTAACTCTTTAAATCAACAGAAAGTTACTTATGTCATATTCAATAGGGAAGGTGAAGGTGAAAATTGGTGAGCAACTATAGAATGTGTCTTTGAAAAGGATGTTGAGGAGCTAAAATAGGAGTTCAAAAGGACATTTAATGAAAACGGCTTTTGTCTATTTATTCAAGATTAGAAGATGAAAATTTTGTGAGGATTACTTAAGGGAATAATATTGCAACATAAAATGAAGCGAAATTTATTGAATTATCTCATCACATTATTTTTAATGACTATATGCTAAGAAATTTTCTAAAGGGTTTGAGGCAAGGCATTAGGATTAGCATAGCTGCCAGCTTGTCGTAGAGTGATGTGATAATGGTGGAGGAAAAACTAGTATAGCTGAGAAGGATGTGAAGAAAATGATAAGGATTGAATAATAAAAAGAAATCTGAAGGTGAATTTTGAGGTAAGAGATTAGAATCAAGATAGCTAGTACATTGCTGAACATTAATGTGAAAGTAGTGGAGAAAACACTATTAGCTAAGGAGGAATGCGAGGAAAATGATGGGGAGCAAATTAGAAGAAACCTGAAGGTAAATTATGTGGTGGTTTAATTGGCGGCCTCGTAGGAGGCTAAGAGTGTTTGACAAACCCTTAAAATTGGGCCAGGAGTGAAGCTGGGTTAAGTTTGGTTTAGTTTTAGTTTTTTATTGGCAAAAACTGTGTTAACTCTAGCTTAGTTTTTTCTAAGCCAAAAAAGTGGCTTAAATAGGTTCTTTTGTTCATCCCTCTCCTAGATTTTAAAAAAAAAATAGTTTACCTCAAAAGTGAGCCAGGATCGGTCTTACAAAACCGGTCCTAAGATTTTGAAGGACTCAAAAGAGTTTTTGCCCCCATTGCGGGAGCCTCGATGGAGATGCAAGTGTCCAAAGTTTTGAGAGGAATCCTTTATCTTTTGTTCTCCTCTTCTTTCCTTTCCTTCTGTTTGCAACTCTTTGTTTTCCTTTTGTTTTTTTCAAAGCTATTGTTGCCCTTTTCCCATTGATGTTCTTTCCCCCCCTTTTCTTGCAAGTTAAGAAAAATTAATGAGGAGAGAACTCTCCACCCCATACTTTATGAGAGTACAAGTGACCCCTTTCTCCATGTCATGCCACCTTCACTATTTCCTTTTATAGCTAACACATGCGTAATACTTTTTACACAAAAAGCCCTCCTGATGTTTGTATATGCAAATTCTACTTTTTTTTAATATCATATGAAAGTTCATTGAATAAGCATAATTTTAAATCATTATATGAAATTGTCCTCTACAACATCTAATCCGTTGATGAGTTCTCAAAATCGAGAGTCGGGTAGCTCCCAGTGTCGACCGAATCTAGCTGCCGAGGCTCGAACTTCGGTTCAACACCCACATCTGCGTCCTTCAGATGATATTGGATGGGATTGTGCAATTTATCCAGAATGACCTAATAAGAATAAGATCAAGTGCACACTGTATGGACATGAAACCACTGGTGACATTTCCCGCCATAAAGAGCACTTAACTAGTAGCTGGGGGAATACAAAACCATGCAAGAAAGCGACGCCTGATATTATACCAAGGGTAAAAGTAGTAAGGGTAGAAAGTCAGACAATATAAGATATGAGATTGAGCGTAGGCAGGAGGTCGATATTTCTAGTACCACAATTGAGAATGCGGAAGAAATCACTGAGATTGAAAACAAGAGGCCCCGTGAATTTGGAGCTATCCATCGATATGCTACATTCTTGCCAGAGGAGCCTACAGACACGTACACGCACATGCATGCACGCACCACACAAGCACGCACCCACGCACACACCCGCATACGCATGTACGCGCACACGCACGCACGCACACGTGTGCGCGCGCATACACCGCGCACGCAAGCACGCACACACATGCATGCACACGTGCGCGCGCGAATACGCCGCGCACGCACGCGCCCCCACCCGTGCTCACGCACGCCCGCACGCCCACGCACGCCCGCACACACGCTCACGCACACACGGGTAAGGTCAGAAACAATGCACCTAATGTCTAGCTTAGTTACACCCACCTGTAAAAGTACATGTTTGAGCATCGATATTAATGATCAACACAGTTCATTATGATCTACATGTCATCAAATAAGTGTGGATCAAATATCATGTGGCTTAGGATTTTCTGTCCTATAATTCAAGCAACTCAAAATAACGAGCTGTTTAGACCGTTATAGACCGTTCATTTCTGGACCATTAGATGTATAAACCAAAAGTATTTTATCTATGTGATATTTTTTATCTTTATTACATGTCCTAGAAATGTATGAGTAGTGTTTTAAATTAAAAACATTTATTATATAATTGAGTATACACCTGAATGAACATATGCACACATTCAAGAAGTGTTCAAGAAGTTTCGGTATGGGTATGGGTGCAGGTACGTGTCGTGTACGGGTATGGCTTCCGATAGAAGTACCTAGGTAATATAGGATTAAGACTTGTGTCATTTCCTAGGTCACTCAGACATGGTGTTTTGGATGTCATGTCTAAGCCTAACACGTGTCCGACACGGACTCTCCGTGGACACTCCATGGACACATATGATTCAAGATATTAGGTTACATGCTGAACTAGTTTCTTTGGTTTTATTAGGTTCAAAACCAATCGGTTTTTGAACTCGAAGATTGAAACCCATCACGTAGTTTGAAGAATACCCATGGTACTATTACATGTGATCAAAACTAAATTGTTGTTGTTAAACCTTACTTTTAGTTTGATTTAACTTGATTCTTAATTATTATAGATAAGAGAAAGAAACATACAAATATTATAGGTATTATTTTCAATAATATATATATATATATATATATATATATATATAGAGAGAGAGAGAGAGAGAGAAATTGGTATGCTTGGTACCAAGCACAAATTTTATGTTTGATGGTGAGGTGACACATCCTCCTCCACTCATTCAAATAGGCGACCACATTCACATGGGTTGAGAAGTGCATGGGGGATGATGAGCTCCTATCAACTTAAGTGGATGAGAGCCATTGTCCACCAAAGTTTTTATCCACTCATCTTGCCTTTAGATTTGTGCCATCAAGAGATCCATAAATCTTAAAGAACTCTTCATATCTTTCACGGATCCCATGGTAACATCAATGGATAAAAAAGTTGGTGGATAACTTTCTCCTATCCACTTAAGTTTACATAAAGACTACTACTATATATATATCCTGCATCTTACAAATTTGCTGTCTCCCATGGCTGTCTGGGTCTGTGTTGACACCTGTACCTGTGCTACTGAGGCCATTTCTCATCATTTGGCTACACCATCTATGAACTCATCTTGGACTTGTGGGCTCTTAAATATTAAGTTTAATGCTGATTAATTATGATCTAATAATTGGAACTTTGGGGATGAATTTATTAATTCCTCAAGGTTGCTGCTGACAATAAATAAATTGAACAATAAGATGTCGCTTATGCTCGCTGAAAACTTCTGTATTTTTCTTTTTTTACCTTTTGCAATGTATCATTTGAATCACCAGTAAAATAAAAGTTAAAAAAAAGAGTTTCAAGGGCATGTGCATAGAAATAGGATAGGTGCTATATGCTAAAAAAAACATTTATGAGCGAGTTTTATGCTGGATCTCAAAAGGTACTAGTTTGCTCCACTTAAATACTATTTCAGCTATAAACTTCTTATTTTACAACATAATTTGCTTCAACCGTTTGCCCTTGATCTTTATTAATTTATTTCCTCTCGCATCTCAGATCCGTGCTTTGGAGAAAAAGAAGAAAGCTGGAAGATATGCAAAGAAGGTCGAGGCCAAGACTAAGAGGAAGAAGCATGAAACATCAAACCAATTAGAGCCTGATGAATTTGCAGATATGTGGAAGGATGAATGACCGCGGACACCATGCTCGTTTAGTTCCATACAACGTGGAAGTTTTTGGTTTTGTTGTTGCCATTTAGTTCAATATATATCTAAAGCAATTATATACGTTACATCCATGCATTGTCTTGTTGAGTTCTCATATTAACTTTTCTTTATCTGTATATCAATGGGCTGCCCATTTTCATATTTATTGGTTCATGTATTCGGTTTCTCTGGTATATGTGGTACTTTTTTTATTGTTCAATTTCTCCAGGTTGGTTCAGAGCAAGTTTTTTTAGCTCTGATCTGCTTCAGATATTAGATTTGTTTTACTTAAAGATTCAATACGTGTGTGTTTCTGGGTTCCAGTATGCTGATCCAACTTCTAGCGATATTTCTGTTCGCCCTTGCTTTCTCTCTCTATGATCATTCAAGGAGGAAACCTTGACATGTTCATGTCCAAATCTTTAAGTTGATTATTGCCAGCGCGTTTTATTCGAATCCAAATCTTGAAGTTGATGATTATTAGCGGAGCATTTCATGTCTCCTCGTGCACAGCATGTTTCTTATAATTGTGGGTGAAGATATTATCGTACCGTACTTGAAACCTGTGTGTTTTTAAATGTGTCAATGTGTTCACTGAGCTTTTGAGCTTCAGTCTTCAATTTTCCTGCTGCTCCTTCACAAGTGTGACCTGAGATTTCATTAACTAACCTAAACCTATCAACGTCTTCCATTTCCTTCTTTTCCTCTTCTGTTCTTCTCTTTATTGTTCTATGTACAAAATCTCAGTTGGCTATTAAATCATTAGCGGGTGATAGTCAATTGGGACATTTTTATGCAAAATGAGATAATTGTTAAAAGTAAAATAATTTTTCGCAATGGGATATTTTAGTGGGATAAATAGAAACAATTTTGTGTAGCGGGGTATTTTGATAAAATAACGCAGGATAAATTTTTATAATCATGAAATATATATTTATGCATTTTGAAAATATAAATACTATTTATGTATTTTAAACTTACTATTATTGACTGTTTATTGCTTACAAGAATGTTTTTTACTATTAAATAATTTTTTGGTTAGACTATAATATATTGACAATTATTATTATAATGATGGTCTAATAATGGTGATAAACATAATAGGAAAGAAGTAAAGAAAAAAATATAAAAAAATAAAAAATATCAAAATAAATATGAGTTCTAATTTTTTACCACCTAGTTCTAAGCTAAAACTTGGAATAATTTGAGGGACTAGTGCTCTCATTTTTTTATAGAAAAATAAAAAAAGTGGGATAATTTTGTATCATTATCTCTATTCTAGTTTTGTTAGAGTTCTATTTAACTAACACTGTAAAATTTTGTTCTAGTTTTAGTTCTATATGACTAACATTTTAAAATTTATCTCACAGATTATCCTAGCTCCAATTTTAAGTTCTAGATGACTAACCCTCTTGGGTAACTGTGCGAAAACTTGAAGCATTATCAGAGCAAAAACAAATATAGTAAACCACTGCAAATATGTATCAGCACAAACAACAGATAGATGTGGTGAATCTATACGTATGGATGCATTGAATCCAGGCAAACTACACTGTGAGTCCATGTGAGCAGTAAACAAATACATTTGATTCGGTACAAACGAATACAGTGAATTAGAACTAATCTGCGAATCACTGCAAATAGAGACGATGAATTTATGCGGACAGACAGAATTAGTTCTTCGACATAAACGATAAATCCAAGGATTCGGATTCTCTCCGCTACTAAAAAATTAGAATAGGGACTACTATTTAATCAAAATAAAAAATTAGTGTAGGAATCACTATTTAATCACAATTATTAGTTATTTAATAGATGGTAATGATTTTTTAGTGCAATAAACTAAGGCGTAGGGAGAGTTTATATTGCATTGTTGGATTCACTGTAACTCAAAAAAAAAAAAAGACCGCTAAAAAAACACGTTTTATTACAATATTCTCCCATTCCTCTGCGTGGCTTTAAAAAATTTGCATTCATCAACCGGACGGCTGACATTGATTGCTTGATCTCTCCTCGTGCAGCTTGTTCTCAATATAATATATGCCTCACTTTTCTGCTGTTAACTGATCAAGAGACGAAGAAGACTTAACTGAGACTTGGGAAAGGTGGGCCCGCGTCCTCATGCTCTTCTCTTCAATTTTGAAAATTAAATTGAATCCTCCTTTACTTTTTTCACTTATCCCCTCAAAATAAAGATTGTTGCTAACATGTCCCATGACAAATGGGTGACTTAGAAAAGACTATTCATAAGCTCCTTTTCTTTTTTCAGACAAAATAGTTATTCCCCCTTAAAGTATAGGTTAACTCGCAAGTTGTCTCATAAAGTATTAAATTTTCTATTTTTTCCTTAAACTATGTGTTTATGCTCAATATGATTATTACAGTCAATTATTTACTAATGACATGATAGTGCTTTTTGCATTTCTTTTATTCTTTTGCAATATAAAATTTTATTTTTTAATTTATAAAAATGATTAAGGGTAAAAACTTTTGTAAGAAAGTAGTTAAAAAGAAAAAAAAATTATCTTCGGAAAAAAAAGAAATGATCTAATAAAAACTGTGAAGAAACACAGAAAAATATTGTTAAGTTATTAATCTGTTAAATATTAATTGTAGACTCACAAAATAATTACATTGAAACCATATATATATGGGTTTTTTTTTTTTGAGGGGGGGGGGGGGGNTAATAAATAAATTAAAGTTTAGGAGACAACTTGAGAGTTCTCTGTTATATAAAGACGGAACAATAATATTATCTTTTTTATTTTGTTATTTTTATTTATTTATTTATTTTGTATAGTTAAGTATGAAGTCGGTACTTTTTATTTAGGGGCATGCTCTATACATGTAAATAATAGATTTTTTTTATATTAGTCATTTAAAAACTTTTTATTTTTTTGAAATTAGTCCCCTAAATCATTGAAATTGATATTAGGTATCTCAGTTCTTAACTTATTTCAAAACTAGTCACTTAAATCATTGAAATTATTATCAGGTCCTCCAATTCTTATCAGTTTGTTTTGAATTAATTCCTTTAATTGTTGCTTTTACTCTTGATTGGAGGGCTAATCTCAAAATAATTTAAGAATTGAGCGAATGAATGACAATTTCAATCATTTAGAGATTAATTTCAAAATAATTTAAGAATCTTGGGACCTAGTAGAAATTCAATGATTACCAGGACTAGTTTCAAGTTTGAATGGTTTAGGGGTCTAATATGGAAGAAACGCCGAACAAGAAAATGCAGCAATGAATCTACCAGTAATTTTGTAACTTTAAGTTGATAACTTCACTTATTTATGTATTGATTGCCTTTGATGAATTTTGCAATGATATTTTACATGCTTATACTTATTTTTGTTGACTATATAGACTCTAAACTTTAGAAGCAAACAAATTTTTTTTGACTTGGACGTAAGAGAGGTTTAATCAGGGCGGATCTATATCGATTCCTTAGGTATCGTTTGACAAAGGGTTAAGTGAGGGGTTAAGGAGACTTAACTCATTCTTTCTTAACTCGCCAAACACAAAAAATCTATACAATGGTTAAAGTGAGTTAACCCTCTATAATTTGCCAAATATAAAAAATATAGAAGAGTTAAGCTAACCCCTTTAGAGGGATTAAAATGAGTTAACCCCTCAAAATGAGGGGTTTACTAATACTCCATTAAAATGAGTTAACCCCTCAAAATGAGGGGTTTACTAATACTCCTATTTAGAAGGATTAAGAGTTAACTCTTCTAATTAAATGAGGGGTTTACTAATACTCCTATTTAGAAGGATTAAGAGTTAACTCTTCTAATTATAAAGAAAATAGCCAAAGTTATTGTTATTCTCAAACACTAAAAAACTGATCACATGGATTGAAATAAAACTTATTTAACGGGTTAATAATTTAGTCCTTCAGATTATCAAATGGGCTAAGTACATTAATCCTTCTATTTAACCCCTCTTCCTTAACCATTTGCCAAACGGGGCATTAGGGGACAACTACACCTCTATCAACTTCAAAATTATATTGTAAAGTTTTTCAAGGTTGTAATCAGTCTTCCATGTTTAACAAGATCTATAGCCCAGATAAAGTATAGCGAGTATAAGAAAAAGTAAGTAATTACGGGTTTGTCTGATGTTGTTGAAACTTATGATAAGTTATTTATATAATAAGTAGTTTATAGAAATAACTGTTAAAAGCTATTGAAAAGAGTTGATTGATAATAAATTAAAAGTTGCTTCCAAAAACAGATGATGTGACAAGCAAATTGTGTTTAAAGATTATTGTCAAAATAGAAAAGATATATATGATATATGAACTATGAACCAGTTTGGTATTGTCAGAGCTTATAATAAGTTGTTAATATAAGTAGCTTATAAAAGCTGGTTATATAAACTGTTGAAAATAGTCATTTGGTAATCATAAATCAAAAGCTTCTTCTAAAAGCAGTTAATGTGTTTGGCAAAATTGCGTTTAAAGATCATTGTAAAAGGATAAAGGTCATATATGATATATAAACTATAAAAAAGCATAAACTAGTTGTTAAAGCATACTAAGATCGCTTCTAAAAACACTACTTAAAGCAAAAACAATTTCAATAAGTATCTAAAAGAAAATTTCATCAAACACTATTATTGACTGCTTCTGAGGAATAAAATAAACAGAAGCGCAAAAAAAAAAAAAAAAAAAACCCCAAAAAAAAAAAAAAAGCAAAAAAAAAAAAAAAAAAAAAACCTCACATAGGCACCAAAAAAAAGATTACCAAACTCGCCATTTATCTATTCGTCTAGGTACTAAAGCTATTAGGAGTTAGTACTGTAGCTTGTTACTGTTCATTCTACAGTACCCTCAACAGATTATAGTTAAAAGAAATAATTAATAGAAGGGGTTTTTCCAATATGCACATTGTCATAACTAATGCTACATTTAAGCCTACCTACTTCAATTATCTACATTAACAATGAAATGTACAATGGGTTTGTATTGTAGCCCGGCAACTTAGATGCTATACTTTACCCTTAAAACAAATAATAACAAATTACTTTCTTTTTAAAAACTCAATTGTGTCACCCCAATTTACTTCTAAATCCACTCACTTTTGCACTCAAGTTTAAGAGGGTGTTTGGGAATGCTTATTTTTTTAAGCTTATAAGTTATATTGGCTATTAGTTGCTTTTAGCTTTTATGATAAAAATGCTATAAAATTATTTGGATAGAAATGTAATTTATTTGATCAAACCTAACTTATATAAGTAAGCTTATAATCTATTTTTTAAGAGTAGGGGTACACCAGCTTTTGAAAACGGCATTTATAAGCTAACTTATTTATTGCTTTACCAACAGGTAGAAAAAACAGTCATCTTAAAAGCTAGTTTGACCCAAAAAAATAAGCCTCCCTAAACACCCTCTAAGTCTATAATGCACTTTCAGTTTTAATATAGTAATATGATAATATAATGAAGGACAATGTAAGAAGTTTTTTTAACCTATAAGCTTAGAGTTCTTTTACTTTAAATCCAACTAATTTACATTTAAATCCATCTACTTTCAGAATCATTCTTAGATTCAAAATTACCCTAATGAATTTTTTGCAAACCTACTTTGTATTTCATGAATTTGCTATACGTTGTAGGTTCCAAGATAAGATATTTTACCTATAAATCCAAACGCTTGTTCTTATTTATTTTCAAACTCACCCACTTTCGAAAGGAATTTTAACCTATAAACCAACGTTTAAGCTCTATTTATTTTTAAACTCACTTCCAAGATGACTGTTAGACTCAAAATACTATAAAAAAAATTTTAAACTCACATTGTATATGATGTTGCGCGCAGCGAAAATTTCGGCAGCACTTCGGCAGTACAACAAGAGAGTCAGGTCGTAATAGGAAATCATGTTTCACCAAAGAAACAAGAACCTTAAGCAAAATATCTCAACCAAGTGAGATATCAGCTCTTCCTCTCATCAGTTCTAGAACTGACCTATCGAGGGAACCTAAAAGCTATTACAAATCACATAAATAGCGAGACAACCAATTTACGTGGTTCGGCAAATTGCCTACGTCCACGGGGTAAGGAGGGGGAGATCTACTACTAGAGGGAGAGTGGTTCGGCAAATTGCCTACGTCCACGGGGTAAGGAGGGGGAGATCTACTACTAGAGGGAGAGAATACAACTAGGGTTTACAATCACTCAATCCACGGGGTAAGGAGGGGGAGATCTACTACTAGAGGGAGAGAATACAACTAGGGTTTACAATCACTCAATTTAAACCCTCACACAAACTCTCAAACCTCTCACACAATTATATCTCTCAAAAGGATGTACAAAACCCTAAAAGGGACTGCTCAAAATCTCCTAGTCGCTGCCTGTATTTTTCTCATGCAGCCGCAAAACCACCTTGCACGAACCCTCTGCCAAAGGAAAGAAATACAGCCGCACAAACCCTCCTTTGCACGAAGCCCTAAAATAAATGCAGGGATATTTATAGTCTGCTAAAGAAATAATCGGGTGGGCCTTCATCATGCGGAAACGAAACCGGGGAAAGAAAATTCCTTTGCCCAGCTCGTGGGCTCGTGACCCCCACTCACAATTCTCCACCTCGGTGAAGTTTTTTTTTTTCAAAACTGAGCCGACACAAAAGCAACTAAATGTCCCACTTGTTGTGTCCAGTAAGCCGTGAAGTTAATTCACGATAATGGACTCACTCCACAACAAGTCGGGAACCCGAACGAGAGTCCAAACAATCTCACCCCTATCAACATCAACTAATCCAATTTGGCTGCATCATAAAGAATGCATATGTATCCTCTTGCCCAAGGAATCAAGCCTCACGTAGTTTACTCAAATGGCCGCCAACGGCCTCAACAATCACGAATGTGCAATAAGCTTCTACAATGATCAAACTTGTTGCTCGGAACCACCTTTGTGAGCATATCCGCCGGATTATCCTTCGTGTGGACTTTCACAATCTTCACATTGCCCTCTTCAAGAACATCCTATAGGCGTCTAAAAATTCTTATAGGTATTTACACACAGCTCGAGACAAAGAGAAGATGATGAACGCCATTATCTAAGTCTAAGAGGATTATCCGACGTCGACGAATGGCCTGTGCACTCACCGACCACCTCCAAGTGGCCTGTGCACTCGTCAACCAGCTCCAAGTCGCCACAATCACGGCACACCAATTGCCCGCCAGCACTCATCAGCACCCAAATCGGTGAACCAAGTGGCCCGCCGTACTCACCGGCCCACCACCAAGTGGCGCTGCACGCCCATCGCCTACCAAATCGGTGAACCAAGTGGCGCCGCGTGTCATCGCGCCTGCCCACCAAGTGCCCGCCGTCCATGAGCCACCAAATCGCGCTGAACCCAAGTGCGTCCGCCGTGGCTGCACCGCGCTACTATCAAGTGGCCCCCGCCACGCGTCACCAGCCACCAAATCGGCTGCAACCAATGACCCGCGCTGCTCACGGCACCACTAAGTGGCCCGCGATGCTCATTAACCAAATGGTGATGCTGTCGGCCAAGGTCGAGCCACCATTTGGTGGATAGGTCAAGGCCGAGCCACCATTTGGTGGATAGGTCATGGCCGAGCCACCATTTGGTGGATAGACCCAGGCCAAGCCACCATTTGGTGGCTAGGCCAAGGCTGAGCCACTGGGTGACGTTTCGGCCAGATTTGATCTAAAAGTGTGATTTTTCGGTTTTCACGGATTCTCTCGGGATTTGTTGGTTCCTGAGCGTCCCAACTGATCTGATACTATAGTTAATCAGTTCTTAACTGAAGATAAGGAGGAATCCCTCGTTCTTATCCAAATACCCGCTTCCGAAGCATATAAATACGAGCTCGGATGCTCATTTCTCCAGGCTGAAGATCAAGAGGGCGAGGTGCTGCCGATTTCTCGAGTGCATAGCCACGAATTTCAGAGAAGGTTAGCTAGATTTCAGTGATCTCCTGTGCATAAAGAGTGGAGTTTGAGAGATCTGAGACATGTCCCCTATTCCTCCGGATTTAAGCTTGGTCTTAAATATTGAGAAGAGCCGTAATCTCGCTTGGTCGAGATTACCGCTGCAGCGATTACTTCCTTCGTAAAGTAAGAGCTTTGATCATCAATCTGTCAACCAGACCTGATCCGCGACGGTCCACAGATATTAACGCTACCGGCACAGGCAAAGATCCCACACAAGCAGCGGGTGATAAACGTCCGCTGCCCTGTTTGATAAGAATCATATCTTTTGAATTTTCATTGTATAAGGAGATCTTATAAAAAGATCAACTTTTTATTTGAGTTTATTATAAACGATTAAAGTTGTAATAGATTCAATCATAATGAAAACAGCGATTTTTGACCCAAACACATCCTCAACGAAGTGATAACAAACGTCAATGTGCTTCGTCCTCGCATAAAAAACCTGATTCTTCGCCAAATAAATAGCACTCATGCTATCATAATGAATAGTGATAGACCGCTACGATATACCAAGTTCCTCCAAAAGTCCTCGAAGCCAAATAGCCTCCTTCACAGTTTCCGTAACCATCATATACTCTGCCTCCGTCGTAGACAAAGCCACCGTAAACTGTAAGATGCATCTCTAACATACTAGCGCACGGGTCAAAGTAAACACATACCCCGTAGTAGACCGGTGCTTATCCAAATCCTCGGCATAATTCGAATCAACATAATCAATGCATAACTGGCCACCTGTAGTGTCCCTCTCATAAACCAAACCAATATTGAGCGTACCTCGAATGTACCTCAAAATCCATCTCACGACGTCCCAATGACCCACTCCTGGATCGTACATGTATCTCGAAACCATGCTCACCACCTATGACAAATACGGTCTCATACATACCATCGCGTACATCAAGCTCCCAACCGCACTCGCATATGGAGTCTTCGACATCAACTCTTGATCTTCAACTGTCTTCGGTGAAAGATCAGCTGAAAGCTTCAAATGGGCTCCCAATGGTCCACTAACTAGTTTCGTATCCATGCTAATATGAAATCGATGTAGTACCTTCTTCAAATAAGCTACCTGTGTCAAACAAATTCTCCCCTTCTTCTTGTCTCTACCGATCTCCATTCCCAAAATACGTTTGGCCTCACCCAAGTCTTTCATCTCAAACTCATTTGAAAGCTGAACTTTCAACTCATCTATAGCCGACCTGGAAGTAGAGGCAACCAACATGTCATCTATATAAAGTAACAAATAGATGTACACACCTCCTTTCAACTTGCGAAAATATACACAAGGATCAAACTGGCTCCGAGTGTACGAATGACCAATCATAAAACCATCGAATCGCCTATACCACTGTCGAGGAGACTGCTTCAAACCGTATAGCGGTTTCTTCAACCATCAAATCGCCTATACCACTGTCGAGGAGACTGCTTCAAACCGTATAGCGATTTCTTCAGTTTGCAAACCAACTTATTTTTCCCTACAGCTCGGAATCCCAATGGCTGAGTCATATATATTTCTTCATCAAGATCACCATGAAGAAATGTCGTCTTCACATCTAACTGATCTAACTCCAAACCATATTGTGCCACCAAAGCTAGCAAAATCCTAATTGAAGAATACTTTACCACCGGAGAGAAAACCTCATTATAATCTATTCCTTCCTCCTGTGCATAGCCCTTCGCAACCAACCTAGCTTTGAACCTCAATGGAGTGCCCTCAATGCCCTCCTTCTTCGTGTATACCCACTTGCAACTAATTACCTTTCGCTCCTTTGGAAGCTCAATCAGCTCCCATGTATTGTTCTTATGAAAAGACTCTATCTCCTCCTACATAGCTACCTGCTACGAATCAGCCTCCGAACTCTGCTCGACCTCTCTGAATGTAGTAGGCACCATCTCATCGATACTCTCCACCAGAAGTGCATACGCAACTGTGTCGGCATACCGTGTTGGCATCCGTATGTCTCTTCTCTGTCTTCGAACCATAATAGAATCCTGAAACTGAGCCGTCGGTTCCTGATCCTGTACATCAGTACCCATATCCTCCGTATCACCGTCGTGCTCGCCTGGCGTCACCTCAATCGGTACTCTAATGA
Source organism: Asparagus officinalis (assembly GCF_001876935.1). Taxonomy (NCBI): domain Eukaryota; kingdom Viridiplantae; phylum Streptophyta; class Magnoliopsida; order Asparagales; family Asparagaceae; genus Asparagus; species Asparagus officinalis. The sequence goes on along the minus strand of NC_033797.1, from coordinate 123,156,691 downwards.
ATACTACACCATCTGGACACTGTGGAGCTGCATCGATCTCCACCACCTGCGATATCTCTTTCGTCGGGTAGCTCTCCACCTGATGAGAGCTGGGAAGCTTCAAGATAGAAGCCTCATCAAACGTAACGTCTCTACTCAGCACAATCTTCCTATCAACTGGATCCCAAAGCTTATATCCCTTAATACCATGTTTGAATCCTACAAATATGACCTTCCTAGCTCGAGTTTCCAATTTATCTGTTCTCACATGATAAAATACAGGGTACCCGAATACCTTGAGCTGGTCATAGTCGTATGTTGGCTCTCCCGACCATATTTCCATAGGGGTCTTCCCCTCAATCGTAGATGAAGACAGCCTATTAATGAGGTGGCTCGTATATGTAAGTGCCTCAGCCCAAAAGATCTTCTCCAAACCACTTTGCGACAATAAGCATCGAACCTTCTTTAGTAAAGACCGATTAAGCCTCTCTCCCATCCTATTCTTCTACGGTGTATGACTAACAGTGAAGTGTTTCTCTATGTCCTCGTCTCGACATAGCTGCAGAAAGGGGTTTGAAGTATATTCACCACCATTGTCGGATCGCAACGTCTTGATCTTTCTCCCAGTCTGTAGTTTCAATCTCTTCTTCCACTCTACAAATATATCTAGGAATTCACTCTTCTTTGCCATGGTATACACCCAACATCGCCTAGAATACTCATCAACGAACGTGACGAACCAATGTCGACCACCAAGTGATGTAGTTTTGGTGGGACCCCAAACATCTGTGTGCATGTAGTCTAGGATGCCCCTCGTCCTATGAATGGTTGTCTCGAACTTCACTTTCGTCTTCTTGTCAAGAATACAGTGCTCACAAAATTCCACTTTTCCACTCTTGGCTCATTTCAATAGTCCCTGCTTGCACAACGCCTGTAGTGACTTCTCACCTGTGTGTCCCAACCTATAATGCCAAACCCTGCTCATGTCCGACTCTGAAATAGCCGAAGCAACCTGGCCAATCTCGGTGCCCCCTTCAGATAGTATAAGTTCCGACTGCGGACTCCTTTCATCACTACCAAGGATCCCTTAGTAACCTTTGTTACAGCGTCTTCAAAGGTCACCTTGAATCCCTTTGCCTCCAAAGCTTCAACTGAGATAAGATTCTTCTTCAGATGAGGAACGAATCTCACCTCCTGCAATTCACGGACTACTCCATCGTGCATCCTAATCCGTACGGTACCTATCCCACAAATACCACAGGATTGATCATTTCCTATGACTACAACTCCCCTATCGAGCTTCTCAAAAGATGCAAACCAATCTCGCCTAGGGGTCACATGATAGGTAGCACCGAAATCAAGCATCCAATCTGATGCATCCAAGTGGTTCACCTCCTGAGTAATCAATAGAGAAAAGCTCGAATCATCGAAATCATCGCCTTTCACAACGTTCACCTCATTGGCATTCGGGCCCATTTTCTTGCTATTCTCCTTCTCCTTGAGCTTCGGGCATTCTCTTCCAATGTCCCTGCTCCTTGCAGAATGCACATTGGTTCTTTACTAATTGGTGATGACCTATAGACTTTGACCTTCCTCTATTACCACCTTTCGGATATAGGCTTCTACCTCTCGTCGACAAGGCCTCTCCTGAAGTACTAGCTCGGAAAGTCTCCTTATCCTTCCTCCTCAAATCATAGTTCGTCAAAACGTTAGTTACTTCACTATAGCTGATAGAAGATCTCTCATTCAACAAAGTGAGCACAAAGGTGTCATACTCCTCATCCGGTAAGGAGCCCAATAAGATAATAGCCTTGTACTCATCCGAAATCTTCTCATCAACATTTGCCAAGTCCGACAACAACTTAGTATAGTTGTTCACATGCATCGCTAGTGAGGTACCTCTAGACATCTGAAATCTGAAGAGTCTTCGCAGCAAGTGCAACCTGTTCTCAACACTCTTCGTGAGATACTTGTTGTTGAGAATTTCCCACATCTTTATTGCAGACATCACCCCAATCATATCATATTTCAGTTCCTATTCCAAACAGGACCTGATCACCCCACACATGTTCCTATTCATCTTCTCCCATATCGCCTCATCATATTTAGGTGGCCTCTCATGGACCATGATGGTCTCTTCCAAATTCTAAGCATTGAGCGCATCCTGTACGTTACTCATCCACAAATCAAAGTTGATTTTGCCGTCATACTTCACCACACTAATCTTAGTGTTCTGAAAACCAACTTGTATTGTACTCGCCATCGACTTGCTGCTTTCACCTTCTTCTTCCATTGCAAACTAACTCCAAATTGTAGAGAAAGAACAAAATTGATAGAAATTAGGAACCATCCAACTAAACCCTAGATCGGATTCCAAATAGATCTCCTATCCACACGAGAAAAACAAAACCTCCAACGGCAACTCCTAATGCTATCTCCACCGAAGCCTAGAACTCCAGAACCAAGCTTCACAAGAATCTTCCTCCACCAAACTCCAAAACCCTAGATCTGAAATCTGGGCTCTGATACCAATTGTTGCGCGCAGTGGAAATTTTGGCAGCATTTCGGCAGCACAACAAGAGAGTCAGGTCGTAATAGGAAATCCTGTTTCACCAAGGAAACAAGAACCTTAAGCGAAATATCTCAACCAAGTGAGATATCAGCTCTTCCTCTCATCAGTTCTAGGACTGACCTGTCGAGGGAACCTAAAAGCTATTACAAATCACACAAATATCGAGACAACCAATTTACGTGGTTCGACAAATTGTCTACGTCCACGGGGCAAGGAGGGGGAGATCTACTATTAGAGGGAGAGAATATAACTAGGATTTACAATCACTCAATCTAAACCCTCACACAAACTCTCAAACCTCTCACACAATTATATCTCTCAAAATGATGCACAAAACCCTAAAAAGGACTACTCAAAATCTCCTAGTCGCTGCCTGCATTTTTCTCCTGCAACCGCAAAACCACCTTGCACGAACCCTCTGCCAAAGGAAAGAAATACAGCCGCACAAACCCTCCTTCGCACGAAGCCCTAAAATAAATGCAGGGATATTTATAGTCTGCTAAAGAAATAATCGGGTGGGCCTTCATCACGCGGAAACGAAACCGCGGAAAGAAAATTCCTTTGCCCAGCTCGTGGGCTCGTGGCCCCCACTCACATATGACATATGGTATAAGTTGCTATATTTCACTTTAACTTGCTACTTTTCTTTTCCAAGTGATTAAGGATATGGTGTAATAGGCCAAATTCTTAAAGCATTATGTTTAGGATTTTACCATCATAGCGGCACAGTGAACTGTAGTTAGGTTTTTTTTTCATATATGTCCTAAGCTTTAGCGTCATTTATTTTTAAATCCATCCACTCCTAAAAAGGATTTTTCCTTACAAACCCAAAGCTTTAACCCCCCTCCCCCCCAAATTTTTTAATCTGCCTACTTTAAAAATCACTCTTATAATAGCAGTTTACTTTAGATGAGTCGCTTTTTTTAATGTAAAACTTTGTTTTGTTGTGCCTTGTGAGTGGTTAGCTATATGATGTATTTTTAAACCAAATATTTAAAATATTTATCCTCATTTACTTTTTAAATTCACCCATTTCCTAAAAAGATCTTTTACATATATGCTCGAAGTCTTACCTTCATTTATATTTAAGCTTAATTACCATACTTTCAACTTCACTCTGGAATCCAAAATACTCATTAAAACCAATGTTAAACCCACTTTATATTTTCTATATTTTATTATGACTTCATATGTTTTGTTCTAAAGCATTAGGAATGTAATGTATTTTTTAACTAAATGCTTAGCCTATTTTTTGAACTTTATCATAATAGCGTGACACATAGAGAGACTGGATTAATTTTAGCCTGTAGACCTAAAATATTATCCATATTTAATTTTAAATTCACCCAACCTCTAATTTTTTTTATAAACTCAAGCTTTACGCCTATTTATTTTAAATCCACACACTTCCAAAATCACTCATATACGCTAAATATTCAATTGAGTTATTTTTAAATCCATTTTATATTTTACCAGCTCAATATATAGTGCAAATCATTATTTTTTGCTATTAATTGCTATATTTTTGTTCAGTTAAGACAACCGAATTGTTATTTTTCACAATCCCCCTCAATGGTATTACATGTCTCTTTGATCACTTAATAGTATTAAAAGTAAACCAAAAGTACACAGACCTATTTTTTTCACCATCGGACAAATTATATGCCAGTAAGACCATCTCCAGCAGGAGGTGAAATTTCACCTCCTTCTCTCCTGCCACATCACTTTATTTAATTCAATAATCTTCATTTCCCTATCAACTCTACAGCAGGAGATTTTTCAGAAAGTTTTTTACTTTATTTGGGACCCACCATAAACCACTTCACTTCAACATATACCTCACCATATTTATTCATTCTTTTTCCTATTTCATATATATTACTATTTTATTATTATTATTATTAATATAACTCATATATTTATAATTATAATTTATTAATAATTCAATAAATAATATATAATATTTAAATATATATTATTAATTTAATTTTCAATAATATTTTTATGTTAACATAAAATAACACACGATTTTATTAAGCATACGGAAAACCAAACACACCCAAATTATTGAAAACATTAAAGAAAACACACACTAAATTGGTAAATCTAATCGGAGGTTGTCCCAAACTTCTGCCAAATGTGCTCGATGAGATCCTTCTTCAGCTGAATATGTTGGGTCTTATCTCGTAGTTCCGCTCTAGTCTGATTATCTGCCTCAGATCGGTGTTGAACATGGACTTGAAACTCCGGCAACACGTCTGTTTGAACATTGAAAGAGGCGCTAGAGCTAGCATTGTTCGACGGTTCAAAGTCGATATTTTCCCAGTTTCGCGAATACGTATCTCGTTCATCCTCTACTATCATGTTATGTAAAATAATGCACGCCCTCATTATTTTTCCTAAGACATCAAGATCCCACATTCTAGCTGGTTGGCGGACAATAGCGAAGCGTGCTTGGAGTACCCCGAATGCGCGTTCCACGTCCTTCCTGCATGATTCCTGTTGTTTGGCAAAAAATTGATGTTTGTTGCCTTGGGGCATTTGAATTGACTGCACGAAGACAGGCCACTTAGGGTAGATTTCGTCGGCAAGATAGTATGCAAGATTGTACTCCCGCCCATTCACGGTGAAGTTTACCCGTGGAGCTTCACCCGACTCAATGTCGTCAAAAACCGGTGACCTATCTAGTACATTTATGTCATTCAAACTACCAGGAAGCCCTGAAAAAGCATGCCATATCCACAAATCATATGACGCAACTGCCTCGAGGATAACTGTTGTCGTCCCCTTGGTCCACTAGTAAACTACCCTTGCCAAGCCTTAGGACAATTTTTCCACTGCCAGTGCATGCAATCAATACTTCCAATCATCCCTGGGAATCCACGTTCCTGTCCAACTTGGAGCAACCTCTGCAAGTCTTCCACATTTGGTCGTCGTAAGTATTCATCTTGAAACAATGCTATTACCCCTTCGCAAAACTTGCGAGTACACTCGATAGCAGTGGATTCTCCTATCTTGACGTACTCATCACAAGCATCGGCTGCGACTCCATATGCGAGCATGCGTATGGCAGCCGTACACTTCTGGATAGGCGTTAACCCAAGCTTGCCCGCATTATTGCGCCGTTGTGTGAAGTAATCGTCGTAATTTGATATAGAGTCCACAATTCGTAGAAAGAGAGGCCTTTTCATTCGATACCTGCGTCGGAACTGGGCGTCAGTGTAAGTGCATGACTCGGCAAAGTAGTCGGCCATGAGTCTCTCATGCGCTGCATGATGATCTCTATGTATGGATTTCCTCTTACGTGGTTGTTCGCTTCTCCTTTGCAATTCTTCAAGAAGTTCTCGCTGCCTATCAAGTATTTTTTCTTCTATTTCCCATTGTTGTTGGAACTCTTCTAGACTAAACTCATTTAGGAAAGGATCCATTGGATGCTATGATTTTTGAAATGTTGATAGGTATACTTATGATGTGCATCTGATCAGTTTATATAATGAAGGGTAGTTGTTCAAATAATTGAATTCACATGCAATTGCAGAGACATGTGTCATAGGGCATGCATGTGCAGAGAGTTGTCAATTCATATTTTGTATTATTATGCAGGTGTAGTCATTTCATCCTTTGTATTTTTTGCAGTGAAAGGTCAATTCAACATTTGTTTGTTTTTGCAGTGAGTAGTAATTGTATCTTTTGTACTATTATGCAGTGAGAAGTCATTATCAATCGGCTTTATTGAAACATAAACAACAATTTTATTCAAACATAAACAACACTTTTATTAATACATTCAACAAACATAGGCACCCACACAACTCCAAAATTAAACAAACGGCACACAAAAACATCAGAAAGAAAACACACAATCATAACTTCTTGAGAAGGTCTTATTTTCCAAACAGGTTCTTCCTCAACATATTATAAGCTTCTTCATCTTCATCGTCACGATCTGGTTTGTTTTTCAAGAATAACCACATCTCCATATTCTTGGAATGAGCCAGGTTATTCATAGCTGAAGCAGTACTTGATCTTTTCTCTTCAAATTTTTCATGAGCACTGACTAGCTTAGATAACTCCTCCTCAATTGCCCCTTTTGATTTCCTTGACACAGATGTTTTACTAGAGGAACCTCTAGCTTTCTTCTTTGCCACGTCTCTACCCTCTGGACGTACAAGGGTAGGAGTTGATGATTCAACATCCTCACCACTACTCTTTCTTTTAGAGCCACTACTACCGGATGCATTTCCTCCTGTCATATATTTGGGTTGATTACGAACCACCTTCCACTCATCCACCAAATTAAACGTCGTACCTATTTTCTCAAAGTACAACTCTCTTGCCTTGGATATGTAGTTTTCATCGGACCAACCGCTACGCTTCTCCCTACATGCAGTACTGTAGCAGCCAATGAAACTGGATATCTTTCTGTTGATGTCTTTGAAATGACTATGGCACCGAGACACAATCCTCTCCTTTCCACTTTTGGCGTTCTCATTCACGTACTGTGTAATTTTACCCCAGAAAGTTTCACCCTTTTGGTTGTTCCCCAACTCACTATCATTACTAACGTGAAAATAACCAGTTAGTAAAAGTATGTTGTCTTCGGTGGTCCAAGTTTCATAACTTGATCTCTTTGCTGATTGTTGGGTTGGAGGGAGAAAACTGTGAGGAGTATCCCCACCAACATTTCCCAAAGACATTTGGGTGGAAAATTCTGGGATATCTGTAGATCCGCTACTAAACCGGGGTGTCGCTGGCTCACTCGACTCCGTGTTAGGACAATTCATATGGGAGGGAACATAGCTGCTTCCCGGAACTGGAGGATAACCGTAAGGGAGATAAGGATATTGCATGCCGAAATTTGGTTGCATCATGTACGGCATTTGAAAATTGGGCTGCATCCCCGTATTTTGAGTATTTTCGGGGCGTTGTATATTTGGATGTTGTGGTTGAGGGAGGGTATTTTGAGGTTGGTTAGGAAAGTTGTAGTTGTAGGAAAAATTAGGATAGTTTTGTGAAGGATCCATGAAGAAACTAGCTTCAAATTGTAGAAAGAAGAAGAATAGGGTGTAGAAACTCAGATTTTTTTTTGTGTCCAAATGACACAAAGTTAGTCTCTATTTATAGAGTTTGAAAAATGAAAATTAATGGTATAAAAATTATAAATTAATTCATTGTATTTATCTCAAAAAATATCAAATAAAAATAAGGAGGAAAAAAATAAAGCTTGCCCAATAGAAATTCGCCATGTGTCTGCTTGCATCAAGGCGCGCGCGTGGGCTTGTCAAATTCATCCGGGGTGAAATTTTCACCTTCTCTCCGATCTCATTTATTTCACCCCACAAAAAATCCCCAGCTGCCTTCAAATACCCCACAAAAAATCTCCTGCTGCATATGGTCTAAGTAACATGTGACCTGATGTGATGTAATAATCTTTAGTGTATAAGAAGGCTGAAGTCAGGGAAATGGCTATTTTCAGATGACGTCCAAGGATTTTAGATGAGAAAGCAAATATTTAAGCAAGAGAAATCAACTAATCCTAAAATAGCAAACACCAATTTGGTAATTTAACTCATTTTTGTTCCAATTGTTAAATATGATATATTTTTAAATTAAACATTTAAATTATTTTTTATTGTCTCTATAGTAATGCTGCTGCATCAGGCGGAGCAATTTTGCTTATATGTACTAAAAACAATTGGGACTAGTATTGTAGTCATAAACTATTTAGAACTACACTACACCCCATTAATCATAAGTTTTTTTTTAATTTTATTAACTTTAACCCTAAAGTTTCCCTCCATTCACTTTTAAGCCCATCTACACTCAAAGCTGTGATTCTTTCCTAAACCTAAAGTTCAACCCCATTTATTTTCAAACTCACTAGCTTCTAAACTTTTACTACAGTTTGTCACCTATAAACTTAAAGTTTTATCCATATTTATTTTAAAACCAACACATTTCCAAAATAACTCTTACACCCAAAATAATGTTGGAGAATCGCGCCATTGTGAATTGTAGATGAGTTCTTTTTTCCTACAAACAAAAGTCTTAATGTCATTTATTTTTGTTCATCCTCACTTGTCTAAAGGTATTTTTTATGAACTCAAAATATTCCATTGTATTGTTCATAACTACAGTAAACCTCTATTAACCCAAAAGGATTTTCCCCCAAGTTTTTACTCTAAGCCTAAAGTTGCCATCCATTCAAATTTAAACCCACACATACTCAAAGTTGTGATTCTTTGCTATAAGCCCAAAGTTCTACCCAATTTGTTATCAAACCCACCCACTCCCAAACTTTTACTATGATTTTTCATTTGTAAATCCAAAGTTTTACCTTCATTTATTTAAAATACAAAGCGATGTTATTTTTGCCTTTTTTTTACATCAATATCATGACATTGTGAATTGTAGATGAGTTTTTTAGTCTATAAACTAATATTTTAGCCTAATTATTTTCTTAACCCACTCACTTTACTAAAGCTATTTTCTTCTATGAACCAATAATAATCCATTGAATTAATTTTAACCTAATTTGTATTTAGTAGTTTGATATGCAGTGTGAGTTGTTATATTTTACTGTTGCTTTTTTAATTACTAGTAATTATTTTTTAATGTTGGTGGTGTATTTTTCATGTAAATGTTTACAATGTTATTTTTTGTCCGTATTTTATTGTCACTTGCTATATGAGTATAGTGCATTTTTAACTAAATGTGTAAACCATTACTTTTTTTGCTTCTAACGTCACGGTACCGCAAGTAGTAGATTAGTTTCATGCCTATACACCCAAACTTTCATCTTAATTTATTTTCAAGATGTTTAAGATGGCTCACTTACGAAAAGGGTTTATGTCTATGAACCCAAAGTCTTATCCTCTATTTAGTTTTATACCCATCCACTTTCAAATTATAGCCAGACAAAAAAAAAAAAAAAAAAACTCCACCGAATTAATTTTAAATCCATGAGTTAATTCAACAGTTTGGTATATAGTACAAGCTGCTATATTGTTTGTTTGTCCTTGGGGGTTAATACACAGTGCAGTTTAAAACTGAATTCCTTAAACTGCTATTTTCTGAATTTTTTACACTTTTAAAATCACTGTTAGAACCAAAATACCTCCAAATTATTTTGAAACCCACTTTACCTTCAAATCGACCCACTTCTAAAAAGTGCTTTTTGTATGCAAACCCAACATTTGACAACCATTTATTACTGTTCAATGCCTACACTTTCAAAATCAATATTGGACCCAAAAAACTCCATCGAATTATTTTCAAATCCACTTTATAAGCAGTTTGACATACGATGTAAGTAATTGGACTTTGTTTATAATATTGCTAATTTCGTTCTAAATGTTTAGATGTACAATATATTTTTAAAACAAATACTTTGTTGCTATTTTTTCAAACTGTTTTCACACTAATATCATGGCAGCGCGCGGATTAATTATGCTTATTTATCTATACGGTTCATAGCATCAGCATCTTACTTCAAGCTAGATTTATTTATTTAATATTAAATTGTGCACATTGACAAAATAGTAGTCGCTTGTAAGATATGTCAAAGGCCACTTTCGTTCCATTAAAACCCTGTCTTCTGTTTTCAGCCCAACACCGAAGATATTATTGAGAAAGCAATAGATACTGACAATTAAACGGGTGCAACTTCGGGTGTCGATCCGTCACCTTAAAATAAAATGACGATTTCTCCAACGTAGGGAGCAGACAGCTCGTCACGTGTGGGGTAGGTGAGTCCTCTCCGAGATCTCATCTGACGGCTCACATTCATCATCCACCCACGTGTAAAATTAAATAATAAGAAAAAGAATCGTTTTGCATTATACCCCGTAATCTACCGTATTTGCAAATTTGTTCTTCAAAACCTTAGTATTTAGTATTTTTGCTTCTGAACATTGCTTTTTTAATTTATAACGAAGCCACCGGGAATCGAACCCAAAATCGTGGCGCCTATATTGAAACCACACAACCATTCAGATCACCGGTGGAGCTCAAACACTGGTTTCTTTCTGTACCTCAATTCTCATTATCACCCAACTTATTAATTTCGTTACTTTGGTACTACTGTTTAAAAGTAACCCTCTTTTTTATTTGTGTGAGTTACATTGGTAGAACTCTGAAATGCCCTCGTATTCTTTAATAAGAAAAACCCTCACGGTTTAAAAAAAAACGGAATATCCTCGCATCGAAAAAAAACCAATGGAAGTAACCTCAAGCTTTGAAAAAAAAAAAAAACACCAACAAAATATCATTTTAGTGATTGTTTGGCTATGGTACTCCCTGAGAGTTCATGTCATGCATACATCACACGCGCTCAAATACTAGTTAGATAGAGAAAAAAGAAAGAAGGTAGAGGAGGATAAATGAGGGGAGAGTAAATCAGCGTCTCCCCTCCCTCATTCTCCTTCTTCATATCTCCGTCTAATTACACACTAATTTAATTAATTAGCATGATTAGAAATACATAGCAGTAGCAGGAAAAAAACAAATGCGGGAGATTTTGGAGAGTAAGCTAGCAAATATTCTGATCTTCACGAGTACAATTAGCAAACACTGTAGATTTTGGGGCTGTATACGCTGGAGACCTAATAAAAACCTCAGCCGTCCGATCAAAACTAAAGGTTCCATCTAGCTCCGATTATTCCGTTTAAATCCGTTTCAAGTGAGTGGCCCGAACTGTAAATATATCCCAAAGCAATGTCTGAAAGTAATTCACTCAATGTATAAATAACGGGTTCCTCCTTCGGGAGCCGCACTCTCTCAAGCGCGAAAGCCTCAGGACCTTTTGTATCGGAGATCATTTCGCTTTTCTTTTTTCCTTCGAGGAAAAATAAAAAGCAGTTGAGAGGCGAAGAGAGATCGAGGTCCTGAGATCAGATCTAGGGTTTGTGATCTGAGAGAGAGGGAGGGAGATGGAGACTAAGGCTAAAGATGTTGGGATTCTCGCCATGGATATCTACTTCCCCCCTACTTGCGTTTATTTAATTTTTTCTTGAATTTTTTTTTTGTTTTTTATTTTGATTTTGTTGGGGTTTTCGAGAGTTCACGTCAAGATTTTGTAGAATCCATAAAAGAGCGAAATTAGGGGCCCATGGGCCAGTGGTCACGCTGCTGGCATTGGATGCGTTTTGGTTAATATTTTTATTTAATTTTTGGTATTGGTTTTATTTTTTTATCTGAATAATGAGAAAAAGATTAGTTCTTTGTTAGCGGCATTTGTAAGTGAATTCCTCTTTTTGCAGGAAACTTCCAAGTGTTGTTTTTTTTTAACTTGTTATTTTTGTAATTTCTTGTTTTGAGAAAGTTTTGATAATTTGTTAATTTGGTCGCAGGAGGAGCTCGAAGCTCATGATGGGGTGAGCAAGGGAAAGTATACGATTGGGCTGGGCCAAGATTGCATGGCCTTTTGCACAGAATTGGAAGATGTTATCTCAATGAGGTTTTTATTTGAATCATTATACATTCTGGACATTTGTCTGTTTCCTTATTGCCTACGCTGTAGATTGCCATTTTTTATTTGGGATTGCTTGTTTATTTGAGGGTTTCTTGTGCAGTTTGACTGTTGTTTCGTCACTCCTCGAGAAGTATCAGATCGACCCGAAACAGATTGGGAGATTGGAAGTTGGTACGGAAACGGTGATCGATAAGAGCAAGTCTATTAAGACTTGGCTGATGCAAATCTTTGAGGTATATTGCAAAATGGGAAAATGTGGAAAGCAGTTTCTTTGCTTGTTGGTCTGTATATGAAGAAACTTACGAAATTTAAACATCCAACAAAAATATGATATCATATGTGACATACCTACAACTGCTTAAATAATTGGGAATGCTGTTTGTGATATGACAAGATGAAGTTGAAGCTACAAATTTCTCTTTAACAGTAAGATGCAAAATTAGGTATAGCTCAATTTGACATGCTTTTATTTTTGCGCGTAGTTCAAAGAGTAATAGGAAAAAGAGAGACAGAGGTGTTGTATACAAAATGAAACATCATGCTACAGATCAGATATATAAGACTTAGCTAATGAAGGCAAAGAGGACTAGAGTTGATCGAAAAAACTTGGATGGAAACAGTTAAAAAGATACGGTAATAATTAACTTAATAAAGGAGATGACCCACAATTGAAATGCATATATTTGAGATAATAGCTTTGTTATTTTTTTTGTTAAATGGTACATCGGGATAATAATTAGAATCTCATTTAATCTGGACAGTATCAGCGTGCAACAATTTTGCCAATCTCTCTCTTTGATACGGTAAACAAGCATTAAGTGGGTCTAATTTTTTTGGCTTGTATTTCTGATTTCCTTGTTCTCTATGAGCTTCTTTTTGGTTATGCACATGCTTCTAAATTAAATCGTACTGAATTTTTTTGGGTTGCTGCTTCTTCTAAGTTATATAATTTGACCCTTACTTCCTTCTCATTAATGAAATGCAAAATAAGAGATTGGATGACTATTATTTTAACTTTTGACAAATTATATGGTTTAACCATTAATCCCTCCTTATATCCTTTTGTTTTGCATAATATTCTAAAGTTAAAAAAGAAAAAAAAAAGAAAAAAAAAGAAAATGTTAGCTCACTAAATAAGCGTGTGAATTGTTTTTATTTTAAAATTTAAAATTTAAAATTAAGGAGGGATACATGCCATCTTTTTAAGATGCTAGACTAATAGTAAACTACAGATCTCTTTTTAAATGGGATTTAAATCAAAAAAATTTCTTATCTACCCTTTTATGGAGTTCAATATGTTCTTTAAACTTTTTTGCGCTCACAGAATAGCAAATCTATATTTGTTATTTATGATGCATTTCAATTGATTCTCTTGTCTATTTAGGATTTCAATGGCATCTTAATTTTGATAGCCAAGATATGTTGTCAACATAGTAACTGCTAACCAATTCTTCAATAGATATACAGTCTTCACATATAACCACTAATCTACGATCTCTATAAAAATTGAAATATAGGTAAATCTCACTAAACACTCGATAAGCTTGGGCGTTTGGCACTATATCCCCAATACCTTCGGAACTCTATTTGAACCCCCAAAAATTTTTGGCAGAAAAATTCAAAATTAACATCATTAGTTCATCTGTTGTTCGACCAAAATACCTCCTCCGTCCGCAATAAAGTTTGGCAGAAAACACTCAATAAGTTTTTAGTTTTATGACTTAACCCTTAATAACTTTGGTAGAAAACCCCAATAACCTCTGTTTATAATTTTTAGGGTTTTATATGTAAGTTTGGATTTTTAGGAGATTATTTGTACATTTGGAACTTAAAAAGGGGTTGTTTAAAATTTTACAGTTTTTGCGGAGAGCTATTTGTAATATTCAAAAATTTTGGGTGGTTAGTACTTTTCAAACTTTTAGGGTTTGCTTGAAATGTTTATATTTCTTAAAGGGCTTTTTGCATTTTATA